>NW_016107639.1:1052868-1075860 GCF_001604975.1 Cebus imitator | reverse complement strand
TCACATGAAAGCAACACTGAACTATCACTTTGTACTCATGAGATGGGCAAAGGTCTAAAAGTTTGGTAACACTCTGCTGAAAAGACAACAGGTCTTTGAAATAGCTGATGGGGGTGTCACTTGGTAAAACCTCTAAGGAGGACTCTGGGCAAGAAGCATCAAAATTACACATGTACCCTCTGGCACAGTAATCTTGCCTTCAGAAGTTTATCCTGTAGGCATACCTACTTGTAGGTGAAGCGACACTTTTTTTTTTTTTTTTTTTTTTTAAAGCAATGGATAGGAAAGAAATTGATGCCTTTCCACAGCAGACCCATAAATACTCTTTGGTGCCACACAGTCTTATTTATTTATTTACACACATTCTCATTTATTTATTTAGGGATCTACACAAGGAACAATGCACATCTTCATCAAAATGAGAAGGGTCTTTATAATTGCCATGTGACGATCCCTTAAATGCTCCGTAGAAAAACAAGTAAACAATACAAACAGAAAGCAAGGTTCAGAACAGTGTTGCTACCATGACCTAAAACCTGAAGAAAACTCAGCGAGGAGCCCCGCACGTACTTGTTGGTGTATTCCTAGAATATTTCTAGACATGCGCACAAGACGCCTTTACCCCTGGGTGCCTCTGGGAGGGCAAGGGCGAGGCCAGAGGGAGGTGTGAGGGAGACTTCACCCCATGCCTTTTCCTGCCTCTTGAATTTTGAAATATGTGAGTTATTATTTTAAAAGTTAAATAAACAATTTAAAAGGATAATAAAATGATAAGCTCAGAACAAGTTATTCCAAATAAGGAAGGCTCATGATGTCCCTTGTGTGAGGGTATGTAGCGCTGGGTGGCGGAGCCGGGTTGAGGTGAAACACTTGCTTTGTTGATTTGGGTTGTTCAGACAAATAACTTTTAAAAAACATGTTGTTAATTCCTATTTTATTAAAAATAGTCCAAGCAATTGAGCCACTTCTTCTTTCTCAGTCCGGCATTATAGCTTTAGTGGTGCAGTCTGTACACAGTGAAGCTACACTTTCCTTCGCATGATGTTTAATCAGTCGTTATGGAAAGGTCAGGCTGTATTTCCACTCCTAAGTATTTTTTGTTTTATTTTCCATGACCAGCATGTGACATAGTTGGTAGATAATCCAGATACTGAGAATTGCATCTGCAGGTGTTTCGTGCCTTTTAGGGGACATTTGCAGACCTATTTCTGAGGTCCTTCTTTTAGTTCTCTCTGGCATTTAAAAACTTTTTCTATGTTTACCTAGGTGGGGAAAACATGCAGAATACTAAGGTAGTCAGGCACAGGATCAGGAGCAGCAGGGGAGAGGAACGGGGTCCGAACTGCTGTCATACCATCTCTGAGGTGGGGCCCTGCGCCTTGCAGTTAGAAAACAACAGACTATTTCCTGAAGAAAGACAAGGGCGCCTTGCTTTGATGTGCCTCAGATAAAAAGTCTAAAGCAGCATCTGGTAGCTCTGTTTTAAGCAAAGATGGCTGCCTCAGCCCTGTCTGCCTTCACAGACCTGCGGATTTGTTTCGCGTTCACACACTTGTAGGAAGCTGGGTTGTGTGCCGGCCTCGGGGATGGGCTCTGAGCGAATGCTGCCCCAGCCCACACAGTGCCTAGGAAACAGTCTCCCCAAGTCCCCACTGCTTGCTCACAGCCCTGTGTCCCATCCCCGTTTCTAAATTCGTGCGGTGAAATCACGTAAGACACACTAGTGGGGGCGGCCAGGCTCTCACAGGGCACCCTTCAATGCGCACCCTTCCTCTGTCCTCTGAGTTTTGTTTTGTAAACGAGCTGCACGGACGAAATCGCAGTTCACACAATCCTTCTGAAGAGCACCATGTTAAATCGCCGTTGCGTGGTGGTGTTGCCACGGGAGTCATGTGCCAGTGGCTTTCCTGCTCAGGCCCACGTGAGTGAGGGTGCTGGGTTTGCCACCTGAACACCACTGGCAGCTTTGTAGCGGAGTCTCAAACCTGCTGTTTGTTTCCTGGTCTGTTTTCCTTGGAAGATGGAGCCTTCCGTGCCTGAGGGGCTCACGGGCCCTACCTGGACCGGCACCGACCACAGTTACTCTTTATCACACTTCTGGCGTATGTCCTGGTGCAGGTTAAGTGGGATGATTTGCACAAAGCGTTCCTCACAGTGCCAGTCAAGCGGCAACTTCCCACTGCTCTTGATTTTACCGTTGTCTTGAAAAGAACCACTCTCCAACCTGGCCAGCAAGGCCCCAGACCCGCTGCCTGGCTCCGTGTGACGTCTGCAGGGCCCTCCTCCCTGTTAACTCCAGGACGCTGTGGTCAGGACAGTGCCTTTGGTGTGTTCCGTCGGAAGCGGGAAGGATCGCTGTCTCCTCCACATTGCTTCCGGCGTTCCCAGGGCCTGTCGTCTGGGGACAGGCTGTGTATTCAGAGGGGATATCGGTCTCATTATTTAGACATCTGGAAGAGAGAAAAAGCAGCTGGGCCCCGTGAAAGCAGCGCCGGCTCTGTGAGGACTTTGGGGACTGGTGAGGCCTAACCCTAACCCTAACCCTAACCCTAAGCAAGGTCGTGGTGACTCCTAGGGTACGGGCCCATGAACGCAGCGCAGGCTCTCTGAGGACTTTGTGGGCTGGCCAGGCCTCCGTGGCTGGCAGTCAGAGCCCGCATGCACCTGCGTGTGGCGGGAGGGTCAGCTGCGGAGGGCGGGTGTCCTTGACATTCAGTTCAGCTGAGCTAGCTGGTCAGCAGAGCCTCAGGCAGGGTGTCAACCTCAGTCAGCTGTGGGAGCGGGAGGCAAGGTGGGGAGCCCAAGTGAGGAGCAGAGGAGGTTCTGGAGGAGGGACCCTGAATAGGGGGCCTGAGGGGAGGGCCCGGGGGGAGGTGGAAGGAACGTCTGAGCCCAGCCCCCCGCATGATGCTGGTTAGAAGAAGCTGTGAGAGGTGAAGTCCGGTCTTCAGAAGCAGACTCTGGAACTGCCCCACGTTGCTTGAGTCTGCAGCTTGTGCCTTTTCATCCGACCTTGGATTTGAGAAGCTGCCGTGCAGCATGAAGAGCAAAGGCACAGGACCCCAGGGTGGGCGTTGAGAGCTGTGTGGCTGAGCAGGACCCCAGGGTGGGCATTGAGAGCCGTGTGGCTGAGCAGGACCCCAGGGTGGGCGTTGAGAGCCGTGTGGGTGAGCAGGACCCCAGGGTGGGCGTTGAGAGCCGTGTGGGTGAGCAGGACCCNGTGGGTGAGCAGGACCCCAGGGTGGGCGTTGAGAGCCGTGGGTGAGCAGGACCCCAGGGTGGGCGTTGAGAGCTGTGGGTGAGCAGGACCCCAGGGTGGGCGTTGAGAGCTGTGGGTGAGCAGGACCCCAGGGTGGGCATTGAGAGCTGTGTGGGTGAGCAGGACCCCAGGGTGGGCGTTGAGAGCTGTGGGTGAGCAGGACCCCAGGGTGGGCGTTGAGAGCTGTGGGTGGGCAGGACCTCAGGGTGGGCGTTGAGAGCTGTGGGTGAGCAGGACCCCAGGGTGGGCGTTGAGAGCCGTGTGGGTGACAGGACCCCAGGGTGGGCGTTGAGAGCTGTGGGTGAGTGCTCAGAGTTCATCTGAAAATCGCCGTCATCGTCATTACTTCATTCTGTTGCACGCACAACGTGGTGCCCGATTGCCAAGAAGGTTTTCCTGAGAGACACACAAACGAATGTCCCCTCAAACTGCAGGTCTGGATCTGCAATTTTCAAAGGAGGGAAGCAGGCGTCATGTTGTAAGTGATACACTTTATCTGGAAGACATACTTTGCCGTTACAAAGAGGTCAAAAGCACTTCATTAAAAATATATGGTCAGAAGAAAGAAACAATTATCGTTCACATGATATGAGTGATCAATATAATTAAGAAATGCACTCTCAATAAAAAGACTAAGGAACAATGTATCCTAGCAGAATTGATATTGTATAGGCAATTAAATATTTATCAAGCATCAAGGCACAGTGAGTTGCTACAGGATCCACAAAATATATTTTGTTGCTAAGGAATCTATTTCAATGCAAGAATCCCGCAAGCACAGGAGGGCGTGGCGGAGTCCACGGAGCTCTCAGAAAACACGAGCTGCCGACATGCAGAGGAGGCTCCCAAGGATGCTATTTCTGTGCCAAGAGCCTGAGGCGTGATATTCAGAGAAAATTCAATTAATTAAAGTATCAGCCATATTACCTTACATGTGCTTCTTTGGTTAAAAAATAGATTCTGTCCTTTTTGGAAACAAAGCGGGACGGAGGGTTTACTCAGAAGGAGGTGACAGAGCGGCCTTCACTGTCTCTCCATCTGAAAATAGCGGCAGAGGCAGGACCTAAGTCCATGTTTTGGAAACCACGTGGAGTGGTTTCTAAGATCAGGGAGCGTGGTGCGAAGCATTTGCCTCACTTGGCTGGGATAGAGGATGCCAGTGGCCACGGCGGGCGTCCTTCACACCTCGGTGGCTCAGTTTGCTGTTTAACTTCTTTCTTCACAGCAGGATTTGGTGTTCCACATCCTCCCTGATACCTGTGGCTCCCGGATCCTGGTGCCTCTGATCTGGGGGTGGGGTGGGGGGCCCCATCTTTAATGCTGGGACCTGGGTCCTTCCTCTTAGGCAACTGATGAGCAAAGACAGCCTACAGTTTGTACACCAAGGTTACAGTCAGCTCTGGTGTAACAGGTGTGAACTCTGCCTCTACTGTCCATGGAACCCGGCACGTGGGTCCCACCTAACACAGCTTTTCTGTGTTCAGAGAGAGAAGGACGGATTGGTGAGGATCACCAAGTTCGTGCTGTGGTCTCAGTTGTAGAAACCATCCAGGCTTGGCATGAATATTTTGCAAAAGGTGGGACGTAAGACTTGTGAGAGTTTGCTGGAAAGTGAGAGACAGATGTGGAGGGAGCTTCATCTGCAGCAGTCCTGGAGCCTTGCTCATTCACTCAGCCAGACGTCCCCTGAGAAGCTCCCCAGAGCAGAGATAACACCAAGTCACTGCCTCTTCCTCCAATCCCTCCTAGGTGGGACGGTGGGGCAGGGTGGCGGGGAGATGGTGGAGGCAGGGGTCATTGGCACCGTGTGGGAAGTAGCAGGGCTCAGATCAGGAGAAACAAGCCCGTCCTTCTGGGTGTGGGTGCTGGGGACGTCCAGAAGGCAGCGTATGAGCAAAGTGTGGGCACTGAGGGGGAAGCAGAGGTGGGTGAGGGCAGCAGTGACAGGGCCTTGAGACTCTGGGGTGGACGGTGGGGGCGGAGGGGCGGGTTGAACCTCAGGACCACACCTGGGTGGCTGTCAGCAGCTGTGTCCCTGCTGGTTCCTGGCCTCCCCACCACTGTCAGCTGGGACCCGCGCCACGTGCTCAGCTCACCAGACTCGCCGAGCTGGGGGCTGCCTGCGAACCAGGCCATCCGGTGAGTGCCGCTGGTGGAGACTCAAGCTAGCACCATGTGTGGTGGCCAGCTGTGCTGGGGGAGATTCCCTGGAAGGTTCCTGAAGACTTTTCAGTGCGTTGCAGGGTTAAACAGACGGCCATGTGTTCAGCAAGGGCTTACCAACTCTTCTGTTTTCCACAGAGCCAAAATGGAAAATGATCTCAAACACAGAAATGGATCCATTAAAATAATTAGGACATTTCTGATGTAACAACAGAAATAGCGCCCATAGCAGGTGGGCGTGACCACCTCCTAGACATCAATCTCCGTAACGAGCAGAGGGCGGAAGCCAAGATGCCAGCTCCCACAGGCAAGAGTTCGCTTCTGCCTTTCCTTTCACCAGCCCCTGGGAGGAGCAGGCCTGCCGCAGTGCTGGGGTGTTCTGGGTGACACACTCTGCATGCTATTACCTGGGATATCACGGTTAATACAGACGCCTTTTATGGCTCTTGTCCCCCAGGGACAGTTATGGAAATAAGGTGTCTATTTCAGAGTCCTCTCCATGAGGAAACAATGTTAAATAAATAGAAATAAATAAATAAGTCTCAAAAAGTAACTCACAAACATTTTTGCAAATATAAAGTGTGTGAGCTATTGTATCCCGAGGGTATAGAATTAATTTGCACGATGATAATTTATATTTTATGTGAGCTTTATTTTTATACACCTGCTTTTCCTTGCAATTCGTGAAAAAACATATTGATATCAAGGCAAATGTGCTGTCATGGAATTCATAATCCTGACTGGGAGATCTCTCATCACTGTGACATGTCTCTTTTATGCTAACTCTAGCAATTCAGAAAAAAATACAGGTTATAAACAGCTAATAAAACTTCCCCATTTGTTAGTCAGATACATTTTCTTCCCATTCCAGAGTCAAGTGGCTCTTGGGTTTGGAGGAAAAGCAGTGGCTGAAGGGGAGGAGAAGCTGTGTGCCCAGCCGGAAGCGCTACCTACCCAGCTTCCTGCCTGGCTAACTGCCGCGGGTTTTGCTTTGGAGTTCAGTTTTGGGGTCTTCAAACTGTGGGTGTGAGAAACACCCAGTGTGGTCATTATGAAGTCTGGGTGTATTTGAGGCCGCAGAGTATGGTGGGCCTGCAGAGGGTCAGCACCTTTTTTCTGTAATGGGCTGAGGAGTGTGGATGTGGCCGTGGCTGGTCCTGTGGCCTTGGCTACAGTAGCTCACCTCTGCCACAGAGCAGAGACAGTGCCACGTGTGGCACGGCCAATAGGACTTCATCTGTGGAGCTGCAGTCTCAACTTATTTCCACATCATGAAATATTCTTCCTTCTTTCACATTTTCATGTATTCAAAAAATGTAAAAGTCATTCTTAGCTCACGGCTTGTACAAAAGCCCGTGGTAGGCGGGTTTGGCTATGGCCGGGGGCGAAGCCTGCTCAGAGGGTGTGGGGCCGGGCTTTAGGCTCTGATTCTGTGGAGTGATGGATGCCTCGTCCACCGCTGGGGAAACTGTGCCTGCCCCGCCCTCCCAGTCTGTCACCTCCTCTGTCTGATGGGGGGGCTGCCATGCCATCTCTGAGAAGGCTTGCTGTGGTGGCTCAGGGCTCATGGAGGAGGGATGAGCTCATGTCTGGGACACTTGCTGTCAGCAGACTGGATTATGTTCCATTCCTCACCTGCAGGTGAATGAGCTTCCACAATCTGAACAGCCTGGTGACCTGCTGTGCCACTGGACAGGAACCGAGTTTCCCGGCAGGCAGGCGGCTGCCCTCCCTTCTTCAGGGGCTGTGCTCTGAGCTGGCAGGGCCGGGCGTCCACTGAGTGCCCTATGGTGACGCAGGCCTCACTCCTGCTGCCGTCTGGCCTTTCCTCCAGGCTGTCAGCTCAGGGGCCTGTCTTCAGGCGAGGATGCAATGCCCACACCCGGGCAGGAGCAGCAGCTCGTGAGGAAGGGGCGTGTGCCCTGGCCGTGGGAAATGGAGCAATGCATGGTCCCACCGGCGGGAGTTAGCAGGAGGTGTTTTGTTGCCTGTATGGCTTTGCCATCCCAAAGGTGGAAACTGCTGCATTAAAAGCCCCCTGTCTCTGTTTGTCCATTTCCACCCCTTTCCCTCACAACCCTGCGACACTGCTTCCCCCGCCTTCACAAGCCGCGCTGCCTCATGAATGAGGTGCTCCCCATTTTCACCCTGCAGGACGTAGGATGTCAGGAAGGGATGGGAGAAGGGAATTGAGGTGGGAGCGTGGGCAGGGAAGGGGCTGAGGATGCCAGGTGCCCGCACCCTCGGGGTCCACAGTCCCACCTGCGGCTGTTCTCAGGGCAGACGGCGTTTCCCGTGTGAGCTGCTCTCTGGAACCCGCCGACCCCCCAGGGGAGGTGAAATAGCAGGTGAGTTAATGGTTTCACCGCCTGCTTCTGTGTTTCCCAACGGCGACTGCACCTGAAATCGAGGCTGCTGCGATCAAGTTCGGTGGGCCGTGCGGCTCAGCCACACCCACAGCGCTGAGCACCCTGATGCTGGTCGGGACTCCCAACAGGGATGGAGCACAGAAAAGCTGAGTGTGTCACCCTCGGGCCAAGGCCACAGCCGTGCAGACTGACCGCCCCTCGCCTGGGCGCTGTACATGCTTCACACGCACGTCCGTCTGCTACTCGGAAGTAACCGGCGTGCTTATGACATCAACGTGTTAGCTGTTTCAGGTGCCTTCTCTGTCATTCGTGGGCCGCTCTTTGTGGCAAACGCCTCCATTCCTGACTTTCTGGAAAATATTTCGAGATGGTGCTGACTCATTTATTTATATAGTTTGCTTTCATGTGATTTTGCAGAGTGGTCATCAATATGCTGTTTACTATAGCCCTAGGATTCCTTCCGGATTCCTTGATCAGATGTACATTTCCTTTATGGGTTTTCTGCACAAGACTACATAGCATACACGCGCGCACACACACATGCATGTGCACACACACGTGCACACACACAGGCGCACACAGCAGTGATCGGTAGCAGTTTCTTTCTTCCTTAGGCAGAAGGGATGAAGCATTAGAACCCTCCATGGCTGGGCACCACCTTCCGTGTCCCGCACCTGGTCCTGTGGTTTCTCAGGGCCGGGGCTTAGCTGCGTCCAACCTGGGTGCAGACGGAGCCCGGCGCCAGCGGCAGATGCTTTCTGAGTAGGGGGTGCGAGAGGAAGAGGCAGGGAGAGGAGACGGGCGGAAAGGCGGCGCGGGCTGAAAAAGCAAAAGACAGGGACCTGGGGCACGGGACGGAGAGGCTGGCTGCTGGCGCTATCTCTTCACCTGCTCCCCGGCATGGGCACGCACACCCGTGTGAGCGTGTGGCAGGAGCTTGCCCGTGCGGACCTGAGTTCCACGGCATTCGCTGGCCGAGATCCTGCTGGCTTTGCTGACCTGGCCACTGCCTGGACTCACAATAGCAATAACAGGCCCCACGTTAGAATCCTCGTGCAAAATATTCACTTTTCAGGAAACATGAAACAAAATGAGTGTGAAAATAAGGAGGAAAACTGAAGCTCCATGTTTTCTTTCAGAAGCCAGAAAGATGATGGGTCTGGAGGGCGAGAGACTGGAGGGGAAGCCCTGTGTTCCCTGCTGGGTCCAGCAAGTCCTGAGCTCACGAGCACCCACTGCTCGCCCATGCCCCCACGTGTCCCAGCACTGGCGGGTGCTCATGCGTCGCTGTCCTGGGGGTGCTCGGCTAGCGGCTGCCCGACTCTGGGGCCTTTGTGGAGCCAGCCTGGCGAGGCAGAACGCCCCAATTTCCTGTTCCTCTGCTTGGAGCGTCCGGCAAAGATGGAGGCCTGAGAGTGAATTTCTACCAACCTGTTATCCCGGGATCACAACTTTTCCCCTTCCCAAGAAACAAGTGTTATTATTATATTTTTAATTCCCTAATGTGTGACCCGGCAGCCCGTATCATCTTACAGCAAATGAATAGGGAGGCCGGGGCAGGCTGTGTGGCCAGGGCTTTCAATATCCCCCCTGCGAGCCATTACATCACCCAGCCACTCTCTAAGAGGATTTTCAGCAGGCCTGGCTTCGTTATTAAAATAGTAATTAATTTTTTCCTCTTCACAAAACCCAGGGACCTTCAGATGGAGGCCTTGGGAGCGAGGGCAATCTCCTTTTGAAAGTGGCCTTTCTGGAAGCCATAATCGGCTCTCCAGCCCTCCGTACACATGTTCCCCAGTAAATGTGATTAAAGAGGCACACAAAAACCCCCTTGCAGAAAATTAATTCAGTTTCCAGAATAAAAAGTTTGATAAAGTTGTGCAATGCTCCAATGACAACACATAATAGAAGGGGGAAGTTTTATCCCCTTGAAGGATAAATGAATGACCAGAAAGGTCTGGTCGTTCCCAGAGTAAAAACATCTGCTACAGCGAATTCACTTTAGCTTTCGATTGTAAAATTCATTAGCCATATCAGGCAGGCGTCATTTCAAACACAAGTCCAGGAAGTACAGTTTCACAGGCGGGGCACCATGGACCCTCCTTGGCCACTGCCAGAGCCTAGCCCACTCCAGACTGTGACAGACATCCTCCCAGGGACCCTGGGGTCACCGGATCTCCTGTGGTTGGTGATGTCTTTTCAGCCCTTGGGTCCTCCTGAGAGGGTCACCTCCATCTCTATTCCAGGAGAGGTTGCCCACTGAGGGGGTGAAGGCCTGGTTAAAACTCCAGTCCTGCCGCTCACCAGCCAGTTAACTTTCGTAAACCTGGGTTTTCTGCCCTATGAAAGGAAAGCATTTATGGCCCCTTTTGGGGCTATCATGAGGGTTAAATGAGATGATAGACCTAACGCTTAGCACTGCTCCTGGAAGCACGCAGAGAATCGCCAAGTGGTGGGCGCTCTTTCTTGTTAGGTATAGGTGGGAAAGAGCCTTAGCTCAGAGTGCAGTTCTCTATGCGGGCAGAATCTTCCTTGAGTCCTGCGGCTGTTTAACAGTCTCCTCTCAAAATTTCAGGTCTGCCTGTAACTTCAGCAGATGACTATTAGAAAACAAGGTCTTGGGAGATTTAACGAGTTAAGAATGTGAAGACAACACCCTCCTAGATTTAGGGTGGGCCATGCATCTAAGGGCCAGGTTCTCAGAGGCCGAGGGGACACTGCCAGCACAGGGAGGGGCTCTGTGAGGATGGAGGCTGAGACCCGGGGCCCGGGAGATACAGCCACAGTCAAGGAACTCCAAGACATCACCCCGCTGGGCTCCAGCCTCCTAAGTGAACGGTGGGCCGGTGGGAAAGCAAAGGGCGAAGCTCCTTCCATGTCTAACGTTCAGGGCGTCTGTTGCTCAAGCACCGTCTGTATTAAGATGAATAAATGGAGGCTCAGGAAAGGGAAGCGATCCGTCTTTACTGGGGCTGAACCAGGAGCAGATCCGACGGCCTGGATTTAAATTCCCGAGTTTCCCTTCCACGGACCCACATCCCCGGCCCTCCTCTCTGCCAGTGTTTGCATTCTGTAGGGAAAGAAAGAAGTTAGTGTGGAAACAGAGGAAGCGGGGGAGAGCGGGGACCAAGGGCTCCTAAGGGCCTTGCGCTGAATCGCACCCTCACTCCAAGAGCCCAGGCAAACCACGGCCCTCCCTGGGCTCCTTGCTTCCCTCTTGGAAGGAGGCAGGAGAGTCTAGACAGCCAAGCTTGGCTGGGCGTCTACGTGGCACTTCTGTGCCGTGCTGTCTCCTGGAAAGCGTGGGACACTGTCGGGTGAGCCGGCGGCCCTGCCCTTGCTCCCTTCCCTGTATTCCCAGGAGAGCGCTCTCCAGGGTGTCCTGGCCTCCTCTAACAGGAGCTGACCTGGGCACAGCTGTGTTCTTGGCCACCATGAGGATGTGGGCAGCCAGGGTGCAGCCTGGTAGGGAAGTGAGTTTGCTCACAGTGACTTTACACCTGGAAGGAAGGACACAGGTGTTTGATTTTCAGGGAACAGTAAGGTCTCGTAAGATGGCTCTGCAAACCCAGGCCAGTGTCTCAGTGTTCCCCGGTCTGAGCTGTACACCCCACTTCCCCCATCCTGAAAAAAGAAAAAACCCAATCCCCCGCAAGACCTTGAGGTAAGGAATATGGAAAAGGCCGAGGTGAACAGTGGGTTTTCCTTCCTGCTCTCAGAGCGGCGTGGCTGTCAGGAAGTACGAGTTCTGCTTCTATCCCACAGGAGAAGCTCCAGCCACTTGGAGAAGAACCGTGTCATAAAGCGACACGAATGTGAGCCGCCATGTTTCATGCATCTCAGTTTTCGTGAATCTGTTTAAGTGTCACTTGTCTTAGAAAGCAGGATCCTTGACAGGAGCGAACTAGAGGGTCTTCTGGCTCCAGCTGATGTTCATCATGCGTTTTCCCAGGCTCTTAGGTGAGGGAGGAGAGCAAGCTGGTGCCTGGCACTGTTCCTTATGCCCACCTTGCTGGTCGACACCCAGGGAATGTTGAGAGTCAGGACACAAAGATGTGTGAGGACAGAACTCCTTCTTAGCGGGTCTTCACCATAAACCGCGTAGTATCTTAAACCTCACTTCCTCATTCTGAGGTAACACACCTTTGACCTGCTTACTTCCAAGGGCGGTGGTTCAGTTTGGCAGTTGTTAACTAGTGCGACTCCACTATCTCCTGAGGCCTGGACAGACACAAACGGGGCCCCCAGGAGCCGATTCCCTGGCGGGGGATCCCTGGGAGGGGTGTGTGGGCTCTGGTTTGAGCCGAGGTGGCGCAGCAGCAGCACAGACCAGCCCGTGCCACCAGGGTGCACATGCGTGAGGGCGGGGCAGTGTGTGCCTCATGAGCTCCTGGGAACCCGTGGAGCTCCAGGGCCGTGCAGCCCCGTGTCGCCCCATGTGCTTGCATCCTGGCAGAGGCTCTTCTGTGCTGACTGTGGTGTTAATTACCTGGGACCCACCTGAGCCTCACCGGGAGCGGGGACTGAGGCTGAACGGAGACGTCTGGACACAAATGCCTGCGTCACTAGTTCCACCGTGACTGCGGATGGGGAGTGGCCCCGTGGCCCCTTTGCACAGACCCTGCCCAGAGGCAGCTCTCAGAGGAGGCCTAAGAGGAGCGCCAATGTCCATGTCATGGCATGAGGGGCCTGGGGCTGCTGTGCCCAGCACCATGGACCAGGTGGTCTACACCACAGACATTTATCCTCACTGTTCTGGAGTCTGGAAGTTCAAGCTGAGGAGTTGGTGGCGTTGGCTGCTTCCGCAGGCTCCAGGGAGGCCCCCTCTCTGCCTCCCCCAGCTCTGTCCCTGGCTCCGGGGTCTGTGGGAGCCTCAGTCCAGCCTGCCTCCGGCGTCTTCCCACAGGGTCTGTGTCAGGACCCACACTTCCCTCGCTTCATGAAGTCGCCCCTCACCTGGCGCTCCACTGTGGCTGGGACTTAACTCACCGATGGCATTTGATGGCCACTTCCAAACGGTCACCTTCCTGGCACCACGGGGAGTACCTGCTGTGGGGGTACAGCTCTGTCCATAGCACGGGGTGTGGATTCTGGTGTGAGCACACATCCTAAAGGGTGACCCACAGCAGGGTCTCAGGGCTGGTGGGGGCCGCAGCACCCAGCCTAAGGGAGCAGAGGCCCCAGGGCGGCGGTTCCACGTGTGAACTTGGGCTTCTCCAGAGAAGTTTGCCACTTGGGCAGAAAAGTGGGGGTGCCTTCCTGTGGGCGAGGCTGGCATCTCAGAAGCAGATGGTGGAAGGCGCCGGACACACAAACTGCAGCAGCAGCCTCAAACCCGTGCCAGCCCCCTTGAGGACCTCGCTCAGTTCCTGTGACCCGGCGGGAGGCCTCTTCGGCCAGAGCAGTCTTGGGGACCAGCTCCTCGGGGAGTTGAGGTCGGTTCTGCCAGCCCAGGAGGATCCGCTCCCTGGGGGTGGCTGTGTAAGTGTGCTGTGCACCTGCCTTTCATTCCTGTCTTTGATCACCAAGAACTGCCCGTCTTCTCAAGTCCAAGTTCAAGTCACTTCTGGAAAATGGAACATTTCCAGAAGTGACTTTAAAGAAGTCACTTGAGATTGAGTGACTGAAGAAAAATGAGAGTCCTTCAGATTCCACGCCCTTTTGTACTAAAAGGGTGCTTACCATTTTACATTAATATAAAAGTCACGCAGCTTTCCCGGGCAGAGCTGCATTGCATGAGCAATTCATGAACTCTCAGATGGGAATGGCCTCACATGTGGCTTATTTCCTCAGAGCAAAAGAAAAGTAAGTCTTCACTGGAGTTTCTTAACTATTTTCAGATTAAGGAGATAGCCGCACAAGCTGTCTTATTCACTTGAGCTCCACGTTGAAATAATAGGGGTGGATCGGGTTGGTGAGAACTTCCTCCTGCTTGGTGGGTGGCAGTCCCCGAAACCCTACATGTTTGAACAACGTGAGTGTGGAATTACCTCCTGGAGACTCTTCCAGGGTTTTGTGTTTGGAGGGGAATGTCAGAATTGGACATTCTCAGAATGAGAAGGGGTCACCTCGTGGCATTTTTCATAGCTGGTTTAATAAATTATTCGGCCTGGAGCGAACATTGGGGTATTTACTGTGTGAACTGGGTATGCTCTTGGATAAAACTTGAGGGCGTGATACCAAACCTGGTGGCCACAACCCAGCGCCTTTGTGTTTTGTTTTCTGTTTTCCAGAGGATGCATGAGGACCCTCAGAGCCCCGGGCATGACGGAGGACCTCGTGCCTTCATGGACCATGCACAGAGCATTTATCTGTGACCTTCCTCCTGCAAGCCCAGAAAGTCCATGGGACGGGTTGTGGAGCAGGTCCGCTTCCACTGCGTTTGACAATCGCGTGGGTGCTGTGGTTCTGTGCACTTCTTAATGAGCTGTCTATGTGTGAGGCCAGTGTGATTTTGGAACCAACTTCCTGGGTCCAAAAAGCCAGCTGCCCCCGCCCCTAGAGCCGTGCTGTCTCTGGGGACGCCCTGAACGCACTCAGCCTGGGTCTCCTCTTGGAAACAGCTGAGGCCAGGCTGCCTGAGTGTGGAAGGGGCGTGGGGAACGGCCGGGACACAGTTATGGAGTCATTAGTGGTATTTACTGTTTCCTTTTACTATCACCACACTAAGTATGCCAGCCTCCCAAACCGAAACCCCAAATTCCCAAGCTTCCCCTGCTGAAAAACACGCAGCGTGCGGAATTCAGTGTGTCACATCTCAACTCCACTCCTATCCAGAAGCCCCTCACGCAGGTTTCACTCTTGCTGTGATCAGAGAGAAGACGGGCCTCCCTTCAAGCCCCCTCCCCCGCCCGGCTATTCAGCGTCCCCAGGTGAGGAGGCCCAGGGTTCAATTACGAGTGGGGAAAGATGAAAGGGCAGGAAATGGCTGCTGTGGCCCCAGAGGAAATATTTGCAGAAAAAGGAGCACAGCAGCAAATAAAGTGCTAATTAATGTCCAATTCCAGGGCTGATAAACAGACCACAGCAGTGGGCAGCATCAAGCCCCCATCTGAGAGCAGAACCCAGCTCTCCCCGCCTCCGTCCCGCTGTGCGCCTGGAAGCTCGGGGCCTTCCTGCTGCCCACCATAACCGCCGGGTGTGTGCTGCAGGCTGACTTTCCTCGGGGAGGATCTGTGAACCTGCAGTGTAGGGAGCTCTTTTCCCTTGGGGTGAGGGGAACTTTCATTGCCCCTTTAAACTCTGCCCCAGGCTCCAGGCAGCCCAGGTACTTTCTGTGGGTGGCCTGGGGTCTTGGGAGGAAAGCAGATCCTCCCCTTCAAACTTTGCTTAACATTTCCTGGGACTATTACATAAGCTATAGAGAGAAGTTTGCATTTTTAGGAAAAAATACAAGAAAAGCTAGTATTTAAGAAAAGTGAATATTTTTCTTTACTACCTGGTAATTCTTATTTAGTATTTTATGCTGTGTGTGCATAGTGGGCTGTCATTTTTCCAGGAGAGAGAAGTGAAGAACCAGGGGAATCTCACGCTTCTGCTTCATGTGTCCAAATGAGCACCCATCAGTACATTCAGAACATAAAGTGAAAAATGTGAAATCCATGGAGAATCTGCGTTCCTGGAGGCTAGCTGTCCATGTAGACCTACTCCTTCCCCCACGCGGACGGAGTCTGGCCTTGCAGACAAAGAAGTTAACCCAGGAAGAAAAGGTATTTGGTGGATACTTTGTTTTACGCAGTCATTTAATGGAACTTCACTTTATGCCACGGCGAACTTCGGCAGCAGGCTGAGATCTCGGGGGTTTGTGGAAGAGCAGCTGCGTGGCACGGACTGTCGGTGGAAGCGGGCCTGTGAGTCCCACCTTTCCGTCTACTAAATCCTTGGTACTGCTGAGTAAGAATCTTTGCTCCCACTGCAGCAAAAACACAGCTTCTGCGATCCTGCAGTTGGTATCCACATTTGACTAAATGCATTTCTGAGGAACAAAGTGAAAAGCCTCCATCAGCCAACGATGGCATGATAATTATTTCTGGTGTGGATATCGGAGAATCGCATCTTAAGGTAGGTTTTTTGGGAGGTGCTGATGAGTGAATGCCAGAAATAATAATCTGACATTAAGCCTTTGTGAATCTGACCAAATGAATGTCGAAGAAGAGAATTTATGGTGAAGTCAGATTGCATGCTATTTCATGAATGCATTTCTTTTGGAATGTAAATGACAGAAAAATTATTCATTATACCTATAATCAAACTACAAGTTTAATAGATAATGAAAATGCACACAGAAACTATTAAAATGACACCAGAAATATGGCTTCAATCAACAAAAGGCAAGACATTCAAAGTGAGTCTTGCAAACTTTAACAGAAATGGTTTTATTGCTCCCGAGCAGGAGGGCTCTTCAGCGCTGGGAGGGGTTAATGTCTGGGACTCTGTGTGCTCCAAATCAATTTGGAGCACACAGAGTCTTTTTCCCATGCCTTGGGAAAAGTGTTTTTATGTAGTTGTTTTATGATTTGAGTATCACAGAGGATTTTGCAGAATAATTTGGGAATAAAGTCTCAGAGCAAAAATTATAAGAGCAAATGGTTATGAGGTTGTTAAAAAAAATCTAGTGTAGAAAGGATATTGTTCCCTAAGAGGAGTTAGGTTTCATTTTTCAAGACAGGCTCTCACTCTGCTGCCCAGGCTGGAGTACAGTGGTGCAGTCACAGCTCACTGCAGGCTCCAACTCCTGGGCTTGAGAGATCCTCCTGCCTCAGCCTCCCAAGTAGCCGGGATCACAGGAGCACCCCATCGTGCCCAGCTAAGGTTTTTAGTTTTTGCAGAGATAAATGTCTCGCTATGTTGCCCAGGGTCATCTCAAACTTCTGGCCTCAAGTTATCCTCCCACCTTAGCCTCCCAGAGTGTTGGGATTACAGGCATGAGCCACTGCGCCTAGCCGAGGACTTAGGTTTTGATGGGGGAAAAGATTTGACTTCCCACTGAATTTTCTCCTTTGCATTTGGGCGTAATCAGATCTTTGATTTTTCATGTGAAACGCATCTCCAATCCATGCCCTGCCTATGTCTCCACAGGTTCCAGGGAGTCTGAAGTGGAACGACAATGCTTTTGTTTTGTATTTGGGGGTCTTATGTGGCCTCATGATGTTAAAGAGGCAGGAGAGCTGCTGAAGCTGTGTATCACGGGCAAGCCTTGCTTAGGAAATCTGGAAAGGGCTGCTCACTTCCCTCTGATTGAAGCTAGCGCCATGCAAACCTCACCAGGGATACTCTGAAAATGACCCTTCCCCAGCGGGCCCCACGCCGGCCCCACCTGGGAGAAGCTGCTCGGGCCTCCTCTCTGCCTATTTGGGCTGCTGTTTGTAAAGAATGGAAATGTATTCCTCGCAATTCTGGGGCTGGGAAGCCAAGATCCAGGCACTGGCAGAGTTGGTGTTGGTGAGGGTTTGGTCTCTGCTTCAAGATGGCACCTCTTGCTGAACCCCCCCCCACCCGCCCCCGAGGGGATGAGAGCCTGTCCTTATGTGGCAGGCGGGATGGAGGGAGGATGAGGGTGGGATGGAAGGTGGATGGGGGGGTGGGGGCAGACGTGGGAGGGATGGGAGGGCAGATGGGGGAGGGGCGGGAGGGTGGAAGGGGGAGGGATGGAAGGTGGATGGGGGTGGGTAGGGAGAAATGGAAGTGTGGATGGGGGAGGGGTGGGACTTGGAATGGGGAGGGGTGGGAGGGAAGATGTGGAGGGAAAGGTGTGGAAGGGGAAGGGATGGGGGATGAGGGCAGATGAGGGAGGGGTGGGGGGCAGATGGGGGACAGATGGGAGGTCAGACGGGGGAGGGATGGGGGGTGGAAAGAGCTCAGCTTCTTCCTTCTAGCCGTGAGCCCTTGGGGCCCACTCACTTCCTGGGACCCCTCTAACACTGCTGCTGTGGGCATTCACTTTCAACATGGATTTTGGAGGGGGACAAATGTTCAGACCACAGCAGCCCCGTGGGTCCCCTCTTGCTCTCCACCCCATGTGTTAAATGCTATTTAAATACTTAAGGTTTAATGTTTTAGGGGGGACTTGTTCATCGTTTTTGCAAAGAGGCAACTTTGAATTCCAGGTTGGACTCAGGCGACACTCTCTTGTACGTCAACAATTTCCCTGTTCCTGGTGGCTTGGAACCGAACTGAATTTTGACTTTTGAAGCGATTCACAGTGTGTGATGGATCAATTGTAAGTGACTTGAGTTAAGCAGTTAACAGCGGCTCCTCATCATCCTCTCCTGTGTGTCTTTTCCAATGTTCCTGTCTTAGGAGAGGGCCGGGGGTGCAGGGGCCGGGCAGGGCGGGGAGGGAGAAGAGAGGTGGGGGAGAGAGGGGGAGAGAGGTCGGAGGGGGAGAGGGTGGGGGAGGGGCGGTATGTGCTCAGTGCTCAGCTCTTTTGCCCTGAGTGAGTCCCCCTGTGCCACCTCCCGCCCCACTCCAGGCCCAAGGGCACCCCATGCCAAGGCCTGTCCTCGCCCACCCACCCAGCACCTTGTCCCCCTCTTGAGAGGTGCCTCTCGGAACCCGGCGGTGCTCTGTGCCTCACTCAGCTGCCCTTGCTACTTCATTGTTCAATGTCCGGCTTGGTCCCCTCCCCAATTCTCACTTCTTTCATCAGAGGCCTGCGTTCCTCCTTCAGGAAGCCCTTGCTGGCCCTGCTTCCCAGGACAGTGTGGCTGTGGGTGGAGGCGGCCAGGTCCGCTCTCTGGTGCCTGCCCTTGGCCACCGGGGCCACCTGCCCCGCAGAAGGAGGCCCTCTTTTCCCACAGCCCGGTCCAGGCCAGCACCGACCACAGGGCGCTTCAGAGCAGGGTCCGAGCTGTAAAAGCACTTGTTGGTTCTGTGCCCTGGGCTGGACTTGTCCTGAGACCCAGTTCACCAGGAGCCCCCGTCCTCTCCTGCACGCCCCGCCTTGCAGGGGTTCTTCTGGATCCCCCTAAAGGTAGTCACACTCATCTCCCTCTCAGGATCTGCTTGTAGGAAACACTGTTTAACACAGAGATTGTTTTTAACAACACTACTGCTCTTAAAATTATTTTAGGATGCTAGCTTTAAGGTTTCACCAAGGAAAGAATAACTTTATTTTTTTTTTGGTGATTTTTGTAAATCTAATTTTGGTTTGAGTAAATCTAGAAATTTACTCTCTAAAATGTTATATGTAGATTTCCCATAAAAGCTTGTGATGGAAGTGACTACTTAAAAAAAAAAAAGCAGATCTGCCAATTATTTGATTGAGTCTTATAAAGGAGTTAAATTGAGTAATTCACGGAAAAATACTTTGAAGCCTGAGTTAGTTTATCTGATTCTTCTGTGTTAATGAACGTATTTAAATATTTACTTAGCCACTTTTTCTATTTTCATGTTTCCTCCTTTGAGAGTGTGCTTAAATTACTGCACATGTGTGAATTTGAGAATGACCATCCGGGAAGTGGGCGAGGTCCCGGTGAGCTATCCTGGTAGGAACGTGCTGGCCAGCAGGGTGGCTCACACCTGCACCCCAGCACTGTGGGAGGCTGAGGCGGGTGGATCACCTGAGGGCAGGCGTTGGAGACCAGCCTGGCCAACATGGTGAGACCCGGTCTCTACAGAAAATACACAGAACTTGGCCGAGTATGGTGGTGTGCACCTGTAATCTCAGCTACTCGGGAGGCTGAGGCAGGGGAATTGCTTGAACCAGGGAGGTGGAGGCTGCAGTGAGCCGAGATCGCGCCACTGCACTGCAGCCTGGGCGACAGCCAGACTCCATCTCAAAAAAAAAAAAGGAACATGTTTTTGCCCGTTTGCTGAAACATCATGAATTCACTTCCAGCCAGTTGTACACATCATGAGGGGGAAATATCTTAGGGGGGAATTTACTAGTTATCTTAAAATTTCATTTGCAAAGACTGACTTAGGAAATATAAATTGAAAAACTAATTTTCTGGCTTAACTACATTCCCCTTCCCAGCGGCATGCTCCCTGGTGACACCTGCCTGGCAGGCAGCCTCTGTGACACAGAGATACCCAGGGAGGCAGCCTCTCCCTCCCACTGCTCCTGCCCCTCCCGCGCTGGGCCTTCTTGATCTAGCTTTGGAAAAGTGTCACACGGGAGGAGGCAGGGGCCCCACGCCAGCCAGAGGCCAGTCCAGGGCCCTGGAAATAGCGCCTCACTCCTCATGTGCCCTTCCCTGAATGTCCGCAGCGTGGCCCCTGGGAGACAGCGCATTTGAACCTTGGTCCAGGCGCACCTTCACCGTCAGGGCCATCACACAGCAGGTGGAAGCCACACGGCTTCTGCCCAACACCTCACTGACCCAGCGGAGGCTGCGGCTTTCTCTCACGTTCCTGCTTTCCTGCCTTACCTACAGACCTTCATGATGATGAAATAGAAAAATAAATGTAAAAATACAGGCCTGAAACAGCACGTTTCAAAGATGGCTGAAGTGGATGACAGTGGAGCAGGCCTGGAGGTTTTGGGGATGGGGCCATGAGTTTCGGGTGAATAATAACACAAACATAAAACGATCAAGTAATTATTTTATATTTAATATGTAGGATGTATTTGTTAGGCCTTTATTTCAGTGAAGTTACTTATTTTATTATAATCAAGGTTGTCACATAGCGATTTTCCATCTCAGGGTTGACAGCCCTTGGACTAGACACTGTTTTGTAAATAAAGTCTTATTGGAACATGGCTGTACGCATTTGGTGATGTATCCTCAACGGCTGTCTCCTCTGCACTCTGCAGAGTCAATGGCTGCGGCCACCAGCCCTAAAATACTGCTGACTCGGCCCTTTACAGCAAATATTTGGCTACCCCTGATTTAAAGAACTGAAAAATAAAATACTGTTGTATTCAAGGCATAACAAATTTTAATGGAGTTTTTTCCAAAACATAAATGTTAGAAACGAGAAAGCAAATTCAACGATGCTTCAGTTATTTTTCTCATAAAATATTTCAAAATGACTAAAATTAAAATGTACAATTCAGATTACAGTTAACAGATATTAAATATTTAAATAAAAATTGTTAATTTTATTCAGAGCTGCAACTCTAGAATTTCAGGGGAAACTGAATGAAGTACTTTGGTAAAGTCAGATGACTGCTGGATTCAGCGTCCGCCGTGCTGCCAGGACGGCCATCCTCCGGCATGCCCAGCCCTGCTCAGCTGCTGTGGCCACTGCTGGGATGTGAGCGCTTCTGGGAGGACCCGCTGGGTGTGAGAATGGGGGCCGTTGAACGCCCATGTGGAGGCGCTGAGTGGGGCTGGGGGCACACCCTGCTAAGGGAGCATGTCACCTCTGCACTCCCCCGCCACAGTGAGTCCACGAGAGTCTACTTATTCCTTTCTTCCCCGGGTGTCCTGCCGCCCTGGAGCTGCATCCACTGTGAGGCTGCTGACACCCCCAACCCTCCTGGCATCTGGACAGTGGCCTTTTGTGTGCAGGAGAGAAGCAGTGGCCAGTGTGTGCCAAGGTCCCCTGAGAGGGGACATTTAGGGGGATGGGGGACCTGAGTGTGGGTACTCCACGGGAGGGCAGTCCAGGAGCTGTAAGAAATCTCCCGTGTCTGTGTTTTTGGTGTGAGATCCCTCTACACGTAGCCTTTGAAAATTGTTACTCATTTTATTACACCTCCCGGGTATTTATCCTCTGAAAAGTCACCCTGGGTCAAAACTGCAGCTCATATTCAGGCATCTTCACAGCATCCTCCCTGGACTCTGATCATTTTTAAAAACAAAGACACGAAGTCTCCTGAGGTGGACTCCAGGCTGTTTCTTGTCTTTCCTTCTGTATTTCTTCCTTTGACTTAAGTAAGCAGTGAAGCTGGAGAGCTGGAAGGAAGAGAAGGAAGCATCAGAAGCGTTTGTTTGTAAGCCCGACCCCGTACAGAAAATTGGAGTTCTCAGACCAAAAAGCAAACGTCCAGGAATTGTTGTATGTCTCACACTTTGAGAAATCTTACGTTAAATAATCCGGAAAGACAGCACCTTTCTGTGAACTCTCCACCGTCTGCCTGGTGGTGGGCTGACATTGCCAAACCAGGGTCAGCCCAGACCAGCGGAGGTGGGAAGCTTGCTCAGTGGACAGGACGGCGTCCTCAGCCTTCCCTGCTGAATTATTCTGGGGTATTAGCTTTTCTTCATCAAGAATCTTAACATAAAATCCTAATTTTACTGGAGACTAGATTCTAGACATAAGAAGAAACGAAAGAAGTCTGGGCATGTGCTTTTCCAGTTCTTATTTTTCTCAGTCTCTGGTCACAGGAGGGGCCAGCACCCCTCACCTGCGCCTCCCAGGACCCGGCTGTCCCCTATTGCCAGCGGCCATGGGGTCCTGTCCCTTTTTCCACACGGGGCCCTGGTGTGCCTGCCAGCTCAGTCTTGAAGAACAGGGCAAGTCCCAGCTGCTCCGGCTCTAAATTGGCCTGTGGTTCCTCATGAGCTACAGGATGACTTGAGGGTTCTCAGCTTGACCCCATGAAGCATACGGAACATTCTGGATGTTGCTTCTCATTTTTGCTTTACATGCCTGTCATGTGTGGCAGGCTTCCCTCAGGCTCCGCTTCCATCCACCCAAACAGTCCAGTTCTGATGCTGAGCACATGAACACACTCCTGTGCAGATGCCCAGGTGTGAATCTGACCCGGGCCTCCCATGCTGAGCACCTCGTCACATTCCTGTGCAGATGCCCGGGTGTGAATCTGACCCGGGTCGCCCACGCTGAGCACATAACACACTCCTGTGCAGACACCTGGGTGTGAATCTGACCCTGTCACCCATGCTGAGCACATGGTCACACTCCTGTGCAGATGCACAGGTGTGAATCTGACCCTGTCACCCACACTGAGCACATAACACACTCCTGTGCAGACACCCGGGTATGAATCTGACCCTGTCACCCACGCTGAGCACATGGTCACACTCCTGTGCAGATGCACAGGTGTGAATCTGACCCAGATCACCCATGCTGAGCACATAACACACTCCTGTGCAGACGCCCGGGTGTGAATCTGACCCTGTCACCCATGCTGAGCACATGGTCACACTCCTGTGCAGATGCACAGGTGTGAATCTGACCCAGATCACCCATGCTGAGCACCTGGTCACACTCCTGTGCAGACACCCGGGTGTGAATCTGACCCAGGTCACCCATGCTGAGCACATAACACACACCTATGCAGACGCCCGG
>NW_016107639.1:1048510-1052828 GCF_001604975.1 Cebus imitator | reverse complement strand
TGTGAATCTGACCCTGTCACCCACGCTGAGCACATAACACACACCTATGCAGACGCCCGGGTGTGAATCTGACCCTGTCACCCATGCTGAGCACCTGGTCACACTCCTGTGCAGATGCCCGGGTGTGAATCTGACCCAGGTCACCCATGCTGAGCACCTGATTACACTCCTGTGCAGACACCTGGGTGTGAATCTGACCCGGGTCACCCATGCTGAGCACATAACACACTCCTGTGTAGATGCCCAGGTGTGAATCTGACCCTGTCACCCATGCTGAGCACCTGGTCACACTCCTGTGCCGACGCCCGGGTGTGGGCCGGATGGGCCACACTTGAGGCCATGTGCAAGCCAGTACAGATGCGACAGGCATTCTTGGAGGGCAGGAGGAGAGAAGGGCATCTCTTGCAGTGAGACAGCGGGTGGGAGACCGGCAGGCAGCAGCAAACACGTTTTTTTAGAGCTGGAGAAAAAGGATCTCCTGCCCATCTGGCCACAGCCTGGCACAGTTACATGCTTGAAAACTTCATTTCCACAAGCACTGGGAAGGTAAGTTGTGCTGGCGTGGTCTTAAATCACAGCTTCTTCGAGACCCTGAAAAGATGGTAGGCGCTGGCTTTGCCTTGCAGTAGGGAGAGCCAGGTGGAGAGGGAAGCCTCCCTGGCTGTCCTGGGTGGCCTGGTGCGTTTTGCAGCTGGGAAGCCCCATGGGGCATGGCTGGGGGCTCATGCCCAGGCCCTGACGGTGACAGTGGGTGCCGCACATTGCAGGTGGAATGGTGGGGGCAGGAGGGTGATGCCCAGCGACTCGGGGCCGCCTGGTGAGCTCAAGGAGCCAGTGTGGAAGTGGCCTCAAATGCCTCAGGGCAGCAGTGCCACCACCTGGCCAGCCGCAGCCCCGCAGCGTCCACGTCGGAAGTCCCAGCGTCTGACCGTCCAGCCCACGCCTGTCAGCATCTGGTGACGGGACGGACAAAGCCATGCCCCTGGTGGCCGTGGGGAGTGCCCAGGGGCAGTTGGGGACGGCGGATGCCGGGCGGGCCAGTCCTGTGGGGGAGAGCCCGGGGGTGGTCTGCAGATGTGCCAGGAGCTAAGGGAGAAAGGAGACATCTCCCGGAAAAGGCTGCAGGACAGTGTCCTGGGATGTCCTTCCCATTAGCTCCCAGGACCCCTGAGGCACGATGTGGTCCATGCCACCCACCCTCATGCCAAGGGTCCTGGAAGAAGCCAAGTGCAGGGGTGACGTAGTTCTCACGGGGTGATGTCTGTGTGGGCGCGGCTAGTTACAGCGCTGGCCGCATTTTCCAAATGCCCTGGGGTCAGTCCCGAAACAGGCTGGCTCCTTCTTCTAACTGCTAAAACATGGAGACTTGCACCTTGTCATTCTACCCATGGGGCAGCAGCAACTAGAGAATGAGACGCTCACGCCCCTGCCCTCCTCGCTCCCAGAAAAAGGCAGATTAGCCCCCATGGTCCCAGGGCTGGCTCTGCACACCCATGAGATGCCCTCGGCCTGTGTGCCAGGGAGGGGTGATTGCTTTGTTTTCCAAGGCAGGCTGTGCTGAGAGCCATTTTTGCCTCACCACTCACCTGTGCTGTGGGGTCTTGCATCAGGGGGTGGATGGGCAGTGGTGACTGCCCCCTTTATATCAACAGGGGGTGGATGAGCAGTGGTGACTGTGCCCTTTATGGCATCAGGGGGTGGATGGGCAGTGGTGACTGCCCCCTTTATGGCATCAGGGGGTGGATGAGCAGTGGTGACTGCCCCCTTTATGGCATCAGGGGGTGGATGGACAGTGGTGACTGTCCCCTTTATGGCGTCAGGGGGTGGATGGGCAGCGGTGACTGCCCCCTTTATGGCATCAGGGGGTGGATGGGCAATGGTGGCTGTGCCCTTCATTGTGTCCAGGGTGTGGACGGACAGTGGTGACACCTTCCTCCCTCTGCAGGGGTGCCTCCCCTCTCCTCCTTTCTCTCCCCACAACTCTGCCTTCCGCTGCAAAAGAAGCCGGCATTTTCCATGTGTTCAACTACCAAGAAAAAGGTTCTATTAATATAAATTGTTAATTAGGATTGTTATCATTATTTTGTGTTCCATGCAGATCAGTCATTTGAACCTTGTTCTTCTTCGCAGAGAAGGAAACCGAAGAGAACCACACGGTCTCTCTCATCAATTATCGAAGTGCTTAGTAGGTGTTGCCACCACCAGAGACGCAGATCAAGCATTTGGCGTGGAAAAAACACTAAGACACCAGTCAGTGTGGAGCAGATGCCGGGATGCCTCCGTGTGAGGCGGGGAATGGCTGTCCTACACAGCCTGACCCAGGGTGGGCGGTGGACAGCTGCGGCCTGGGGCGGGCAATTCATACGGCGTGGACTCCCACGTCTCACGGACACAACACTGTCTCTGAATGTGTGAACCGTTCATCGCCTTATCTTTAATGTGTGAAAGTCTTTTTTCCCAGCACTTAAGCTACTTTTAAAAACAGCATTATTGAGGTATAGTCACGTTCAAGAGGCTACACATATTTAACATGTGTCATCTGGAAATAAGTGTTGACACGTGTGTCCGTGACACCATCCCTGCAGTGAGAGGGGGACAGCTCCTTCCCTCTGAAACTTTCCCCGGTTCCTCCGTGGCCCGCTCTCCACTCTTGTCCCCAGAATCCCCTGCTCTAACTGTGCATCGGCCGCGACTCATCTGCAGATGGAATTGGAACGTCTGTGCTTTCCTGCAGGCCTGGCTTCTGTCACTCAGCACAGTGGCGTTGTGACCCTTCACCTGGCTTGCTCCTTTCACTGCAGGGCAGAGCTCCACTGAGCACATGTGCTGGGTTAGCATCCACCGGTAAATGGATATTTAGGTTGTTTCTGGATTTTGGCTATTACAAATAAAGCTAAAATGAACATCCGTGCGGTGTTTGCGTGGGCACGTGTTTTCATTTCTGTTGGGTAAATATCTAGGCACTGAGAAGTTGGATCTTACAATAGCTTGTATGTTTCACTTCTTAAGAGACTGCAAGCCGGGCATGGTGGCTCACACCTGGAATCCCAGAACTTTGGGGGCTGAGGTGGGCAGATCAGTTGAGTTCAGGAATTGGAGACCATTCTGGGCAACATGGTGAAACCTCATCTCTACAAAAAAAAAAAAAAAAAAAAAAAAAAAAAAAAAAAAAAAAAAAAAAAAAAAAAAAAAAAAAAAAAAAAAAAATTAACCAGCTGGGGTAGTGCATGCCTGTGGTCCCAGCTACTTGGGAGGCCGAGGTGGAAGGACTGGTTGAGTCTGGGAGGTGGAAGCTGCAATGAGCTGAACTTGTGCCACTGCACTCCAGCCTGGGGGACAGCCAAGACCTCATTTTTAATTTACATTCCCATCAGTGACATATAAAAATTCTGGCTCCTCTGTGTCTTCGTCAACATGGGTAGGATCCGTTTTGATGTGAACCATTTGAAAGGCGTGTAGCTTTACCTTGGATGGTGTTAATTTGCATTTTAAAAATAATCAGTTATGTGACTGCTTGCTGTCTCAATGCCCGTTTTGGTGAAGTGTCTGTTGAAATATTTTGCCCATTTTATTTTAAACCTGGGCTGCTTGCTTTTGTGATACTGAGTTCTGAAGATTCTTCCATTATTCTACAGACAAGTTCTGTCACCTTCGAAGCTTCCACTTCAAGGTCCCCCGAAGCGCTGCTGCGGGCTGGACGCCGGGATTGAAAGGGCCCTGGCGAGGGACTTCCTCAACCTCCTGGTGGGCAGGCTGGGTGCTGCGGACACAGCCCCTGGAAACTGTGTGAGTAGGCGGTGACCGCCTTCTGGTTGCACATTTCAGAGACACACAGCCCTGGCTGGGCCACATGCTACGGAACACGCCACGGGAACAGAGGCCACCTCTGAGACTCGGGAGAGTCACAAGACACCACCACCTACGTTTCAGGAAGTTGAATTGAAGGTGCCGTTTGTCGTGGTGTGAAAGCCAGGAGGGACACGGTCAACCTCGGGACGAGCCGGGAATGTCCTCTGGAGAAGGCGGGTGCTGGCCGGCGCCCTGGCCTCCCGTCCGCGCCCATTACTTCCATCTGCAATAAGACCAGAGGCAGCGCCACCTCCCCGCCCGCCTCCGGCCTCGCCGTGGCCAAGAAGTGCTTTGTGCTGGCGCTTCAAAGAGAAAAGCAGAGGTGGCTTGAGCTTCATGGGCACAGCCGCGGGAACCAGCGCTGAGGCACAACCTGCTTTACAATTCGGCACATTTAACGTTTTCCTGGGGAATTCTCTTGACCGCTTACCTTACTTAGGTTTTCCTCTTTTTTTTTTTTTTTTTTTTT
>NW_016107639.1:1044731-1046524 GCF_001604975.1 Cebus imitator | reverse complement strand
CCCTGCCCCTGTTCCATCCCTGCCCCTGCCCCTGTGCCTGCCCCTGCACCTGCCTGTGCACTTGCCCCTGCCACTGCACCTGCCCATGCCCCTGCGCCTTCACCTGTCCCTGCACCTGCCCCTGCCCCTACACCTGCCCCTGCCCCTGCCCCTGCCCCTGCCCCATCCCTGCACCTGCATCTGCACCTGGGGCTGTGCTGGTACCACTTCCTGCATGAGTACCCGCAGCCGTCACCTGCAGCAGGTGGGTCAGATCACCGCAGACAGTGATGCACAAAGTGAAATTCAAGATTTTAGATGGAATTTGGGACATCGCAGAAGTGTCAAGGAGAGGGCAGGGGACTCAGATTGGAGAAGCTCTGCAGGAGTGGGAGTGGAGACGGGTTGCTGGCGTTGGAGGATGTGGAGCTCCCGGGAACTTGCATTTGATGGGAGGAGGCGGGTGTGGGGAAGTGGACGGATGGCTGGGTGTTTGGGCACCAGGTGGGCAGGCTGGGCCACGACATAGAGGCCATGCCTTAGGCTGGAGGTGGGCGGAGCCCGTGACTGTCTCTCTAGCGTGACTCTAAGCCATGGTCGGGAAGTGGAATGCTGGTGGCATATTTGACTAACAAGGAGAGAGGTTGTAGGCGGGGACGCTGGGGAAGGTAAAATCCCCTGAAGGGGGGGGTGTGGAATTGGTGTGGAGACGCAGAGCGCCCTGGGCCAGCTCGGCGAGATTCTCACTCCACGCCCCGCGTTTGGCCAGAAGTAGCGCTGGCTGGACATGGTGCCTGACTCTTCCTTCATGCAAGCCCTGGCCCGGGTCCTGTGGGCTGGCCTGTTTCCCACCCACTCCCTACTGGGCCTGCCAGGGAAGGGAGTGGTGCCCAAGGCAGTCGCCCATGCTCAGGCCGTGTGGTGAGGCTGCGTGGAACTGTCTCCACGTGGCCCATGAGCGATCTGCTTGTGTCTCCACACACTGTTCCTTTGTGTGTTCACACTGGTGTGTTAGGAAAGAAAAGCTGTATTTCCTGCCATCCTTCTCTGGTTTCAAGACGTCCTAACGGAAAACCAGGCGGGTACGTTTTATAGCGCCAGTGGGTGAGTGAACAGCATGCCGGCCCGGGCTCCTATGTGCAGAGCTGCTCAGAGCGCTCTTCCTGGACGTCCTCATGGTGTGCCCCATGCCCCCAGCGGCACCCCAAACACACCTGCCCTGCTCTCCACAATTTGCCTGGGACTGAGGGATTTCCTGGGACTGAGACTTTCAGTGCCCAACCTGGGAAAGTCCCCGGCTAACTGGGACACAGCGGCCCTGCCTTTCTTGGCACCTCTGCGAAGCGTCTGACCTTAGCCAAGGCCAAGTCTGCTGCTTCCTCCTCCCC
This sequence comes from Cebus imitator, assembly GCF_001604975.1. Lineage (NCBI taxonomy): Eukaryota > Metazoa > Chordata > Mammalia > Primates > Cebidae > Cebus > Cebus imitator. Next base: position 1,045,157 of record NW_016107639.1, on the reverse strand, counting down.
TGGCCTGCCCATCCTCGTCTTCTGGAACTCCTGATCAAGCAGGGTGCGCAGTTCCCGCATCTCTGCCCATCTTCCTTCCCTAGCACACGTCCTCCCAGCGAGCAGGGGCTCCTTTCTGCTGTGCTCAGATCCTTCTCTCCAGCTGCTGGTTGAGTGCCAGGTACTTTGCTGGAGTTCCTCAAGTGGACAAAAGTTGGTATTATAATTCCCTCTCCCAGGGGGCATTCAGGCCACCCCAAACCAGGCAGAGGCTACTCAGAGACAAGCAGTCAACCTCCAACATAAGGGGCGCGCCGTCCGGAAACTGCCGTTCTTGCAGAATTTCTCCTGATGTTCAGCCTCTGTCGTGGTGTGCCCCAGGAGGAAGGCAGCACTCTCAGAGGACTTGGACCTTGCAGAATTTCCCCCGGTATTCAGCCTTTGTCG
>NW_016107639.1:1034582-1044476 GCF_001604975.1 Cebus imitator | reverse complement strand
GCAGAATTTCTCCCGATGTTCAACCTCCACTGTGGTGCGTCCCAGGAGGAAGGCAATGCTCCCGGCCCACACCTAGCCCTGGAGCCGCCCTCCTGGGTTCAGATGCTTCTGATTCAAACAGTCCCCAGAGACGCCTAAGGAGCTAAGAGTCTTGAGGGTTGAAAGTGTTCTCAGAGCCTCCCTCGTTGGGAATTTCTAAGGACAGAGGTTTACAAGGAGAATTATTTTCAGCAGAAGCAGCTAAAACGTGGCATTGTATTACTCTTGAATCATCTATGAATTCGAATTTGAGACATTCTCTTTATAAAAGTTCCCTGGACTTGACAGTAGGATTCTAGGTGGACATTTTATTTGTTGTCCATTTGTTTGTTCAGAGTGAGTTGGAATATGTGATATCAAGTAAATGAACAAAGATCTGCTTAGCTTAGAAAGGCAGTGGCACCTTCCAGCTGCCTGTTTGCAAGGTGCTGAAAACAAGTTTCCAAGCACCATCTCCTTATCCTCCAGCAGTCCCCAGCTCCCCACACGGGTGGCCCTGCTCACACCCTCCTGCCCTGCAGTCCTGTCCTCAGGGTTGTGCATTCTGCAGGGTAAATGCGAGGGAGTGAGCCCTGGGACCCCCATCTGCAGGAATATGATGAGCTTTAGGAGGGGCAGTGATGTAAAAGCCTCCCTCTATGAAAAAGGGGCTCCCAGGAGACATCAGCTGTTTAGAAGCAGGAGGATGAAAAGCAGCGCATTAGGACAGCACATGCAGGAATCCGGCCTCCCCCCTTCCTGGGCTGATGATGATGGGAGTGTCACACTTGGATTAAAGATCTCCCTGGAGGTTGCTTTCCCAGTGGCCGGGGTCCCGGAGTATACGGACTGATCATCGGCGCCGATCTGAGAGAACCGGCTGCCAGGCCAAGGAGCGTCTCCAGGTGAGTCCTCCAGGCTTCAAGGGAGGTGAGTGGGAGCCTCACTGAGCTAGCAGACACGCCTTCCTTTCTAAAATGTGGCCATTTCACCTGGCACAGCTGCAAAGGCCCGTCTTTCCCTGGGGGCAAGAAAACAGCTTTGGACGTGTGGGCCCAGCTTGGCTTCCCAGGGCACCTGCAGAATGCAGGTGACCCCGAGGGTCTGAGAAAACACCTGCGACACATCTTAACACCAGCAACGCCAGCAGCCTCCTGGTGCACTCTAGCAGCAAGCAACAGGGAGCTGTACGTCCTCGGTGAACTGGCTGGAGACTAAGCATCAGCCGTAAGAAGAGTGACTTCCTGGCTGTTGTTTGGGTCACAAAAGGAATTATAGGAAATTAGTGATTGTGACAGCCAGTTGCTCTCCGTCAAATTGAGGCACGGGGTTTCTGAACAGGCACACACCACTTTTAAGCTTTCGGGAGTAGCGCCTTGTGGAGCAGGCAGGGCTCTACATTCTCATGCCCTGGGCTGTTTTGGTGGCAGTTTTTTGAAAGAATAAATGCATAGCATCTTCTTTGGTGCACATACACTCCCTTTAAGTAAGAGCCCGCCAAGACTGCAGTGAGACTCCGTTCTCGAGCCCAGCCACAGCATCAGCACATCGTGGGCACGGGCTCTGGAAGTGAAAACAGCCCTGTCAGCTGATGTGGCCGCAACACCTCTGATTGTCAAGGCTAAAAAACTCGCTTTTCTAGAAATGTTTATGAAAGAAAATTCTTTTTCCAATAATCGCCACCGCATACCACCAACGTGCACTTTGAAATTCCCTTGTTCACAGCATACCGACTGCCATTAGGTATATTTGTACACACAGAAAATGCAAAATGATGCCGTGCTCTGTACCCCATGAGGCCACGTGATCCTCACAGCCCTGGAGGTCATGGCTGTCTTCAGCCCTGTGGGGTGGGCCTGGCTTACAAGAAGGGGTTTGGTGCCATGCAATGACCGCCCAGGTCCCAAGCACAGCGGGTAGAGAAGGCATTATGAGTTTGTTTCCTCTATGTGAAGGAAGATGTCCAGGAGAGCCCAGGGAAGAAGTAAACTGCGTGGAGACCTGTGGCATGCTGCATCTCATCTTATGCATTTCCTCAGCTGTGGGGCTCTTCTCCATTCATCTGTCCATCCATCTATTCACCCATCCATCCATCTGTCCATGTCTGTCCGTCCATCCGTCCGTCTGTCTGTCCATCCATTCGTGTCCCCAAGGCACACTGGCCCCTGCTCTGAGCTGGTGCCTCTCTGCAAGCTGAGCTGCTTTGCTGACCGAGGCGGAGGAGCCCCCACCTTGAGCACGCGCTGCACCATCTTTGTGGTTTCCAACTGTCTCCTTCCACGTGAGTTTCATGCCACGGTCAGGGCCGTGGAAAATCACCTTCTGATGCTTTCACAGTTGCACTTTGGCCTTCTGTCACGGAGTCCACCAAGGGCACAAGCACCCTTTGCTCAGATGGATGGGGACCTGGACATGTGTCCCTCAGAAGGACATAGCACAGCCTCGGTCTGACCGTGGCCCTGGACCTGCAGTCTGCACAGCCCTGCTGACCTAGTGCCTCCTTATGGGGTGTCCAGCCCACGCGCCCTGGATGAGAAGCAAGGTACAGGCTTGTGAGCCAGAGCTGCTCCTGTGAGGTTCTGTCACCGATGTACCAGAGAAGCAAAAACGCACACGGTGAACTAAGAATGGTGGGTTTCCAGAATTTTTAAATTTTGTCTTAAAATTTCCAGAAGTGAATGTGAAGTCTCATCTTTGAAAAATATTATGAGAATATTTATCCATTTGGCCCCATAGCGACCCCACTTTGCCTCCATCTTCGTGTGCGTTTGTGTACATACGTACACACACACAGGGCAAAATGCGGAATTTCCACATTTTATTGGTTGATTTCCATTTCTGACAGCGAGGACTCAGACGTGTGGCCCCGGCAGGGACGCCCTGGCTTCTCAGCACCACTGAGCAGGCCTGGTGTGACACTGAGGAGAAGCAGCATCTAGAGCTTTCTAGGCAAGGGAGGAGTGTGTCACAGGCTCACTGTGACTGTCCATCAGCCACACAGTGCCCAGGACAGCCCAGCAGGCTGAGCGCCGGGTGTGGTGTGGACGTGTGGTCTCGCCGCCCGCCCCCGAGGCACTGAGGTCTGGGCCTGCCTTCCCACCATGGGGCTGTGATGAGGCTCACGGGAAGGTCTGCTCAGCCAAGGTGCTCCCAAGATTGGCCACATGGTCTTGGTCTGAGCCTTTGAGGGCGCCGACAGGAGGGCTTGGAGCCAGGTTGCCCAGCCTGGCATGCAGGGGGTCCTGTGGTGTTCTGCCAGTGAGGCTTCGGGGTACAGGATGGAATCGCTGGGATTTGGGGGGGATTTTAAAAGCCAGGGTTCACCAGCCACTGGAAGCAGGTTGTACCTGGAATGTGCCTGCCCTTCTTGGTTCATCTCCCCAACAGTTTCAACTCTGATGCTGTTTGCAGGGGAGCAGTGCTGGCCGGGAAGACACGGCCAACACCGAAGGAGCTTGTTCTCTGCAGCAAAGTGGAGGCTTGGGCTTGGCATCTTTTAGCAAAAGACTTTATGGTGACACCTGAAATAACTTTGTGTAACAGAATGCTGAATGTTCACACTTTGTTGGATAATTTTCATTTTGGGCTATTGGTCCAAAACTAGTGACAGAAAGATATCACTTGACAATAGCATCATTCATCAAAGTAAGAGCAACAGATTATCTGATTTTGAATGTGGATTTAAATCCATTCATTCCGCAAGTCCCTAAATATTGGATTGCTGATTTGGAGAATTGACTGCGCTTTTCATTTATTTTACACAGATCATATTAGATGTAATGCTCTATCAACTGCAGTTGAAAATGTGTTATTCAGGACTCTGTGACATATTATTATTCACAGACATCAGGTGCTCAAGGGAGGGCAGGAAAGCCGCCCAGCGTGAGGTTTGGTGCCACTGCGTTCCTCTGGGTTCTTAACTGACAGGTGTGAAAAACAAGCCACTGGTGACGTGGATGCCACCGGCCCATGGCGGCGCAGGTGGCGCAGCTGCAGCACGGAACGAGAGGAGTGGCCGTTTCAACTGCAGTTGATGCTGACTTCTGCTTACAGCGTGTCCTTCTTGATGGTATCTTTCCCTGTTTATGCATCACACGACTTAAAAAATATTCCTACTTGTGATCAAACATTCCCTGTACATGTGGGAAAGGTGGTGTGTGGGCAAATTGAGTCAGCTTTCCACAAGGAGAAGGAGAAAGAGGAGGGGCCCGCCTGGTGGAGAAGCAGGCAGCCGGGGCACGGGGGTTTGTGCCCTGTGAGCTGAGGACCGAGGTCCCGGCCCGGGACTTACATGGGGGTGTTCCTGAAGCTGGCGTCTGCGCCCCACTCAGTGTCAGCCCTGGGGAGGCAAGGGCTTGGCCCTCCTTAGAGGCATGGCACCCTGGTTCTGCCCGGACTCACCCCAATCTGGGAACATGATTTTGGAATTCTTTTTTACAAACCAAAGGGAGGATTCCTGGATTGGGCCAGAAAATCCTTCATGTTGCTGTGGGTTTCACCCTAACTGGTGGGTTGTTACAGGGAAGATGCCTCTTGTTTATCTCCTGCTCTGCATGTGGGCAGTTGGGGGAAAGGACTACATTTCACAGGAAGCCCTGAAGCCCACAAAGCCTGCCGTCTCCAGCTCGTCCACAGTGTCAGTGAGCTGAGCCTCATCCACATTCCCGGCCTCGCTTCCGCACCTCCTGTTGTCTGCTTCTACTTGATTCAGAGCCCGAACCATTTTGTGATTGGGCAAAAGTACCTCGGAAGCCTCAGTACTTGTTAGCCTGATCCCGAGTTCCGTGGGGCTTAGGACTAAGCAGGCTCCCAGGTCATAATCACGGACCCCGTGGCATCCCAGGAGTGCCGGCTGCCCGCGGCTATGAGGCTGCCGATGCTGTCTCCTGCGCTGGGCCTGACTCCACATGCCCAAGGCCATGCACCCTTCCCTCGGGCCCCCTTCCGACTCTGCTCCACTCTGCGTTCCATCACCTGCGCACCAGGGGCCTGCTGAGCACCCACCAAGACACGGCCACCCCCTCCCAGGCATCACACAGGCTGGGGAGGGCCATGATGGGAACAAGACTCAGCCCCCTGGCCACCGAGGGTCCTGTCCTGGAGCTGGCCACACTTGGGGTTCTGCACTGGTTCCTGGAGAAACCCCTGCCCCCATTCCCAGCCTCGCCAGCAGGGTCCTGACCTCATGATCTCCGGCATGGCATCGCCCCTGGACAGCTCGGAGTCCTGGTTCCCCAGCCCAGACCCTGGAGCTGTGTGGACTCCCGTCGTGGAGACCACTCTGTGGACCCTGCTCCATCCACCTGAGTCTCCCAGGTCCTCTTTGGCTGGGATCAACACCCTGCTGGCTGCTCCCATGGGTGCCCATCTCCTCTGCTCACCCGTGTCCCCCAACTGCCACCCTCTGCCCCCGCGCCGCCTTCTCCAGCACCTGTCCCCTCCAAGGTGGGAAAATTGGGTGCCTTGTCCTTGCTCCTTTCTTTTCCTCTCCTGCCGCATTTTGAGGAGCAATAAACTCACTCACACCCGAACCTTGAATTATGACACAAAAGGCGATATTACAATATTTTTCATTTTAATTGCAAAATTAAGGTGGAATTATGTGTCTAATTAATTCACACTTATTTGGATGAACAGCTCAATGGAAGTTTGAAAGCTGAGAGAATAGAGATTATTTTACAAGATATATCACCAAAGAATTTTGGAAATGGAAGATTCTTACATGAAAGGATTGTTAATGTGATTGCTTTAAAAATATAAACTATATTGGCAATTAATGATATAATATGTAATTTGGAACAACTAGTTAATTTGGTAGAATCATTTTGTCAGAATTTCTAGGAAAATAATGCTTTAAATCTTTTTAAGTGATCAAAACACTTTAAAATATTTGAGAAATATCCAGCTGTGTGGAGATTGCTGTAAGAAATTAGGCTCACATTTTTTCTTTCCTCCATTACTCATGTGCGTGCACACACACACACACACACACACACACCCCTGTGCTCACTGTAATCTTGCAAGTACTATTAAAAACTTAAGTAGGAAGTGAATAATGTAACAGCTATCAGTGTCAAATCTCACACTTGTTTTGTCAGCCCTAAAAGGCCAAATCCACGTCTGTGGTTATCATTCCTGCCTCCAGGCTGATAGAGAAATAGAAAGTTCTTGATAGAATTTCTACTTCTTCTTATTCTAACTTCACATGTTTTTCTATATCCCCTTAGAATGGTGGTAAGATTTCTGCGAGACCATCCACCTTTGAAAGGTGATGTTTCTTTCAGCCATGATTCATGCAATTGATTATATTGTCATTTAGTGGAAGGAGGTGGTCCTAAAACGCGCCCTGGGGAGCTGGGTTCTTGGTATAATAAATGCACCTACTGCTGCTGTGTACAAGGTGACCAGCTGGACACGGCCATTGCTGCCTGACAGCCGCGCCATCGCCACTTCCCGTGTCCTGCTTTGCCTTGCAGGGCGATCCTGGCTCCTCTTTATCTGTGTGAATAACTCAAAGGCAATCCCTCCAGAGGGCATTCCTTGCTCAATTGCTTTATGATGCTGGTTTGTTTATAACAATATCACATTTCAGTGGGGAGCCAGCTGGCTTCTCTTCAAATTAAGAACAGATACAGTACCTGTCTCTTCAGAGAGCAAGGAAACTGCCCACGTAGATCAGCATATTGTCCCTTTTAATTTTTGAATGACTCCTGAGATCATACGCTGTCTGCTAAGCCTTTGTTATTGGTTAATGAACGCTGTGCTGGTCAACAGAAAGCTTTGTTAACGTCCCACTCATAACTTATAAACAAATTCAGCTAGGAGACATTTTTTGTTTAACACATGGATGCCAGATATTTGAAGAGTTCTTAGGGATTCCAAACTGGAAACACTTGTTGTGGTTGATGCGAATATCAAATCTGGAGTGACAATTAGCGTTGGACAACACTCTAAAAGTAGGCTTGGCAAGGCCCCGTGACTCTCTGCCAGCGCGCGCTTTTCATGGATGGCAGCAAATCGCTCCTCTGCTCTTCCATTCATCTTCCTCAATTGCCGCCCCGATGGGTTCCAGCCCTGTGTCTGCACTGTCTTTCTCATGAGAGGTACGCGTTAGGCATAGACTGCCTAACTGATGCTTAAGCTGGTCTGATGTTTGCTAATCACAATAAAAAAAGGGAACTCTGTGAACTTGTGGTCAAAACTCTTGGACAGACAGCGGTAATTTGAGAAACGTAGTTCCTAGAATTCTAGCCGTAGCCTGCTGGCCGGTGCCTCTGCCTCCGCTTGGCTGTCTTCTCTGTGAGTCGTCCTGCTTCAGGTGGCAGCTTCGTCTCTAGTGCAGTCAGTGTCTACCGTTTTTGGTAGAGGCTGGGCCTTCACCCAGCCTCTAAAGGCCCAGCCTTTCAGCTGCTTCGGTTAAAGGCTCGGATTTCACACAGAAAGCTAACGTACCTGCCTATCCACCATGCCCTCGTGAAACCGAAATTACTCACATGCTCCAGTATCTGTCAGCCTGCCAAGTAACAAAATTTCACTGCTTTGGGTAAAGTCATCACTCCAGAAGACCCTATTTGAAAACACAAGGACTAATTAGCAGAAGTGACACATTAACTCATTGGTATCTATTAGTTCATTACAGCGAAGCACCCTTGGATAATGGATGCTGCAGTCTGGTGTTGCTGCAGCTGTGTGATGATTACGGTGAAGTCCGTAAGCTTACGTCCAGTGTTTTCTTAAGATTAAAAAGTACTGTGTGTCATTTACAAACAGTGTTTGGCGGTAGTAAGGGAGTAGGGACCCCAGATGGTCATGGAGTAAATGAATCAGGTTTTTTTTTTTTTTTTATCTCACGAGAAGTCTGGAGATAAACAGTTCAAGGCTGATGTGGGAAGTCCACGACCTCACAGCTCCTTTTATCTCTTGGTCCCGCCGTCCTCAATGCCTCCTTTCCTTCCTCTCCCTGAAGCGGCCCCATGGTCACAGGACGGTTGCTGACTTCTAGCCATTGCTTCCACATCCAGGTCAGAAGAAGAAAGATGTAGAGAAAGGCAAAGGGGCCCTGAAATCCAATTTCCTTTCTTGGAAACTTCACTCTAACACTATAAGTTACAAATTTTGGGAAATTCCTAGGTGCGAGACAGGCTGGAAATAAATGTAGGCTGGGCACACCACCGCTCCAATGGAAGCCAGAGAAAAAGAGGAAATAGGAATGCTGGCCAAGCAACTAACAAGCCCTCTCACAACAGAGGAGTGGAATTGGCAATGTGTACTCTGCGTGGGGAGCTGTCACCTGGGGAGAAGAGGCTGATGGGGTCTACTCAAGTTGGATGCAGAGAGACCAGTGCAAGAGCTCGTGCTTTTGCTGGGGAAGTGCCCCAGCTGTCTGTGTGCAGGAGCCTTGGAGGACTTCCTCCCCTTCACGAGATAGGACCCAGGAGATGCATGCCAGCCTCAGCTCAGCTCGCTGGCAGCTGAAAACTTCAAAAGATCATCAGGATCAGCTTCTCACAGCGTTTGAGAGGATCTGAAATTCATTCTCACCCTCCACAGACTCGAGCCACCCTGCTGTCATAACTGCGTGTTTTGCTTCGCATAGAACCTTGCTTTCTAATTCTTAACACTTTGGAATCCTCTTATGGGTGACTCTCTCTGCAGTTTCTAAATTCACTGGTAAACTGCATGTCTGACAGGAGGAAACAAGGAAAAGCCCACTGAACTGAGCTGCTGGGGCTTGGCCAGCCCATTCTCCAGCTCAGTTATTCTCTCTCACACACCAACTCACTTCAGATGGGATCAGAAAATGGCCTGTTATTTCGTGTCTCAGAAATGTGATACTGTTCATGAGTCAGAAGCAACAGAGGCTTATTCATGAATGTGGGGGGTCTACTGCACTTTTCCATGTTAAACAAAAGTGATGAATCAAGATTTTCAGAGGCAGATAGTTTCAACTGTCTATACTGGGAGCTCGCCTTTTTACCCACCTAGACTGTCTACACAGGGAGCTCACTTACTCCTCATCCCAACTGTCTACACTGGTAGCTCACCCTATTACCCACCTAGGTTGTCTACACTGGGAAACTCACTCCCCATTCCAACTGTCTACACCGGGAGCTTACCTTATTACCCACCTAAACCGTCTACACTGGGGAACTCATCTTCTTACCCATATCAGTGTTAACACTGGGAGTTCACCAGTTTACTTACTGCTCATCTCGACTGTCTACACTGGAGAGCTCACCTTACTCCTTGTCATGATTGTCTACACTGGATAATCGGCTTACTAATCATCTTGATTTCCTACACTGGGGCGCTGGCCTTACTTCCCATCTTGACTGAGCACACTGCAGGGCTCACTCTCCTCTCCCTCTGGACTGTCTGCTCTAGGGGCTGGCCTCACTGTTGGGTCATGCACCCTGACACAGAGGAGGCGGTGCCCGTGGCAGTGGCCATCACTCTGACTGGGAGCTGGCTCTCCAGACGTGGATTGCCTCTGGAGCTCCCAGTCAGTCCCCGGCTCCCCTATGAGCAGGTGGTGCTGAGGGTGGGCTGGAGGAGGGAGTCCCAGCAGCCCTCGGGGACCATCCAGTTTGGAATCCGGGGGAGCAGGAGGTATTGCAGAGGTGCGGTTGGAGCCTGGGGCTGATGAGAGAGGAGACTGGATATGCGTTTAAAGGATTCATGGTCGGCTCTGGGGGCTGTTTCGCTGCCCTCTCTTAGGGACAGCGCTGATCTGTTGGGAAAGGAGGCTGGAGTTGGTCTGGCTGGAGGCTGGGCGCTCGTGCCGGGAAGGGTGTGCTGTTTCCGCGAACGGTGCCCCTGTGCTGGGTGGTGCCCCTGTGCGGGGAGGTGCCCCTGTGCGGGGAGGTGCCCCTGTGC
>NW_016107639.1:1025236-1034439 GCF_001604975.1 Cebus imitator | reverse complement strand
GGTGCCCCTGTGCGGGGAGGTGCCCCTGTGCGGGGAGGTGCCCCTGTGCTGGGTGGTGCCCCTGTGCGGGGAGGTGCCCCTGTGCGGGGAGGCGCCCATGACTCCAGCTGTGAAAACAGAAGGGAGCGGACTTGTTTGTCACGACATCAGATGACCTGAGCGACCCTTCAGCCTCAGGGACCAGCCCCAGGGATGTCTGTCGAAATCTTCAAAATGTGTGTTTGTCTTCCTCCCTGCCCCGCCCCCTCGAAGCTAAACAAACTGAGGCTTCCCTTCCCTCTTGTCAATATGTCATGCTTTATAGCACATTACATGGTTAAAAAGAGAGAGGAGCATCTAGTGCAAGAACCTCTGTGTGGCCTCATAAAATATTAATGGATTCAGAGAGGAAACGTGGAGTCAACATCCCCTGCCTGTGCAGGCTTGTGCTGGGCCTGGGGCCTGGTTTTGGTGGTGGGGAGGCCATGTGTGCTCAGCGCAGGCCTCAGCCAGGCCTGCTCTTGGGAAGAGCCTGCAGGAAACGCCGGAGTCACTTCCAGTCCAGAAAATGCTCTATGGTGTTATCTTGGACTCTGGTGGAGATGCAGAAGCGGGCAGACGGCCACGTCCACGTGTCTGGTCCCGGCGTGTGATGGAGTCTGTGCCCGGGAATCACGATCTTGAATCTCACTGCAGGGGCTCCCTGCAGCTGCTTCACTGAGGCCCTGAAACACACGGGTGCAGTCCCCTCGGCCCCAGCCAGCTCTGTGGATGCTCCCTGGTTTCCCTCTGTTCCCATCGCTACCCTAAGCCAAGTGTTGCTTGGTGCCCAGGTTCTAGAATTCACCGGTGAACAGAAGCACGGACCCCACGCCCCCTCCTTGCAAATTCCAGTCCTGGATCTCATCACGAGGGCCACGCCTCCTCCTTCCTGAGGCCCTTAAGCTGTGGCCAGTCCTGTCCTCCCTGCACGGGCGCCCGTGGTGCTTTCTGGAAGGACTCTCTGTTCTCTGGGTGTAAGGGATGGACCCAGGGAGGGAAGGCGGTATGTTGACCTGGCTGTTCCCACCTTCGTCCAGTGTGGACGGGGCTGGCTGGTCTCTGGGTGTCCCTGGGGGTGGCCTGCCCCTGTCCTCTGTGAGGCTGTGAGGCATGCAAGACAGCTTGCTTCCTGGAGGGACGTCGGCGCCTCCCTTAGCGGCCTGTAAACCAAGGGAGAGGCAGAGCCATCGTTTCTGGCTTTGGGAAAATGATGAGGTTTTAAAAAAATAATTAAAATGCAATTAATTGTTTTACTGATGTCTCTGATGTTTGAGGATCCTGTTGACAGACAAGCAGAGTCTCCCGTGCGGCAGTGGGCGTCACGGCTGCTGAGGAGCTGCAGCGTTCCCACCACGGCCCTCGCAGCCCTGGCGGGGGAGGAGGGTGAGGGCCTGCGGCCATCTGTATTCTGTTTTAGAATATGGGCGGTTTCAGGGCCTCTGGTTCAAACACGTTCTCAGATCGTAGGTGTCAGTGCTGAGCAGGAGGGTGAAAAGGGCGCTTGGCGGGCCACCTGCGCAGAGCAGCAGAGCCGGGCTTCCTTCCATGTCTCACACACGAGTGCAGAGCTTTTATGAAATTCGCGCTCCGGCACCTCCAGACGCTGTGGGCGGCTGAATCCCGAGAGCCCGGGTTTTGCTGGTTGGGAGTCACAGTTGTGGGCCAGTGACTCTTGTCAGTCACCAGGATGTTCTGCTCACTGCTTTATCCAACAAGAATCTTTCAACTCCTGACTTCCAGGCCCTGCGCTTGTGCCCACAGAACAGAGCTGGAATGAAAACCTTTCCTCCCAATAACACGAGGCCCAGGTGAGGACAGCTGCAGGACCACACAGGACAGTGAGCGCAGACACAGAGGCCTGTGCAGCCTGCCGGAGTGGAGGGCGTTCCTCCTCTAGGCTTGCGGAGGAACCAGGGCTGGCAGAAAAAGCTCCTGAGAGAGGGCAGGCTCTGTGGGGTTTTGAGGCACAAACAGGAGTTCCCCCAGTGGAAGAAGAACACAGCATTGACACTGGGGCGGCCACATCTGAGAGTTCACAGAAGCCTCCCAGGGCTGGGCAGCTGCCGCCCTCCGCTCTCACCACCAGCCCAGCCATCAGCTTCCCTCACGGGCTGCAGCAGTGCCTGGCAGCCCAGCGCCTGCCCCAGACTCTCCCTGCCAGATGTTTCAGCCGCCCTGCCTGTCCTCTTCCCTAACCCCATCCTCGTTGGAGGCCTGAGGTCCTTGCTTGCCTCCAGCCCTGTCTTCCGTCTGCCGCCTTCCCCCGCCTCCCTCCTCGTGAGGTTGGACTCTGTTAGGCGCTAACCACCACGGCTCATGTGTGGTCATCACCCAGGTTCTTCGTTCCCCAGAAGCTCTCCCTGGCTGCACCTCAGTGTCCCCACATCGACGGCAGGTGTGGACGGCAGTGGGTCTTGCCCGCGGAGTGGCTGTGTCACCCTCTGAGTGCTTCTATTGACGAATCCAGAGGCCCCATGCCATCCAGAGTCCCGTGACGGGGAGAAGGCCACTCTCCCTTTCCTCCAACCCAGCCTCACCGTGACCTCCGAGACGGCAAACTCTGAAAGCTGGTGCATTCCCACCGTCTCCACCAGCTCCGTCTCCCTCCTCACCCCCGCCTCAACCTCTCTGCGGCTCAGTCTCCTTACATCCAAGTCCTTCCACGCCACAGAGGTCAACACACTAACTCTGCTAAAGCACCGTTTGAGTCACACCATTGCCCCTCTCCAGAACCTTCAGTGTCTCCCTACTGCTGGTACTAAAGTGACCTTAGACCCAAGGCAGTCCACAGTGTGCCTCAGCCCCCTCATGAGCGTTTGTCCCTGTGACCCTTCAGTCGACACTGTTTGTGCTGATGAGGCCATTCTACTGTTTTCTATTTCCCAAGCTCCCCGTACAATCCGCTGTAGTCTCTGCAGGAGGCAGGTGCATAAGTGATCAAAATCCAGGGTCACACCAGGGTGCGTGTGCATCCTCCTGCTGGAAGTGCCAGGCAGGCTTCCTGGAGGAAGTGGCACCCGAGTCCACAGACTTACGTGAAGTTACTTTGTCAGCGAGTCCAGAGCCGGCTGGAGGGCCTTGCCCGTGTGCTAAGGTGAGAAGACACGGGCAGAGAGGTCCCGGGGGGCTGCAATCTCTTTCTCAGCCCTCCCTATCATGGCTGGGGGCTCTGAGATCCCAGGGTCAGGAGACACCTGGGGTTAGCTAGGGGCTGTGGAAGGGCTGTGCCTGCCAGGCCTCCCGGCCGCTGCGGAATCCTTTCAGGAACATGAGGTTTGCCAGCAGGTGCCACAGAGCCTTCCCGTCTCTCCTCAGGTGGCACCCCACCTCCTCGTTCACAGCCCCCTCCCCGCGGGGCCTCTGGGACTCTGGGCGTGGTCCTGGCTGTGGGGCAGGCATTCAGGTTCCCAGGCAGGGCTGCAGTGTCCTCTGTGACCGCACCTACCTCCCCGACCAGTTGTGGCAGGATGGTTTACACCACAGACATTGGCCTACACTACACACCAGCTTGTCTGCGCGTGCTTCTGAGAGCTCGTTTTCAGCCACTCACCAGCATACGCGGATTGGGGTTTCTGTGAAATGTGGTCTGCAGGATCCCCGCTGTCACCAGGCTGAGGGCTGATGGCATCGGTTGGTAAGCGCAGCCCACGGGCTTCCAGGGAAGGGGTCTCTCCAGGGGCAGACTGATGCCTCTCTGGCTCAGACCCTCAGGAGAGCCCTTACAGTCATACCACGGTGCCAGCGCCCACCTGGCTGTTTCTCTTGGAATGCCAGTTTCCACAGTGTGTCCCACAGGAAGAGCTGCAGGTCAGAGGCATCGGTCCAGATGCTCCCCCAGAACGCAGAGGCTTTCTCAGAGATAATGAGGCTCATCCAGGAGAGGAAGAAACCGCACTGTGGGTGCTGGAGGGGAGACGCCCGGATCAGCCTCACCACACAGGGCGCCGGAGCCGGGGCGAGAGCAGCCGCCTCGGAGGAAGGGTTTGGAGTTTGCATTGCATGGTCCCTCCTGAGCTCAGGGACTGTGAGGCCTGCCGGCTGATTTTCCAGAAATTCCCATCTCTTTCAAATCTTATCCTGCATCCCACTTTAGGGAAGGAACAAGAAATGACCAAAAATCAAAAGTTGAAAAGAACTTCCACTTGCTCTTGTTGTCTGTGCTCATTACAGCTTCCTTCCATCCGGCGTTTAGCAGTCAACAGTGTGACTGCTCATTTTAACAGTTAAATTTACAGTTTTAGGCAGTTCCTATGATGCCCAGCGACATCAATTTGACAAGTCTACTGTTAAAACAACTGTTTAAGCATTGCATTTATGGTTGAAAACATTCTTTGTCACTGCTAGATTGACTCATTTTAACTGCTATTTATCCTCAAAAACTTTTTTTTTTTTAAATTATGGAGTGAGAACATAGCAGTTTCAGTAACTTTGAAATTAAGTCACTCACAGTTTTGGATTACATAGAAACATTGCATTTTCAACAGTTCCTATTAAAAAGTGGGAAAATCATGTATTACGTTTACAGCGAGAACTATTAAACTGATTTATAGTGAAACAGAAAATTATACTGCCTGTGACTGGGCACCCAGAGGCCAGGAACTTGACCTGAGGTCTCGCTGAGTTTCCCTTCCATTTCAAAGAGTTGCATGAGGATATGGTGTCTTTATTTTCCTTATAGAGAAGTAGGTTTACCTTCAGAGGGGAGGGTTGATCATAAAAATTAGCATCACTGGTAATGAATGTTAAATATTAGGTATTACTGTTTCATTGATAGATTTTCATATTTAATTAAGAAAGGCAATACATTATTTGTTTCTGCAGAAAGTAAGCAATTTGGAAATTGTTTTTTTTTTTTTTTTTTCTTTCCTTTCTTTTTCTCTCTTTCCTTTTTCTCTTTTTATTTTCTTTCCTCCTTCTTTCTTTTCTTTTCTTTTCTTTTTTTTTTTTTTGACATGATCTTGCTCTGTTTTCCAGGCTGAAGTGCAGTGGCGCAATCATAGCTCACGGCAGCCCAGGCCTCCGTGGTCAAGGCATCCTCCCACCTCGGGCTCTGAGGTAGCTAGGACCCTAGGCATGTGCCACCAGGCTGAGCTCAGTTTTGCGTTTTTTGTAGAGATGGGGTCTCATCATGTTACCTAGGCTGGTCTCCAACTCCTGGGCCCAAGAGATCTGCCCGCCTTGGCCGCCCAAAGTGCTGGGGTTTATAGGCATGAGCCACTGCACCCTGCTGTGAAAACCTAAAAAGAAAATGTAAGTGTGCTGTAAGAAAGGTTTAGTACGGGCTTTGATTATGTGACCTATTATATATTATATAAACTGCTGTATGTTCTTACATACATACTATTGACATTACACATGTGTGCATACGTCTCCTGCTTAGAATCCCGTGCGTGTGTTTCTGTGACGCTGCATCATTTGTGTGTACAAATGCAACTTCCATCGTTTCTTCTTTTTTGCAAGTTTTTAAAACTTTGAATCATTAAATAATAATTGCAGATGACTTATTTCCCCACTTGTCAATCAGTTGTTCTGATCCATTTACCTGTATCTTTGGGGGAGATTAAAGCACTTGCAGAATTTTAACAACGGAAAATAATGTCATCAGATGTTATCTTAAGTAAACATGCTGTGGATCATCAAGAAGCAAAAGCATTCTTCATTTTAGCATTGAAATGAGGAAACAAAACAGGCTCCCTAATCAAACCACGCTTGTGATCTCAGAGAGAAATAAAACAAATCCTGGCATGAGTTCTGGGTCTTCTGCTGTGTTTAGAGAGGAATTCCAAGTGCTGCGGACAGGTGGGATTTCATGCCAGCTCTGGTGGCCTCTTTGTATCAGTCTTTAAAACTTCCCAGGTGGCTTAGCATTCCAAGCGAGGGAAGCTGATGACCCACTTAGAGACTTACCTCTTCTTCATCCTGTGGCAGTGGAAACAGCTCAGCTTCAAGAAGTGGTGGCATTAAGTTCTCTGTCTCAGCTGTCATATTTCTAAAGTCTTTACTGGGGACCTAGGACCTGAGCCAGGCTCGATCTGGCATGCTGGTTTTGTGAGGGATGCACAGCACAGGGCTAAAGCTCACTTTGGTTGGGCAGATGAGTGGGCAGGTGTGTGATGAGGTGACAGCTCCCTCGGTTGGGCGGATGAGTGGGCAGGTGTGTGATGAGGTCCAGGCTCCCTGGGTTGGGCGGATGAGTGAGCAGGTGTGTGATCAGGTGAACGCTCCCTCGGTTGGGCGGTGGGTGAGCAGGTGTGTGATGAGGTCCAGGCTCCCTCGGTTGGGTGGATGGGTGAGCAGGTGTGTGATGAAGTGAAGGCTCCCTCGGTTGGGTGGATGGGTGAGCAGGTGTGTGATGAAGTGAAGGCTCCCTCGGTTGGGTGGATGAGTGGTCAGGTGTGTGATGAGTTGATGGCTCCCTTGGTTGGGCAGATGAGTGAGCAGGTGTGTGATGAGGTCAAGGCTCCCTCGGTTGGGCGGATGAGTGAGCAGGTGTGTGATGAGGTCTAGGCTCCCTCGGTTGGGTGGATGTGTGATCAGGTGTGTGATGAGGTTCAGGCTCCCTTGGTTGTGCAGATGGGTAGCAGGTGTGTGATGAGGTGAAGCCTCCCGTGGTTGGGCAGGTGGGTGAGCAGGTGTGTGATGAGGTGAAGTTTCCCTCGGTTGGGCGGATAGGTGAGCAGGTGTGTGATGAGGTCCAGTCTCCCTCAGTTGAGCGGATGGGTGGGCAGGTGTGTAGATCAGTCACCTGGTGCTTTCTATGCAGCTCATTTCAGAGGAAGAATACACAGAAAGTAACCCAATGAATGGCGGGAAACAGTTATGAAATGTTAAAGACTTTTATGAAGAGAAACTACGGAAAGTTTTCTAGAGAAATACGCTTTTAAGGAAAAGCCAGTCATTTCCCCCCTTTTTGGTAGTAAAAATTGGAAGAATAATCTTTGAGTGAGCAGCAGAGGAGATTTTGGTGAGAATTTCTGGACAGTCCTGGGAATCAATGTATTTTATAACAGGTACTTTGTCACCGCCGCTGCTGAGGACATAAGAGCCTGAAGCCCACCTTCTGGTCAGGCCATCCGATGGATGCGATTTTATAGTTAAAAAGCAGAAGGACAAACACACACCAACTCTGGGCCATGGCGGATCCATGGCCATCTGTCTGATCTGTGCCGGTGTCCTCCCACACAGAGGAATGTGCTGTGACTTTACTAATCATTCTGTGCACACAAAGAGACCAGGAAACGCACCGACATCCCTGCTTCTCTGAGTCAGTTTGAGGAGATTGTGTGTCTCGGGGGGCCTCGCTCCCCCGTCCCCCAGGGCCTGAGTGTCCCACGGTCTCCACCTCTCCCCGTCCCTGTCCATCCTGCACAGAGCACTCACCCCAGCGTCCCTGCCGGCTGTGGCCCGTGGCTGCTCCTTGACTGCACTGTGGTCTCCCGCAGGGCAGGGGCCCCGTTGTGTCTCTGCTTGGAGCCTCCCCGCCCACCCAGAACTCACAGGCGGTGTTGCCGCTGCAGGGCCACGGTGTCACAGGACTTAATGAAGTCGCTTTAGTAGCATGTGAGAGAATTTTAACAGCAGTCTGCAGTTTTTCCTTCTAACCACATGAAATGTGTGGCAGAGACTGAGAAAATGTCATCCCGGCTCTGACATCCCAGTACACTAACAGAGTCACCCCTGGCAGCCTCCCGGTCAACAGAGCCGGCCTGTGTTCTCACCACAGGCTGACAGACCAGGGAAACCAGCAGACACACCGCGGCCCGAAGCAGACGCGGGCTCCTCCCGACCCTCACCGCGGTGGCGCCTCCCCCATCCCGACCGCGCACGCCGCCTGAAAGTTCTAGTGGCTCCCACGGTGCTCAGCTGTGTAAAGTTCTCAGACCAACTCCAGCTGCACGTGCAGGCCTCGTTCTGCAGAGGTGTTTGATCACCACAAACTTTTAAATACAGGCAAACACAAAGCACCTCCGTAAATAGTTCACTGTGCCCACCTGCTCAAATCATTCGCCACAATGCAGTCACCATCCCCCCGGCTCTTTCTCTATTTTTCCTGCTATTGTTCCTGGTTAACAATAGATGCAAATTAATAAAACCCAATTAAAGACAGGCAGGGGGTGCAGTTTGTAATGGTTCAGATAGAGTATCCGCTCATGAATAATTAGCGTAACGAATATGAATGTTCTCTGAGGAATTCTGAGCTGTCCTGTGCCCCGATGTCTAACGAACTTCCACAAGAGACTCCAAATTGTGCTGCTGGCCACCGCCTTGCTTTGCAATGCCTCAGAAACATTGTTCTAAACAACAGTTTAAAATGTGAAAGGAAAATAAATCTTGAGATCTCAAAACCATGAAGGAAATGCCCTGTGGACCAAAGGCAGGCTGAGCTCACAGCCGCCCTCTGCTCACGTGCGGCGAGGGTGCCTCTGTGCTCCCTCTGCCGTGTTGTGAAGCCTTACTAAGGTGTGAGTGACTCTTCCTGCAAATTGTGTGACCAGCGAAAATGAATCAGAAACTCAAAAGAATGCAACCACTTGTCTGTTATCTGCCTATGACCTGGAAGTCCCTTCTCTGCTTTGAGTTGTTCTCTCTGGACGGATTATGAGGAATTGGTTCAGGACACTGTTGAGGCTGAGTCATCCCAGGATGTACTGTTGTGACCTGGAGACCCAGAAAAGCCAAAGGTTCTGGTCTCAGTCTGAGGACCTGAGGAACAGGCCAGCCGAGGGGGTGAATCCCAGTCCAAGGGCAGGAGAGAACGCAGGTTCCAGCCCGGTGGTCAGGCTGGAAGGGGGAGTTTCTCCGTCCCTGCCTTTGGTTCTGTCCATTCCCCGGAGCCTTGGAGGATGCCGGCCACTCCACAGAGGGCGGCCAACATGACGGGATCCACTGATTCAGATGCTAATCTCTTTCAGAAACACCCTCACAGACATACGCCGAACAACATTTGACCCAGTTACCCGGTGCCAGTGAAGCTGACACATGGAATGAACCATCGCCATAGAGGAATTTCCATAGAGGGACTTCCATGGAGGGAGTTTCATAGAGAGACTTCCACGGAGGATCTTCCATAGAGGAATTTCCATAGAAGGACTTCCATAGAGGGACTTCCACAGAGGATCTTCCACAGAGGGATTTCCACAGAGGGACTTCTACAGAGGGACTTCCATAGAGGGACTTCCATA
>NW_016107639.1:1013152-1024921 GCF_001604975.1 Cebus imitator | reverse complement strand
GAGGGACTTCTACAGAGGGACTTCCATAGGGGACTTCCATAGGGGACTTCCATAGAGGGACTTCCATAGAGAGACTTCCATAAGGGACTTCCATAAGGGACTTCCATAGGGGACTTCTATAGAGAGACTTTCATAGCTGGAGTTCCATAGAGGGACTTCCACAGAAGGCTTCCATGGAGGAACTTCCATAGGGGACTTCCATAGAGGGACTTCCATAAGGGACTTCCATAGGGGACTTCTATAGAGAGACTTTCATAGATGGAGTTCCATAGGGGACTTCCATAGGGGACTTCCATAGGGGACTTCCATAGAGGAACTGTCACAAAGACACTTCCATAGAGGGACTTCTATAGGGGACTTCCATAAGGGACTTCCATAGGGGACTTCTATAGAGAGACTTTCATAGATGGAGTTCCATAGGGGACTTCCATAGGAGACTTCCATAGAGGATCTTCCATAGAGGAACTTTCATAGACAGACTTCCATAAAGGAGCTTCCCTGCATCTTCTCAGGCATCGTCTTAAACCTTCCTCAGTAGCTAGGTGTTCACTTAACTCTTCTACCACACGAGTTAGAAAATGAATTCCTAGGCTTCAAGGATCTTGAGCTTAGAGCCCAGTGGTGTGCACCCAGACTCTCCAGAAGTCTCTCCAGCTCTTGGCTGGCCCTGCCCCATTCTTTGAGGCTATGAGGTGGGGCTACCCTGGCCCTCGGGGACCTCCTTGCTTCTCAGCCGTGGTGGTTGTCACCTGTGGTAAACAGAATGTCAGGAGCCAGGGCAATGTCCTGTGTGTGCATGTGGTCCAGCCCGCAGTGTGGGTCTGATGGGAACCGCAGGAAGAGGAGGTGGGAAGAGCACAGGGCCCTCCACAGCTGCTGCTACCAGGTGTAGACAAGGCCGCAAACCAAACCTGAATGTTGAGTTCAGAGTAGGTCAGAGGCCTGGAGAGTTTGTTTGAAAAGAAACTTCTGTGAAATTCTAGCAAAGAGTGAAAAAAGAGGATGCCCAAATATTCATCCAGCTGGAGTTCACTCTCTTCTCCTCCACTTGGATGTTTCCACAGTTATCCCAGCCACAGGCCTCCTCCGTGTCCTTCGGATCTGATGGAAGGCCCGAGGGCTGATGGTCATTTCTTGTTGCCCTGACATTCCCTCCTTTGGTGGAATCCCCGGCCATCTTTCTTCCTGGATAAATGGACTTGGGGTCTTTGAGTCTTCACTTTTTAACTGACAGGTCCTCCATGCTGCCCCCAAGACCAGTGCCATTTGTTTCCAGCTTGGCTGCTGCTTGGGTTGGGTGGTTATTAGGCTTGATTTACTGGGTAGCTTCTCACAGATGGCATCTCTGCACCTTGGACCATGCTTGCCAAGGAGCAGTCAAGCTGTGGGTCCTGCAGAGCCACCCACTGGGCTTGACCCAGTGTGACCTCAGGAGGGACATAGGCAGAGGGGAATGTCCCAGTGTCACTGGGGCGTGGGCCACCCCCCCGGCAGAGCCAGCCCAGGGGTGCTATGGGCCAGGCCATCCTCCAAGCTGACGACCAGGTGCAGCTCATTCCTGAACTTGCGCCTGTTCGTCACGTGTGCTGACCACGCCCTTGAGTGGGAAGCTGTGCAGTCTACAGGCATTGTTGAAGTTCACTTGGGTCTCATAGGCATCTTCCTTTAACGCCTGAGAGGAAGACTCTGTAGTTCAGGGTGGTTTAAAACAAGAAAACCTTGTATCTTCATAATCCTTGGCTTCCCCATGCTCCAGGAGACTGGAAACAGCGGCTTTTCTTCCTAAGGATTCCTTCAGGTGAGAGTTACAATCCTTTGTTAAATTTTCCCAAGGAGTGAGTCTCTCTCCTGCTGATCAGAGGCGGCAGAACCAAGACGCTGGAGGTTGTGGGTGGGAGGCGCAGGTTCCCAGGGCCTGGGCTTCTGTGGCCTGAGGGCAGAGGCAGCATGATGCTGAGAGAGCTGCTGTTTACAAGGTGAGGACCACATCCTGGCCCAAGCGTACTCCCGTCCCAGGGGCAAGGTGTTAATTAGTACGGGACACCTCAGTGGTGGCGGGACAGGAAGTGACCCTGAGCGATTAGGGTTCTAATGACACTGTGGCAGTGAAATGCCTTGCTGCGCTGCGGGCCTCCATCCCTGACCTGAGCTTACTATTCCGTGAATGTGCTACAGAAGTGGCCACATGGAAGCGTAGGTAGCTTCTTTTCCCTTCTCTGCTTGAACACTGGCTTCCTCCAGTGACTGCCCTTCTTCAAGCTGGAGATGACTGAATTGCTCAGCGATTTTCTCTCTCATTTCCAAGTGACAGAGAGTCAGGTTTTCCTCCATTCATACATTTCTTCTGGCCTTCTCTTACAACCTAGGATGCCTGAAGATACTTTGAGAGGCTGAGATGAAGAGCTTTACTCCTCGTGTCCACGCGCCATGTGGAGAAGCCTGACTTCTCCTAGTCACATGGGGACCTCCCTCCTGATGGGCACCTGGCCTGGGCCTGGCTGTGCAGCTGCACAGAGATCTCTCTCTGATGAGGAACAGCATGGCAGCCCACCACCTGGATGGTTTCGTCTGGATGGGGCAGGATGGACAAGAGGAGGCCACCACCGTGGGGTCGTGGTGAGACAGAAATGGCCAGGGGGTGGGAGATAAACTTTGCAAAAGTTCAGGGTCCTGCCACTTCACTGAAGCTTTTCAGAATTCCTGTAGCCAGGGTGTGCTAGGGTCTTCTCTTTGGGTGAGAAATGAATGGCTGCATCTCACAAACCCTAGGACAGAAGGAAGCCAAAGCCTAGTGGGACTCTGAAATGCAGCTCCAGCTGGTAACACAGCTGCAGACCGTGTGGGCCTGGCAGGAGGGCTGGACAGCGGGTCCGGCTGCGGGTCAACCTCCCTCCTGTGGAGCTGCAGCTGTCAGTGGGGAATCTGGTATGGAGTTTGTGGCAAGCCTGGGTGAGGAAACGCAGGTCCTAGGCATTGGAACAGGCTGTGCACCTGCAGCAGAGAATTATCTGCTTTCCGGAGTCTGCCCTGGCATGTAGGTGAGCCTGTGGCACCGAGGGACCCTGTGCTCACCCTGCTCATCACCATTTTGAGATGGGCGGGACATCTGGAGCACGCTTGACCAGGACCAGAGGGCGTGAGGAAGCTCTGTGATTGCAGGCACACACCCCTAAGCCCCCCTCCACCCGCCCCCCCCACCCAGCTTCTACAGCCAGCGGAGTGCAGAGGAGGAGCCTACACTTGGTCTCTGGGGGCCAGATTGGTGCAGGGGCCCAGGCATATATCACCTTAGTGTCCACCAGAGGGAAGCTTTACCCACCGTGTGGAAACCACTGAGCAGCCAGGGGTCTGTGGGCATCAGTCGGCCTCTGGTATGATGGGCACAGGAGCCAGACGGCTCCACCCTAAGAGCTTTCTTTTAATCTCCTAAAATGCTCCTGCGGGCCTCCATGTTCTCAGTATGCACTCACCTGCTCACTCATTTATTCAAGAGATATTTAATACAAGTGCCGGGGATTGGTCAGCACTGTTCTTAGTAAATTTGATCTGGTGATGGGTGAACCAACGCATTTGTATGGAATTAGACAACTCAATAACAAATAAGACCGGAAAATCAAGACATGATGGTTATGAAGGAAGCCTGCTTTTCCCGGCGGAAATTCCTGCACAGAATGATCAGAATGTTTGAAGTGAAACATGTTATTACTATTCTGTAAAACCATCTATTCCAGAAGGGAGAAAAGAGAAAGCTCTTTTATACACTTATTATGTTTAGGAGAGATCGGTTTATAAACACCAAACAGATGTCATTAGAGTTGTTTTTGGTTCTGTCAGTGTAGGGTGAGGTTGTAGAATCTGTTTACATTGGATTTTTTTTGTGGGAGAAGGCAGCACTCCCCCCGAGTGAATGGACCATGCTTTCTTTTCTTTACTTTTGTTTTGCTTTCTCTTTTGAGTGTTTGGTGCCTAGAAATGGTCAAATTCCAACAGAAGCTGAATGTTAGCATATTCTTTTCCAATTGAGACATAATTCACATACTGTAAGATGTACAGTTTTAGGGTGCACAATTCAGTGACACTGAGTACATTTGCAAAGTTGTGCAGTCTTCGCTGCTATCTGACATCAGAACGTTTCATCACCTCCCTAATAAACCTGGTGCCCACTGGCAGTGACGTTCCACTTTCAGTCCCTAAAATTTATTATTTTAAATTTTGCTGAACTTATTAGCTCTAACTGTTCTTTGTTCATTTTTGTGGGTGTGGAACTTCAGGATCTTCCTTATGTAAATAGAAGTAGCTTTACTTTTTTGTTTTCCAGTCAGGGTGTCTTTTATTCCTTTTTCTTACCTGATCATCCTGGCCAGAACTTCCAGTACAGTATTGACTGAAGGTGGTAAGAGCAGACATCTGGTCTTGTTTCTGATTTAGGGGGAAACTTTTGGTCTTACCATCAGATATGAGGCTGAGTTTTTGTAGATGTCCTTTGTCAAGCTGAGAAAACTGTGTCTCATTTCCAGTTTGTTGAGTGCTTTTACCATTAAAGAGCGTTCAATGTTATCCAGTGCTTTTTTTTGGGAGGGTGTCTATTGAGGCAGGAGTCTATTAATATGGCACTATACTATCAGCTGATGTTTGCACTGTGAGCCATCCTTGCCTTCCTGGCACTATTCAGCACTGACGGTTTTAGTACTCAGGTGATGACAGAGCTGCTGCAGCCTTCTCCTACCCCAGTTAAGACGTTATTCAAACAGGGTAAGCAGAACACAGAGAAAACTACTCACATATACATTAATGCTAGTTTGGAAACCAGGTAGTTTTTGGTTGCTGAGAAGTATTCAGACTTCTTGTTGAGGCTCTGGGGCTTTTCTGTTTACAGCTATCTCTTTAATCATAAAGGTACATACAAAATAACTGGTGGACATTAATAATAATAACCAGTATTTATTAAAATCTTACATTAGGTTCATTTGTTCTCATAATACCCAGTGGGTTAGTTATCGACAATCGCATTTTACAGACCAGGAAACTAAGACTTGGCAAGGCTCCTTAATAAACTTAAAACTACAACTCTTTAACATCAATGCCAAGCTCTATTTCTTTCTGTTTTTTTTTTTTTTAAATTCCACTTAAAAAAATAGATTACAGGGTATATGTGTATATTTGTCACACAGGCAAACTGCATGATGCTGTTGCACTGAGTCCCAGTGATCTTGTCACCCGGGCTGCAAGCAGAGCACCAAACGGGCGGCTCTTCGTCTTCCACCCTCTCTGTCCCTTCTAGTGACCCTACTGGGGTTCCCTCCTTCACAATTGTGTGTATCTGATGTTTAGGTCCCATCGATCTGTGATAACATGTGGTATTTGGTTTTCTGTTCTTGTGTTAGGTTGCTTAGGATAAAGGCCTCCAACTCCTCCATGTTGCTGCAAAGGGTATATTTATTTAGTTCTTTTTAGTGGCTGTGTAATATTCCATGGTGGATAGGTACCATGTTTTCTTTATCCAATTCACTGTTGATGGGCATGTATGTTGATTCCATGTGCTTGCTGCCATGAACATATAAGTGCATGTGTCTTTATGACAGAATGAATTGTTTTCATTCGGTATATACCCAGTAGTGGGAATGCTGGGTGAATTGGCAATTCTGTTTTCAGTTCTTTGAGAAATCTTCAAACTGCTTTCCACAGGGACTGAACCGATTTTCATTCCCGCTAACACTGTGTAATGCTCCCTTTTCTCCACAGCCTTGCCCATTTTCTGACTTTTTAGTAATAGCCATTCTGACTGGCGTGAGTGGACATCATGCTGTGGTCTTGTTTGCGTTTCTCTGATGATGAGCAGTGGGCATAGTGTTTTCATGTTTGTCGCCTGCTTGTGTGTCCTCTTTGGAGAAGTGTGTGTTCATGTCCTTTGCCTCTTTTTAAGTTGGACTGTTTCTTGTTTTGCTTCTCGATTTGTTTCAGTTCCTTGTAGATCCTGGATGTTAGACCTTGGTCAGATGTGTAGTTGCAAATATTTTCCCTCATTCTGTAGGTTCTGTTTACTCTGTTGATGGTTTCTTTTGCTGTGCAAAAGCTCTTTAGTTTAATTAGGTCCCACTTGACAATTTTTCTTTTTGTTGCAATTGCTTTTGGGGACATAGACAAACAAAGCTAATGTTGAGAAGGCTATTTCCTAGGTGTTCTCTAGGATTTTATAGTTTGAGGTCTTACATTTAAAAATTTCATTGAGCTTGAGTGAATTTTCGTATGTGGTGAGGGGCAGGGATCCACTTTCCTTCTTCTGCACATGGCTAGCCAGCGATCCCAGCACCAATGATTGAATAAGGAGTCCTTTCCCCATTGCTCGTTTTTGTTGAAGCTCAGATGGCTGCAGGTGCATGGATTTATTTCTGGGTTTTCTATTCTGTTCCAGTGGTTTATGTGTTTGTTTTCAGACTGCTATTATGACCAAGCGCAGTTTCCACCATTAGGAGAAGCTGGCCTCTGTATCCCTTTGCTATAACGAGGTGGCGTTTACCGTAACGTGAAAACCTAATGTGTTTGGGAGGCAGTATATCCCAGCCACACCCAGTGCAGTTGGGGCTGGGCAAGGGGCACATGGAGCGTCCACAAAGGCCGCAGCAGGAGCTCCCTGGGCTGGAGCACAGGCGTGGAAGGGAGTGTGGAAACACTCCAGACAATCCAGTCAACCTGTGTGAGGGCCCCGATGGTCCCACCGTCCTCCCCACTCAGCTCTCACATCTCCGTGGCTCTTTCTGACACCACGCGGAAGTTCTTGGATGGCTGGACAGAATCCTGATTCAGGAGAGGTGTGATCTCCTGCTAAGGCATCACGTTCAGTAATCCCTCCCTAGCAGTTCTCTTGGAAGTGACCGAGCCACACGACACCACTTCTTTGCTCTCTTGTCCTGTGGTCACAATACGCTTCTCTCATCCCTTCTTCATGAATGTGACCCTTCACCAAAATGGCCACATGCCCGCTCTGTGCCAGGGCTTATGTGAGGCCTGGGAAAGCAAAATAAGCTGTGGCCGGCTGGGCGAGTGGGGGGGTGGGCGTGCATACGCAGTGCGGCAAGAAGACAGGTGGCCTCTGGAGTGGAGCTGACACCCCCTGGGTGCGGTGTGGGTAGGGGCCCCGCTCTCCGGCGGGCTGTGGAGGGAGGCTGCGGTGGGAGTGGGGGGTCATTGCCGCAGTGATTCTGGGCTTGTCACCTGATCCATGGCTTGTAAATTCGTTTTGATTGTCGCGATTTGCTCTTCCGTCCCTCAGGGACTGATGCTGCCCCCAGACCCTGGAAGGAAAGAAATGGAAGAGCCGAAACCCAGAGCACATGCTTTCAGAGCTCAGCTTAAACCACAGCCGAATGCCCTTGGCGTGTCTGTGGACGGTCGGTCGGTGGTCTCTGTTCAGGTCCCCCGGCTTTGTGTGGACTTTGTGTTTCACCAGGACATCATGTCCCTGGCTGGCGGGGAGCCGGTGTCCCCAGAACCGTGAGCTCCCGCATCTCCCTCTCCCTGTTCAGGGTCCCCCAGCTTTGTGTGGACTTTGTGTTTCACCAGGACATCATGTCCCTGGTTGGCGGGGAGCCGGTGTCCCCAGAACCATGAGCTCCCATGTCTCCCTGTCCTAACAGGACACCTCTTGAGTGTGGGGAATTGTCTGCAAAATGAGGGATGGGTTTGCTGTGTGGTGCTGAGACCTCGTCGTGAGGAAAACTGGTCACAGGGTGGTTCTCCTGCCAAGCCCGAGCCCAGCCTGGGGTCCCCGCTGTAGCCTCTTGCCAGCATCAGGTGTGGAGCCAGCTCTTCCTCCAGGACCCGGCACGGTGCATCCGTGAGACCCCTGACAAGCAAGAGGGCTTTGTCGTTTTCCCGTCACTGGCCAGGGTCAGACCCAGCAGCTCTAAATTCATGACATTCCCTCTGTTCTGCTCTCCAGCTCATAATAAGCTGGTAGCTTAGCCACCTCTTTTTTAAATTGGCTAGGAAGACAGGAGAGCTTTACAACCCAAACAATCAATTTCAAACTGCCGAGCCCAATCAGGCTGGATGGAGAGTGACCCTTTAAATTGAGTGTGAAATTGGGAGATGGCTCCCCGTCCTCCGTAGGGCGTGCGGAGAGCCACCACTTCCTCCCTAAGTGGGAGCCGCAGCTCTGCCTGCATGCCGGGCCCGGCAACCCGGCGCCTGCCTGCACGGCCGGTTCTGGGGGGCACAGGCCGGGCGTCCAGCCCAGCATCCAGATGCCGCAGCTTTATGCACTTGTAAACCTACGCCGTGTCTCTCTCAGGGTCTGATTTTAATTTGGGTAATATTCCCGTTAATAATAACATCTAATTACAACATCCATTAAAAGTTAGTAACATTAATTTAACAGGGAGAAAATCTAATAGAGTTCTTAGAGTGATATTGGCATTTTTCCATTAAATTAATGTTACAAACTTTTAACAGGATGTCTTAAATAGG
The DNA here is from genome assembly GCF_001604975.1 of Cebus imitator. Lineage (NCBI taxonomy): Eukaryota > Metazoa > Chordata > Mammalia > Primates > Cebidae > Cebus > Cebus imitator. The sequence goes on along the minus strand of NW_016107639.1, from coordinate 1,016,455 downwards.
CATCGTTAGTGTTGGGAATATTAAACAAATTAAATTCAGGCCTAGAATATGAGGTGGGAGCCCATTTATGAATCCAAACAAGGTGTCTGCCGGTCCCTTTCATCCACTTAAAATATCCAGCAGGAAGCTGAGAGGCCATGGAGTGGCATTGATGCCCAAGACTTCTGGAGACTTCCAGGGATGGCGTGCCCCTTAGCTCTGGTGCCCAGCGTCTGTCCCTGCGCAGTTTGAAGGCCTCAGAGTCTGCTGCCGTTTCACCTTAAATTCTCAGATTTCTCTCTGGAATTCATCGTCTTGCCTGAGTTTTGTTTCCTGAGTCTCATGAAGCCACATCACCGGTGAAGCCATGAGGACTCTGGAGGCCACAGAGTGTCCCTGAGGGCCGTGGGGTGTGGTGGGGGTCCCCGGCCTGCTCACTGCTGTAAGTGAAATTGGGGGTGGATGCCTCCTGAGACCCTAAGACTTGCCTGTGCCTGGGCAGCTGGGGCTTTCTCTGAGGAGCAGGAAACCTCAGATGCCCTGCTCATGTCAGAGACAGGGAATGGGAATTTTGATGTCTCCATTACCAAATATTAGAGAACTGATTCTGTTTGACATTTACAAAGCTCGGAGATTTGTGACCGAGATACAATTTCACTGAGACTGTCCCATGCTTAAAAGGAGTTTATCAGGCTTCTATAAAAGTTAGGACAGAGATGATGGCGTGGAAATGAGCCCTGACACTCAGGGGGAGGAGCAGCCCCCTGGGTTTCCAGAAGTCCTTTGTCTCCGGGACGCTGTTCCCCCACTGTCACTGTCCAAAGCTGGAGCACAGCCAGAGACTTAGGGACAAGGAGCAATCCTGGTGGCCTTCGCTGCCCCCCCAGGGGCCCTCCGTGTGATAAATGACCTCATTCCTTTACAGTCAGGCAGTGAGGTCTTCCAGGAGGGAGAGAAAGGTCCTGCATCCCAGCTTCTTCAGTGGTCAGCCTGGCCACGGGAGCCGCTGGGCGTGAGCTTTGCAGTGGGGTGTGCCTGGGCTTTGCTACCGATTCTACCCCGGCAGGAGCTGGATAACCAAGCACGTTTGAACAGTCAGAGCCTCAGTTTCCTCATTTGTATAATGGGAATAAGAACACTTAGGAATACTTTGGGAACAAAGATCTGTTGTGCAGACTCCGGTAGCAATTACTGTTTCCTTGGCCTGAGCGTCAGGAGGAAGAAATCAGAGGCTACTGTGCACAGGTCTGTCCACCAGGCCGTGCTGAGCACGGCTGCGGGACCTCGCGCAGGCAGGTGTGGCGAGGACAGGCTTCCTGTCCTGACCTTGTCCAGGTTTCATGAAAGGCATTTGGGTTATGAAAAGCCCAAGCAGACATCGTCATAATGAACATGACCAATGAGTCTTGGATGAGTTTTTATGGAAGACACATTTTTATATGGCACATATATATTGCCTCAATAGATTTTCCAACTCGTGATTTAAACAGTGTGTAAAATAAGTGTCTGCATTGCACAGTGGCCTTCAGAACAGAGCTGTGCTTAGGGTAAGGGGCAGCAGAAGGGTGACTTTACCCTGGGAGGGGGACAGGCACACACGGGAGGGAGATGACGGGATGGGGATGAACAGAAATAGGGCTGGGGTCTTTTCAGTCCTGAGAATACAAGAATTTCAAACTTGAAAATATTGCAGTTTTTACCTTCAAGAAAAGTAGTGTATTCTATTGGACTTTTTCTTGTAGAAAGTCTGGTGCAAGACTTGCTGCTGCCTGCTCTACATGGTATGAATTTTGACTAGCAGGCAACTATGCACCATGCAGGTGTCCCTCAGCCTCTGAAAAAGTCATAAAAACTTGTTTATCTTAATCATATTTACCTGAACTCAGTAAAAACTGATTAAATGGAGAAATCCTGGATTGTTTCTACAGCTCTGTTTTTACCCGTTTCCTGATATGATTTTATATGACATCATGTAAGCGTGTATTGGGGGACACGTGCGTACACACACATAAATGTGTAGCTGGCATTGGGGGCAGTCCTTCTGTGGAGGGAGCGGTATGTGTCTGCTCACTGTGCGCGTGACAGGAAGGTCACAGGCAAAGGCATTTTGCTTTAACGGTGTGGAGTCTAAATGCTGGGACTGCCCTCCTGGCCTGTGGCTGTGGGCACAGCACTTTCTCTATGGCCTCCATTTTCTCATCTGTAAAGTGGGGTCTGCATATCCACCTGGCAGGGCCGTTCTCAGTATAAGAAACCATGTCTAAGGCAGAGTCCCAGGTCCCCTACCTACCCCTTACTCAATAAACAGAAGCACTCACTTTAGATTTTCAAACATTAACTTACAAGTGGAGAAGTGAGTCGAAGGAGTTTTTAAAGGCCTTCCTAAATCTATGTTTTAATGAAATTATATGTGTGTGTGTGTACACACACGTATATATACATATATATACAAACATATATATATAATTTCATTAAACCATGTATATATATATATATATACACACACACAATCATATATATATATATATACTTTCATTAAACCATAGGGAGAGATATATACATACACACACACACACATAATTGCAACAGAAAAGATCTGTGATAATTCCTCTGCTATTCACATCACGGTTGTCTCTGAGAGATTAAATGACTCTAGGACGTATGTGCGTCTAAAACGCTGATTGAAGTTAATATGCTGCAAGCCGCTTTCGTGTCTGAGTGCCCCGAAACATAAAATGATGATATCAGATGGGCCCTTTGTTTTGGAACTCACACTGCAGACAGGAGAGAATTCCACTTGGGAAGGAAATAGCACTCCAGATAAAGGGGTAAATTCAGCGTCCTGGGTGATGTAGACCAGATGATTGGATCCGCAGCTGAGCGGCTTGGTGTATCTGTCACCGGGTCTGTATCTGGAAAAAAGCTGTGAAGTGGGATACAGGCAGCAGCAAAATATGAAAAAGAGAAACGCCTGGAGCAGCTGCTTCGGCAGGGCGTCAGAGCACCCAGCACTCTCCTCTTGCACGTGTGCTGTCTAAGCGTGCAGGGGAGAGAATTCCCGCGCGCCGTGAGGGCTCGGGAAAGGCCTCTCCACCTCAAGGCGGGTCTGCGCAATCAATGGCACTAAGCTGCTGTTAATTAGTTTGATCTGCCTTAATAACTTTATTCAGAACAGGTAGGGAGCTGGGTTAACGTTTCCTCACTGTCAGAAATCCACCTGCAACAGTGGGACTCCGGGTCAGCCCCTGTGAGGGAGGGTGTGTGTGTGTGGGGTCTGTGTGTGTGTGTGTGATGTGTGTCTGTGTGTGGGGTGTGTGTGTGTGG
>NW_016107639.1:995436-1012925 GCF_001604975.1 Cebus imitator | reverse complement strand
TGTGTGTGTTTGTATGGTGTGTGTGGTGTGTGTGTGGGGTGTGTGTGTGTGGTGTGTGTGTGTGGGTCTGTGTGTGTGTGGGGTGTGTCTGTTGTGGTGTGTATGGTGTGTGTGTGTGGTGTGTATGCTGTGTGTGTGTGGTGTGTATGGTGTGTGTAGTGTGTGTGTGGGGTCTGTATGTGTGTGCTCTGTGTGTCTGTGTGTGGTGTGTGTGGTGTGTATGGTGTGTGTATGTGTGTGTGGTGTGTATGGTGTGTGTGTGGTGTGTATGGTGTGTATGGTGTGTGTGTATGGTGTGTATGGTGTGTGTGTGTGGTGTGTATGGTGTGTGTGTGGTGTGTGTCTGTGTGTGTTTGTGGAGTGTGAGTGCCCCGCACACCTTTCAGATGGTGAGGCCCTGTCCTTGGGATGCAGAGGGAGGCCGGCTGAACACTTCTCCAGCAGGGAAGGAACACAACTCCTTGCCCTCCCTTGAGATCCTGCTTGGAGTCCGAGCTCCTTATGGATGCAGGAGACAGCCCGCCTGTTAAGACCAGACAAAGGGCATGGAAAAATCAACAGCAACACGCCTCCGCACAGCTCATTTGGTGGATTCACACATAGTTGTAAATGAATTAAACTGTGAGATGCTGGGGTGACGTCTCCGAGTGCCAGCCGTTCACTGAGAAACAGCAGCAAACCCCGTCTTGGTGCAGTTTTCAAAACGTAGCGTTTAGTTTATCTGGACATTTCTTGCCTTTGCTTATCTCTCTGCCCATCTTGGAGAACCTCATTAAACAATTAAATGTTCTTTTAATTGGTATGTCTCCTCATTTTATTAGGTGGAGGCAGTAAGTGTGATGGATTCCCGAACCTGACTCCGGCGTGCCTGGGCCTGGGATCCAGCGGGCACCGGGGTGGCATTCACGTGGGGACTCAGGGACACGGGGCAGCCGGACGGCTCATCTATGCCTACGCTCCATTTGGAAAACTAGCCGTGCGGCAGTCACACGGCTTTGTCAGAGCTCAATCCGGTTTCACTGTTTGGCTTTCAGAAGTGGTTGAACCGGACACGTAATTTGTAACCGGCGCAAAGGGTGCTCAGTGGAGACTTGGCCCTAGTGAATGATTCACTGGCATAAGCTGAGCACCGAACACAGGAGCTCACCATAAAACCTCAAGGAATAGGACAGCCATGCGCTTTGTGGCTTCTTTATGGGGGAGGACAAAACACGCCTAACTGTTAGTCAAGGCCTGCGGGAAACAGTACGTCCTGATTTTCCATTTGGCACATCCAATTTTAACTTTCTTTTAGAATACGTAGGTAATTATGCGTATCTGTCTATCTATCCTTTTGAAATACCATACTGATATTGGTTATTGGTATCTGGCTTTTCACATCTTCCCGCAGGGTTAATACCAGCCACATGGTAAACAGATCACATTTGCTATCAGTGCTCTGAGAATGATATGAAACATGGATACACTCACAGAACACTGGTAGAGTGGTCAACATGTATTTTAAATTTACTTGCAGGTATGTTTAAACATAGAGCGTGATACACATGCTGCGTGCTATAAATATAAGACGTGGAAGGAATTATATCCCCTATCTAAACTACGACTCAGAAATAATAGTAGCCAGCCTCATAATTTAATGTCCTTTAGGATGTAATGGTGCATTTTTTTTAACTGGTAGGATGCAGACAATCAGTACAACATAAAGCATAAATCAGCATGATGGTAACACAAACACGGCTGTGTGTGCATCTTGTGTATCCAGGTGCATGCAGATGTGACGTGGCTTTGCAGAGCCTGTCTGCTTTTAATTAAAGAGTGCCACATAGAATATCATGCTTAACATCAGAGAAAAAACTCACTCCCATCTCCCAGCCAGCCTATTTATGACAAAATGATTGATTTTCCTTTAGAATGGCCACACCATAGATTTTGGTAATATGACTTATTGACCAGCGCTCCGAGTGCTTTCAGCACTATTGATAGGTTGAAGATATACAAAATCCCTACACCCTAGGACTGCCTCCACTGTCTTGGAGATTCTGTACATCTGGTTTCTCTCAGCTCTTGAAATTCTCATTAGTGAGGGTTTGCCGAGAGTAAATCCTGGTCTTCGAGGAAGTGAGTTAATTAGAGTTGGTTTTACACGTTTTCATTGGTTTCATTGCAATCTTTACACTTCTGTGGAGCCTGTTAACAATTGTGGGCTCCCTCCTGCCTTGGGGAGCTGTGTAGCGGGCTGTCCTCTGAGCGGTGGTCTCACAAGGTCATTTAGAGCTCGCTGGTGTCAGGGGTGATGGAGGCAGTCCTCTAAGGGCACAGTAAATCAATCATGATTAGCACGGGGCCTGCTTCCTGCACGGAACGGCAGGGTGGGGCGGGGTTGCTGGAGGGAGGGGCGCAGCCAGCGCTGTGCAGAGAGAGACCGGTGGGCTTCGTGGCTTCGGGCCCCTCTGTGGGGCAATCAGAGGTTGATCTCATTATGGTCCACACTAACATTTCTGGGAGGTCAGCTTTCTCGAGGTTTTGGGAGGAAGGGCCGCGGGAGTGAAGTATTTTTGGAATCCTGTCTGCGCAGTCGGCTCTGCACGTACTGAGATTTGCTTTCCCTGAATGCTGGGTGAGAACATCTCGGTGAATGGAGTTTGACACCCACAGACCCCATCCGAATGCACCCTCATCCCTCCATCTGGGCTGCTTTTATTTAGTCTCTTCTTTCCCCAAGACAAGTGGGCCCATGTCCTCTTTCTGATTTTCCCTCTGCTCGCTGCTCAGGGTCCATCACGACGCACAGGTCCTCCGCTCCAAGTTCTCCTCATGCCCGTCCCTTCTGGCCTAACTCTGAAGGTGCTTCTTCCAGGAAGGCCACCCAGAGCACACGGGCACCCTGGGTCTGCTCTCCACAGCTCTGGGCCTGTGGGCATTCGCTTGTTTGTAGATGTTGGCTGGGTGTTCTCATCACGCCGGCAGTTCTCCCGGCCTAGGGGGCATCTGGCACAATTCTTTGTGTTTCTCATAGTGTGCGGTAGAGTGCGAAGGCTGTACTGACTGCCTCCAGACACTTGTTGATTGATTGGACTCCGCTATTGATCTAAAATCTTTATGAAGGCAGAAGCAGACGCTGACGGCCGATGCCATCATCACTGGACACAAAGATACACAAAGACACTTTTAGCGTTGTGTATAAGTGTGTCCGTGGGTGTGAGTGTGACCCTTGCCTCTTGTGTGCTGGTCAGAACATGCCAGGTGTTGTGATGGTCAGATGAAGCTGACTGAAACAAAGAAGAGAAAAATAAGAAAAGAATCCATGTATTGGGTTTGTGAGGCTGTGAGGGTCCCCAGGGGCAGGGGCAGACTTGGGAACCCGCACGACCTGCCGCTCTGTTCACACTCCAGAGCTCGGCCGGTGGCTGGAGGTGAGACCTCTGTCCTGGCCCCGTCCCCTGGACTCAGGGCTGCCCACAACCCAGGTTCCCTCCCTTCTGCTGCTGAGCGTCTCAGGCCCCAGCTGCTGCCTCCGAGGGAGCCCTGTTGACATGGGTGGGGCTGTGCTGTGTTACCTGGGGTCACCATCATCACATGTGTCAGGGCCTCACGTCACTTAGGAAGTCGCCTCTCCTAATGTGAGCCAGGGGCCATCCCCGTGGTCTCAGAGGGGGCAGTCATCACGTGGATGAACGGCTCTGATGACCTAGGTTTCCTTTAATATTTCTAGTAGCCTGAAAAACAGGTGGGTGACTGCACCAGACATTTACCAGCAAGATTCGTTTGGGCTTAGAAACAGCAGCGGCACACCACGGCAAGGGCAGCTGAGGCGCCGTCACAACCTGGGGCCAAGAGGCGATCTTTGGGAACCCAGCGATTATTCTCTTGAATTCGCCACGTGTTCCAGGGTCTGAAGCTGGACATGACTGTGTCTGTCACTGCTATCGCCCGAGGCTCCCTTGGTAAAGGCCTGCGACACACCCATCTCGGGGACATCGGCAAAGCCCTGTGCGGAAGTCTGGCTCCCGAGGGCGCGGCCTGGAGACCCCGTGGGGCCGACACAAGCAAGGCTTGAGGAGTGGGGTCACAGAGGCGGAGAATTTAATCCAAATTCTCTCTATTTGAGTTTCCACTCATCAGTCACAAAAAACTGTCCAAAGGGCCTCCCTGAGTTCCTGCTCCAGTTTTACTGAAGCCCATGATGCCTCACGAATCGCAAGGCAGCTCAACCACGCAGAATCCAGCTTCCCACGTGGGCTCTGAGCGTGAACTCTGCTGCGTGGCTGTAGACCAAGCTGGAACTTGTGAAGGACACCGATGGACCTGAAGCCATCTGAACCCAAACCACGGGCAGCTGCAGAGAGCCACAGGAGCCGAGGCCACTGTGTGTGCCACGCGGCTGGGGCGCCTGTGACCCTCACACGCTGGAAGACTTGGGGCTACCCAGAAGAAGGTGTGGCTTCTGGAGTGCTTTCATCTCGCCGTTGTCCCGCCTGTTTAGGACACAGGCCTGTTTCTCTGTTTCTCCCTGCCCATCCTCCTTGGAAGTGCGGGAGTCACGGCGAGAGCGGAAAGTGCTGGGCTTGATGGGGTTTAAGTGCCCCTGATGCTGTGGGCACCCACCAGGCTACTCAGTGCTTTGCAGTTGGAGCCGTGGCTTGGGCCAAGTCTGGTGCGTTTAGGATTGCTATCCCGGCTGGATCTGGGGGTCTTCTGTTTCTATGTAACAAAAGCATGAACACATCCAAATTGTGTTATTTTCAGGTTTAGATTTGAGTAATCTATAAAAAGCTTCATCTATTTACTGTAAATCAGTGAACAGAGTATTCTGCAGCTGTGTGTGAGCGGCCGTGGTGTCTCTGTAAAGCACTTGTGTCCAGTTTTCCGACAGCGCTTCGTCTTCGGCTCGCCGGTCCTAGCGTCAGGGATACGATTGCTCATTTCCCGGCGATCCAGCAGCTGTCGGCCCCATGTGCCTAAGAAGCCATTTACAGAATATATTAATAAATGCTAAGGGCGCATGTTAAGTGATTGTTATCAGGCTCTGTTTCCGAAGGCTGACTTCCATCGAGGGGGAGCCGCCTCCGTCCCAGGGGCCACCCTGCTCGAGGGGGAGCCGCCTCCGTCCCAGGGGCCACCCTGCTCAAGGGGGAGCCGCCCCTGTCCCAGGGGCCACCCTGCTTGTTCAGTGATTCACTCTGTCACACAGACTCTTCAGCCCTGGTGTGGCGTCACTGCTGCTTGAAGAAAAAGCTCCAGGAGGTTTAGTCAGTGTGTAAATAAGAGTTTCCTCTGGGACCTCCTTTCATATCATTGATAAACACAAATAAACAGCAAAGAAAATAAGCCCAGCAAAATATTTTTAGAATCATTTTTAAAAACTCTACCTCTTTTCTGTGTCTTGGCATCTGAAAATTGGGTAATCTATTAAAGATACATTTTATTGCCTGTGTACAAAATAATATTCCAAGTCTGCCAATTGCAGAGGAAGGAGTGTTTGTCTGTTCAGAGTGGAGCTGATGGGGACGCCCATTCTGGATTGTGGGGTGCAACCGTGGGTGTGTACCCCTGCGCCCCAGGCACCTTGCCCAGGCCAAGTAGAGGGCTTTGGGTGGTCAGAAGCAGAGCTGAAAAAGACAGCGCTGCCGTAGAGAAGACAGGAGGCCATCTCCGGGCGCCCCACACAGCCGGAAGCTCATGCCACGTGTCTACTGACCACTTGGATGATCATGGAGGTGAGGGCTTGCACTGGGGGGAGGCTGAGCTGTTGATGACTGACCCCCTGGTAGAGGAGGGAGGATGACAGCCTCTGGCTTACGGCACAACCACATGGAGTGGAGATTTTGAGGACAGAACCTTTGAAGATCCTGCTAAGGTCATCACCTGAGTGCTTAGCATCCTAACCCCAGGATAAGTAAGCAACGACCTTGTTGTTAATATTTATGATCCCTCTTCCCCATTCTTTGGCCTTCTGTTGATTGGTGGCTAGGTATATCCAGTAGAAAGCTTTTAGAGCATAGATTCCTCATTGTTATCATTTTATCTTCTGTAAATATTGTATCATGAGGCATTCAAGCCCAACGTCTTACTAGGGGGAAAAAACAAAAAGAAAACTGTTTTAATCTTTTCAGATGTGCAGAGATCCATATTTTTGGTGAGCATCTCCCATGCGGTGTTCGAAGCACCGAGGCATGGCAGCATGGCAGCCTCTCGGTCTCCCTGCCATGACTCCTTTGGCTGCCCTGCGGTGACTGGTGTGTTAAACCCTCACGAAGCCCCCACGGTATGCAGGTTCGGGCCACAGACAGCCACTCCTCTTCCCTGTGGGAGTGATGCGTGACCTTCTCCTGGAGACTGGGAGGAGTGGCTGAGGCTGGGGGATAAGTTGAAGCAGAACCGCCCACTGACCTGGGGATTTGAACCAGAATCTGCTTCCACCACGCTCTTCCTCTGTACACTTTTCTTTCTTACATTTTCTCTGCCCTAAAGATTTTGCCTGGCATCGCTTGTGAGACTCAGGCAAACTTGCTCATGCATTTTTTTTCTCTTAACAAGGCTTAGAGTCAGACGTAATCCCCTTAATCCAGGGGAGGTGCTCATTACCGAGGGGAGGCTGAGTGACCGGACCTGGTCACCGCGTTGCAGGGCGTGGCCCTTGTGGTGCGGCCACTAGCCAGCCACTGTCTCTGTGGGCTGGTGGTGGAGCAAGAGGGGTTGCCGTCTGTAGCTTTAGACATGGAAACCTGTTTTCATTTTCTTCCTGCTCTGGCAATGGACATCTGGTCTGTAAGGACGGCTGAGTGATAAGAACCAGAGCTCTCATCACTTTTCAGTTCATTCACTTGTTTAGAAAATATTTGCAATGAGTCAACTGTTGGCAAGGGTGTATTCTAGGTTTTGAGAGTTTAAATAAAGCAAGCATGGTCCTTACCCTCAAAGAGTTCTCCATCTACTGGACAAAGAAGCACAGTGGCTTGATGCTGTGGCCCAGGCCTGTGACCAGGCTGACTGCTTCTAGTGTAGAGATGTGTATCCTATGCAAAGAGCAAGCAGCTTCCAGGGAGAGCACAGCCGCAGCAGAGGCTCATCTGTGCCTGTGTGAATCTGTGGACCGTGGACTTGTCTAGGGTGCAGAAACTTTTCTGATAACTTGGGAATGCCCCTGCAAATGTCATCGACAGTGCAACTTGCTTCTCCAGAAGTAAAACTTGGCTTCAGAAGAGAGAGAGGCTTGCTCATGTCGTCAGATTAATGATGCCTTTCCTACGTCCACAGCCTGAAAAAGATATTGCTTCAGACTGTGGCAGTTCTTAAGGATACAAACTTTGGACGTCAGCTCCCACCTTCCTTCCACCCCACAGCCTGGGAAAGATGGCAAGCTCTCATCAGATTTCATCACTGTAAGAATCTTTCTTAAGCAGCAAATTTACCTGTGTCTATATTTATCTTCCCCTGGATTTGGGGAGAGGCGAAGAAGATTTCCCCATTTCTATCATGAACTATGCAGAAGGTCCCATACTGATGGGGTTTTGATGGTCACTAGGACATCTTCCTCCGAGCCCAGCATTTCTTTCCTTTTCAATGCTATTCCTTATTTCTTTTCTTTAGGCTTATGCAGAAGAATACACGGAGGTATTCAATTCCCTGCTTCTGTTTAAATTTTGAGGAATTTTTCTGTAGACTGACCTGCAGTGATGACTTACAGTTAAATATTGAGATCTATTTTCAAATTATTCTATTTGAAGTTTTTAAAATCATTACATTCCTTAACATCTTAAAGTTTATCGTTAATTTTTTTTTTATTTAACAAAATTCAAATCTGGTAAAATGATGGTGAAATATTGCTTTTAGTTTAATCATTTAAATAATTGACACCTGCTGCAGAACTGACAGTGCTCTAACCGTGGGGGCACCTGCACACGAGGCCCTCTTCACCCTCTTTCCAGGCTCCCCGTGGGCCTTGGGATGCACCATGTGTGTTGACCGTCAGGCACGGCAGCTTGGCGTCAGGGCAAAAATACGTTTTTCATCTGACAAGTCCAACGCGCGAATAAACAACTTAAATGCAATATAAATACTATCATGAGGTGAGGCATAATGAATTTTAAGTATATTTAACTGTGTGGTCCCCCGGCTCATTTAACGTGGGAAGAGCGTCACTAAATAACTTGCTTTGCGCGACGGAACACTGTCTTTCTGTGCTGGTGTGTTTGCTTCCTTCTCCCTTCCAGACCAGAAGATTTTCTAGGGTTGCAGTGATTACCTTGTGAGCCCTTTGAAAGCTCCAGTTCTCAAGAGCATCTGAGAAACGCCAGGGCTCTGACTCACTTCTCCTTAGCATCTTTGACATTTCTGTAGCTTGAATCACGAAGGCTCCTGCTGGCCACAGCTCTCTCTCCGTCTCTTGCTTCCTCATCTCATAGGACTCCTGCGAATTTTGTTTTATGGCACTTCCTTAAATATGACATTTAACCTGGTTTCCTTGTATTTACACCTGAGAAAAATAATCAATACTACAATTTAAACATCTTATGGGAAAAATGTATCGTGCTGCCATGATGACTCAATGTCAGTCTTTTGAATGAGGCATATATGTGAAATTATTTCCCCTGTGGGAAGTTTCAAATTCTGCAATGCAACTGAGAGAGGAAGACATTATCTCTTTTTTCCTAAGTTTGAAACCTAAGACACAGTCTGATTAAGTGAACAACCGATTTACTTATGCCACATATGATCAAATAATGAGTACCATTTGAAGATTAAAAATACTTATCGGCTTGATATTCAGCTCCTCACAACCACCACGAGTGGCAGACATCACAGTGCGTATCTCACAGGTGAGGCAACTGAGGTCTGGGGGCTTAACCCACTTAACCAGCACCTGACACCAAGGAAATGGCACCAGCAAGTGAGCCCGTTTGCTGAGCTCTAGCGGATGCTCGTCACCCCTTTCCACTCTAACCTCCAAAATCGATTGGCTGGAGGAGATGCTGCCCCTTTTAGAAATAAAGCGAAGACCTTGTGTCTTTGTTTAAAGAGTGAGCAACAGAGAATACATGAACAGCATTCTTCCCATCACTACTTCCTCAATCAGTCTCGCCATCAGCTCCGGTGGTCTGCAACCCTGAAATAATACACAGGCACCATGACGAGCCTTAACAGTGCCTAGACAACAGGGCCCTGGCCCAGCCCCTGTGCTGCGCCACGGCGGGGTGTCACCTGCCCTCCTGAGCATGGCCTGCATGATACAGAGACCGCTGGCAGAGCTCCACCCACGCTGTGGCTGCATTGGCTACGGAGGCCCAGGCCATGCTGGGTTCCATCATTTGTCAGGAAGCATTGAATGACTGAAGTTTTGAAAGCATAGTGGGAATATCTATAGAGGTACAGCTTAACTATCATCCTTGCAAATGGGTAGGCTTCTAGGTAGGGAAAAGACTCGGATACTTGCCCTGAGAAGTCAATTGGGAAGGAAGCCCATGAGGTGTCAGTTAATGGGAGAACCACACTTTGGCAATCATAACTTGGTGTAGACAACAACTTATATCTAAGTGTTTACTGGTGTTCAGTGCTCAGCGCAGGTATCTTGAACAATCCAAAATGGGAGCACCAGCTTCAGTTCCGGTGCTTCCGGATTCTAAAGGCCACCATGTGTGCACATGCAGCCCAGGCGCTTCCAGCTCTGCGGCTGAAGTGTCACAAAAGTGCCCGGTCCATGTCCCGGGTCTGCTGAAGCTCGCTAGGGTATGAGCTGCAGCCCCTTGAGGCAAGGGTGGGGGCTGAGATACCTTATTATCCCCTCGGTGCGTTGTGTACTGATGCTCCTAAAATATGAGTTAGATGGCCACACCCAACTTCATTTTTTGTCCCCTGATATTTTAGTAATGGCGGTATTGCACCTAAGAGCTCTGGTTCACACTTTATAAATGGAACTTGCTCTTTTGAGCGTTAATTTTCTCACCTGAAAATTTAGGATATCAACAGAGTCTAACCTCCTAGGATTCTTGTGAAACTAAAAGAGATAAAGTGTTTAACATAGTATCATACATGAGACACATTAATTAGAAGTTTGGAATTCTTTATTTTTAGCGACATTTCCCCTCCCAGCATCCTCATGCACGCTTCCACTTGATGTCAACATGCAAAGTTTGGTGACTTGGAATGCCCATCCCATAGGCAGCCCCATCTGCCTTTCAGTTTGAACTTCATAAATGAACACATTTTTATTATTTCAGAAATCACGGCAGTGCTAACATTTATTACCAGAAGCCCAGTACCATGCTGTGTACACAGCATTGTGAGATTTCACATACATGAATATCTTATCCTGCAAGTCATGTTTTCATTTATAAATGAGGCAGTGGCGACTAAGAGGGATGAGAGCCCCCTAACGTGACTCAAGAACCCCATATGCCCTGGCTGTAGTGCAGGGCTCCCCAAGCCCTGGGCCGTAGACTGGAACCCGTCCACAGCCCGTTAGGAACCGGGCCGCACAGCAGGAGGTAAGCGGAGTGTGGGCGAGCATTCCCACCTGAGCTCTGCCTCCCGTCAGATCAGCGGCGGCGGTAGATTCTCAGAGGAGTGTGAGCCCTGGTGTGAACTGTGCATGTGAGGGATCTAGGCTGTGCACTGCTTGTGAGAGTCTAATGCCTGAGGATCTGAGGTGGATGGAACGTTTTCATCCCCAAAGCCTCCTCCACCTCTCAACCCCCATTCCCATCCCAGTGTGTGGAAAAATTATCTTCAGCAAAACTAGTCCAGTGCCAAAAAGTTTGGGGACCACTGCACACCCTTCCAGTTTGGCTTTCACTTCTTCTCCCTTCATACTTGGTTTATGCTGAATGTTTGGTCCTTAAAATTTACCTTTCCTTCTTGAAACCTTGCTGAACTTAGCACAGACAGTGCGTGTGCATGTGTGCAACTCCCCAGGGCTTTCAACATCTGATATCATGTCACCAGCATCTAGAGATAGTTTACCTCTTCCTTTCCAGTCTGAATGCCTTTGCTTCTTTCCCTGGCCTAATTGCCAGGAATGTAATCTCCAGAACTATGTTAGATAGAAGTGGTCATATGGGTATCCTTGCCTTGTTTTTGACCGTGCAGGGAAAGCTTAGTTTTAACCATTTAGTAAGAAGATAGCTGTTGGTTCCTCATAGCTGACCTTTATCAGGTTGAGGAACATCCCCATGATTCCCAGTTTACTGAGTGTTTTATTTTTATCATGAAAGTGTGTTGGATTTGTAAAATGCTTCTTCTGCATCTATTAAGATCTATTAAAATGCTTTGTATCTCTCATGTGTTTTGTTCTTTATTAATATGGTGCATTACATGACTGATTTTTGTATGGTGAACCAACCTGGTATTACTGGGATAAATTCCATTTGGTTTTGGGCATGAACTTTTTTTTCTGTGTTGCTGGATTCAGTTTGGCTGTAGTTTTTGATAATCTATTTATTTTAATCATGGGCACTGGTCTGTACTTGTCCTTTCTTGCAGTGCCTTTGTCTGCTTTTAGAATCAGGGTAATGTACTGGACTTACAGAATGGGTGGAAACTTTTCACTGTTCATTTTGCTGTAGGATCTTTAAAGTGGAGAGCACACTTTTAATGATTAGCAGAGACACAGAATGGAAATAAATATTTATTCCTCACAGGTCCTGGGGGGTGCACGGCATGCCTGGAGGCCCCCCAGATGGGGTCAGGGAGTGCAGGCAGGGGGACTGTGAACCTGGGGCCTTGTCTTTGGTGAGGTTCAGGGTGGAGAATTTAGGCATTTGGGAGGCAGGGTAGCAATTGGACAGTTCAAAGCAAACAGCTGTGAAAACCCTAGCCCATGAGGAGGTGTTATCTTGAGGTGCTGCTGGCTCTGAGGCTGTGTGTGGGTGTTGGGTGAGGGGTAGCTTGCCCCAGCCAGAGGAGTGAAAATGAGAACCTGTTATTTGAGCTAGGTAGCAAAAACCAAAATGGCCAAAACCAAGTTAACATAAAATTGTAAGAACTCATTACACTTCTCTCTCTCTTTCTCTCTGTAAAGAATAAATATTAATTCTTCTTTAAACATTTGGTGGATTCCACCAGTAAGCCGCCTGGCCCTGGACCTTTCTCTGTAGGGAGGCTTTTATTTTTTTAATCACGACTAGTTCAATCACTTTACTGACTGTTATGGGCCTATTTAGATTTTCAGTGTTTTCTGGAATCATATTTTCAATTTCTCTTAGAGTACTTCATATCTTTCTAGAAATTTTTCCATTTCATATATGTTATTTAATTTTTTGGCATGCAATTGTTTATAGCAGGATTTCAGAACTTTTGAATTGACTGAGACTTGCTTTGTGGTCAAACATGATCTATCCTGGAAAGTGTATTAATGTGCTTGAGAGGAATGAATATTCTGCTCTTGTGGGTGGAGTGTTATGTACATGTCTGTTAGGTCTAATTGGTTTACAGTGTTGTTCAAGTCCTCTATTTCCTTATTGATCTTCTGTCTAGCTGTATCTGTTATTGAAAGTTAGGCTGAAGTCTCCAATTATTAATGTAAAATTTTCTGTCTCTCTGTTCAATTCTGTCACTTTTATTTCCTATACCCTGGGGCTCTGTTGTTAGGTGTATGTATGTTTACAAATGTTATACCTTTTTTTTTTTTTGTATTTTTAGTAGAGAGGGATTATACCATGTTGGCCAGGCTGGTCTTGAACTCCTGACCTCAGTGATCACCTGCCTCGGCTTTCCAAAGTGCTGGGATTACAGGTGTAAGCCACCACACCTGACCAAATGTTATACTTTTTTATGAATTGACACTTTTATCATTACAAAATATCCTTTTCTGTTTCTAGTGACACTTGTCTGAGAGTCTATTTTGTAGGATGTTTATACAGCCCCTCCAGCTCTTGCATTCTCGGTTACTCTTTGCAAAGCAACATTTATTTTTATCCTGTTACTTTCAACTTATTTGTGTCTTTGAATCTAAGGTCTGTCTCCTTTGGACACCATGTGCTGGAATCCTTCTTTTAAAAATCCCTTCTGCCAATCTGTCTTTACATTGGAGTGATTTGTCTATTTATATTTAATTCAATTACTGGTAAGTTTAGCTCTATGTATGTCATTTTAATATTTGTTTCTATATGTCTAATCTAGTTTGGGTTAATATCAACTTAATTTGTTTGCTTTTGAAGTTGAGCTTGTACTAACCTAAACTACATTTTCATTAGTTAAGATACTAACTAAAATTCCTAGGGCAACCGATAAGAAAATAACTTTGAAAAAGGAAAAGAAAAGATGAAGGAATTAAAATGATACACAGACATATTATTTAACCTTAAAGAAAGCAGTAAAGTAGAAATACAGAAACAAAATACAGACATTTAATAGACAACACTAATCTGCTTTCAGAAATGTACAGAAACTGTGCTTTTATGTAGTGCCACGCCCTGCCCTTTCCCTTGTGGTCATCATCATATAAATTACCCCTGCATTTATTGTGTGCCCACTAACACATATTTCCAATGATTGCCTTATGCAGCTGTCCTTTAAATCACACAGGGGAGGAAAAATGTTGCAAAGAGAAACCAAATGGACACCTGCAGTGGAGAAGGCTTGTCACACTGGATGGGCCACACAAAGACAGCCTTGCAAACAGGGTCCTTCCCGGACCCACCAGGCAGGTTGGGTACTGAGAACTCTCTGGGAATCTGCCATCCTGTGCCCATCCGATGGCCGGTTTTCACCATGACAGCCAGATTCTGGCTTTCAGGGCTGCTGCAGAGCTGCAAAGAAAGGTGGGAAAATGCCAGCATGCTCGCTGTTCTTATCAAGATTCAGTCATTTTTCCTGAAAAAAAGAAAAAAAAAAAGATTCCTAGATTGCTGCATAGTTATGGTTAATTTCCTGAGTCCTGAAAATGTTGATTCTGACCATTTTGCCATTTTTTTCATTGCTTTAATGGATGACAGGATCTTCAGACATCCGATTTCTGCCCTTTTCCCCAGCACGATGACTTTGTGAGGCTTTCGTGTGGCTGACTCCTCGCCTCCCTTCAGTAGGGAGCAGAGAACCCAGCCTGGACAGAGATGTCACGGCCATCAGCTCAGGGGTGGGCAGCCGCCCCGTCTGAGCCAGCAGGAGTTGGCTGGCCTTCATTAAAACTGTTGGGACACAGGCTGTTAAACTGGTAAAATGTCAGCTTCCGTGGAACGGGGTCCCTGCCTGAGGAGGAAGACAGCTAGAGGAAGGCAGAGATCAGGTCTGCAGAGGACATCATTGCCACAGCCCCATCCTCAGGTCCAACGGCGCCCGTTCTTCAGTGGAGAGGGTGGAAGTTATTGGAGCTGCCGTTCACAAATGTTCATGTCGAGTTCAGTGTGCAGATAGAACTTTACCTGTGGCTTCACATTATGGTCCTATGAAAGCTCAAACTGGTGTTGCTTTCCCAAAACCCGGCTCACAGCTCAGAAGTGGTGTTGGGCATCCTTAGAGGCCCTGGAGCTGGCCTGGCTCAGGTTCCTACCCGTGAGTTCCAGCAGAGGCTCAGTTTCCCTGTTTTCACCTCCCGCACCCAGATTTATGCTAACACAGGTTCACAGATTGGGTGAGAACGATTGTGTGACTGCAGCCAAGTCTGTAGTGCCTATTTATCACTTCTGTGGCAAGTGACAGCAACATTAGCAACTTCATTAACTAATCTTCACACGGTTTGGGACTTTGGGCCCTGATTGCCCAAAAGACGAATGCTTTTCTTAACTTCAGATGTCCACAAACACGAGGTGAGCCCCAAGCAAGCTACTCTGTTCTAAGTAAACTTTATAGCGAGAGTAACAGGCATGCATTGCTGTGCTCCCAACATAAAGGGGATTTTTACTGAGCTGGAGCAGCCCAGGTGAAAATGATAACTTACACAATTCCCTGTGACAGCCAGAGACATGTCGCCCTTCGGATTATCCTCCTAGTGTTTCCTCCCCGATGCTTTCTTATTTATTTATTTTCATATTGGGTTGTTGCTTTTATGACCTGACCACGCTGTGTGGCCTCTTGTATGAAGCAGTCGAAAGACTCTAAGTTTAAAATGAATGGTTAGGAGAATGGATTCTGTGTTTGCTTACTTTTAAGTAAGCTCTGATGATTCAGTCTGACTGCACTACCAACATCCTTGTGAACGGAGCCCTTTTGTATAACTTTTACGATACCTCCTGCCAAGGAAGTTCAGGTTTTAATGTAATGTGATACCCTATGTTAAGAGGCCTGAATTAACCAATTCCTGAAAGCAAAGCAAGGAATCCATTTTAAAATGGTTTGCTGGGCATGAAGAGGTGGCACATAAGTCACCAAAGAGTGGCTGCGTGGGTTCTAAACCTCGCTGCACACTTACCACCGATGTCTTCATAAACGCTGGGCAGTGAAGACAAAATCCTCTGCAGGTATTTTACAGGCCTCAGCAACTCTGCACACCAAGTTCAGCGAACGCTTCAGGAGAGAGAGAGTTTATGGAGAGCTGTCTTCACATTGAAGAGTGAGCCTTGCTCACCACAATCAGCCTTCAGGTGGCTTTTCTCGAGAGCCTCATAGATGCTTGGAATCTTTCTGATAAAACACTGCTACCTGGAGAAACTCCCTCAGCATTAGATTTTGCTCATATTAAAGATAAACGGTGGTGCATGTGGCTTCAGCGGGCACGCAGGGATGCGGCTGCCAGCCCCGTGGGGCATCCCTCACTCCCCAGCTTGCTCTGCCTTGCACCTGACTAGTGTGGGGCTTGGCGGGCACTGGGGGCAGGTGATAACACATCACACCCAGTGCCTGGGAGCACTCTTTTCTCCCTCAGAGAAGCTCCCTGAAAAATCCCCCGAGCCTTGTGCAGAGTCTTCCTGAAATTCTTCCCGAGGGGAGTATGTATGCTTCACCCTCCAAACTGAAAAGATGGGGGGCTCGGGCCAAGTTGAGGTGCCTACCAGGCAGGTGACACGGCTCTCTGAAGGGCCTCCGGGAGGCTCTCGGACACGACGTGTAGTCGGCTTCATCCACGCTCCTGTGAACTCTCCTCTTTCGTTTAAGAATCAGAATGGAGTCACTGAAATGCACACCACTCTGATATTTGATCCCTGGCCTCCAGGGTCAAGTGCCCCTGTCCGGGCTACTGGGGTCCAGGCCCTCACAGGTGGTCTTCACACTGGTCCAGCCCACCCATCAAACCCATGTGGTGGGAAGAATGAGGGAAGAGGCCACAGCGGCGGACTCGACTGGATGGATGGGCTCTGCAGCACATGCCTTTCTAAGTGGCAGCCTGTCTCTCCTGAGCTTTGACGGGAGTGCAGGACCCTCGCTGGTCCCAGCAACATGTGGCTGGGCTTCTGCTTACAGATGGGGAGCAGTACCCCCTTCTTTCTGCACACACCCCAGGCACCCATCACAGGAAGGGAACTCGGGCTACAGCCTTCTGTGCACGCATCATATGTTCATCACAGGGAAGGGTCTCGGACCGCAGCGTTCTGTGTATACCCCATGTACCCACCACTGGGAAGGGTCTCGGACCACAGCGTTCTGTGTATGACCCATGTGCCCACCACTGGGAAGGGTCTCAGACCACAGCGTTCTGTGTATGCCCCATTTGCCCACCACTGGGATGGGTCTTAGCCCATAGCGTTCTGTGTATGCCCCATGTACCCATCACTGGGAAGGGTCTCAGACCACATCGTTCTGTGTATGCCCCATGTGCCCACCACTGGGATGGGCCTCAGCCCACAGCGTTCTGTGTGTGCCCCATGTGCCCGCCACTGGGAAGGGTCTCAGCCCACAGTGTTCTGCGTATAACCCATGTGCACATCACTGGGAAGGGTCTCAGCCCACAGCGTTCTGTGTATGCCCCATGTACCCATCACTGGGAAGGGTCTCAGACCACAGCATTCTGTGTATGCCCCATGTGCCCACCACTGGGATGGCTCTCAGCCCACAGCGTTCTGTGTATGACCCATGTGCCCACCACTGGGAAGGGTCTCGGACCACAGCGTTCTGTGTATGACCCATGTGCACATCACAGGGAAGGGTCTCCGACCACAGCGTTCTGTGTATGCCCCATGTGCACATCACAGGGAAGGGTCTCAGACCACAGCGTTCTGTGTATGACCCATTTGCCCACCACTGGGATGGGTCTCAGCCCACAGCGTTCTGTGTATCCCCCATTTGCACATCACAGGGAAGGGTCTCGGACCACAGTGTTCCGTGTATGTCCCATGTGCCCACCACTGGGATGGGTCTCAGCCCACAGCGTTCTGTGTATGCCCCATGTGCCCACCACTGGGAAGGATCTCAGACCACAGTGTTCTGTGTATACCCCATGTGCACATCACTGGGAAGGGTCTCAGACCACAGCGTTCTGTGTATACCCCATGTACCCATCAGTGGGAACGGTCTCAACCCACAGCGTTCTGTGTATGCCCCATTTGCACATCACAGGGAAGGGTCTGGGACCACAGCGTTCTGTGTATGCCCCATGTGCACATCACAGGGAAGGGTCTCAG
>NW_016107639.1:990131-995028 GCF_001604975.1 Cebus imitator | reverse complement strand
CACATCACAGGGAAGGGTCTCAGACCACAGCGTTCTGTGTATGTCCCATGGGCACATCACAGGGAAGGGTCTCAGACCACAGCGTTCTGTGTATGCCCCATGTGCACATCACAGGGAAAGGTCTCAGACCACAGCGTTCTGTTTATACCCCATGTGCCCACCACTGGGATGGATCTCAGAAGGACAAGTCTGCAGCCACTTGTCCTTCATGTGAGGCCAACTGAGTGTGAAATCGGGCTCTGTGATTCAGCTGACCAGTGGCAGTGCAGAGATGGGGCGCTGTGCAGGGTGTGTGTGCTGGGGGCGCAGATTGTTCTAGAAGGACAGCTCCTCCTTGCTGGGCCCCCCGCATCTCAGAACCCGAGGAAGAAACCTACTGTGGAAAGCTCAGCTTCTTCTCTGAAAAACTGGAGATATTCCTGGAGCTTTGGTTTCCTCATGAGCACGTCCCCCCGGAAACGTCAGTAGCTCGTCCTCAGATGTTTATCGTTCCTGTTGATTTTTGTTATTTAGATGATTATTCTTAGCTTTGCTAAAGAATGAGATGATTTGGTTGGCAGTGGAATGTGGAATCACTTTGTGTCTCACCACGGGACCAGCAAAACTGACAACTTCCCCCGCTCCTTGTGAGTCGTAATTAGAAATTAGAGCTGCACCAAACTGTTTGCTGCAGCTGTGAACACTGGCAGAAGATAGCGCGAACACCTCAAACCCTGTCAGTTACTGAACTCACTACAGATGGTTTTTTGGGGGGTGGGGTTGGGGAGGACAGGCTTACTTTTGCTCACTCTACAAGAAATCCAAAAAGAACTTGTGGATTTTGAGATTGTTCTCAGAGTATTCAAGAAAAATGCCGTCGTTTTTATAGGAAAAAATCTCATTTTTTTCTGAAATCTTTGTAGCTTTAGTCATGCATTGGTTTCTAACATCAAAGCGAAAGGTTTTTACTAACTCAGCCTAGTTGGCACGGAAGGGTGTAGATAAGGTTTTGAGTGGGCCACAGGTGTCTCTGCTGTTTGTGATTATGCGCCCTGCACACGCGCAGGTTCCTAAACAGGCCGGGGCTGCCAGCATCGAGCCGGCGGCATCGCCAGGTACTTTCTGCCTGTGTACCGAAATGTGTCACCGCAATGTCGGGGCTGCATGGATATCTGCGTGATGAAGACTCCCATCCCATAAGCTTCTGTTGTTTAATATATGGCATTTGGGTGGAAGTTTAGTTCTTTGTGGGTTTTAAAATTATAGGTTTAGTAAAAATGTTAGGTTATTTTTCTCTAAGAATTATGAAGCTGTATGCACAGCTTTATAAAACATGATACATTTTAAACAACTATTTGAACTCTTTCAATTCTATCTAAATGGCTGTATTGGGGTCTGATTTAGAGAATTACTAAGTCAGTAATAAATCTGCACAACTGGCTTGTGTTTAGAAGCAGCTTGAAAAAGCGTGGTGGGAAGAACACGTTCCCAGGTTACTCCTGGCGTGAAGTCCTGTGAGCACCTGCCTTTCTGTGGGGCACGCGGTGTCCTGCACTATTTATCTGGGACCCAAGTACCTGCTACCCGCAGGCTCTGCTGACCGGCCCAGGAGCTGGCTCTGTCCTTTCTCCAAGCACAACCCATGAGCTCTTTTTCTGTGAGGCTCTTCATCAACATTCTACCCTGCAAAGCGTTCTCTTCCCTCCTTCCCTCCCTCCCTTCCTTCTTCTTCACAGGAAGCAGTGGTGCCAACAGACTCTCGCTCCACCCAAACCTGGCCCGAGCCAAGGCCAGCCCGTGGGCTGTGTCTGGCAGCTGGGATGGGCGCCTGGCCCTCCTGCATGGGTCCTCTAGGGCCCTCTGGGTGGTGCCATTGCGGCAGGTGACGAGGTTGGATGAGAAATGCTCTCTGGAGATTTGATGGTGGAATCTTCCACCGCCATTGAGCTTTTCTTCCTTTTGGTGTTTATTTTCTTAAATGTTTTTTCCCAAAGAAGAAAAATGGATAGAAAAGGTGGGAGGGCGTGGGGTTGGGGTGCAGGGAGCTGGGATGAGGTGGACCTGTAGGTCAGCCACAAACGTCGGGAACTGAGAAGTTCTTGGGTCCATGTCTGGCCGCCCAGCTCTAAATTGGGCATATGTGAGCAGGAGCAAAAGTCACCAGCAGCTGAGGGGCACGAGGCTGGCGAGAGGAGACCCCACAGGCCTGCGGTGACTTCCCCCAAGTTCTTGGAGCTGAAGGTGCTCCACCCCTGACTGGCCCAGCAGGCTTGGGAGGCACTTGGGTGGCCTCACCTCTCTATTTTGATGAACATGTGGATCCTGTCTTCTGCTCAGGTTTCGAAATTCAGAGGCGCTTTCAAAAGCAGCGGGAGCCGACTCTGCCCGTGCCAGCCTGGGCCGAGAGCTGCCACTGGATGGAGTCGCCCTGGCCGAAAGTCCTTCGCGAAGATGATTCTCCAGAGTCAGGTTTGCTCCTCCTTCCTGCTACCACGACAGGAAGTCCTGCATTTGGAGAAAACCTGACTTTGGCGGAGTCAAGGACACGGTGAGAGGACGCAGGTGTGTCGAGGGTTGGCGAGTGGCTCTTAGATAAACCTTACCCAGCCAGGCCGTCTCAACTGCTTTCAAAAGTGACTCTGAATAACGATAACGTGGCACCCACGGAAGACAGCCTCTGTGACTGAGGGAGACGAAGCGGCCTCGTCCTTTGCCCTGAAGTCAGTGAAGTGAGTGGAAGCTAGGGGCAGCTCCAGAAGCGTCCATCTCTTTCGGGAAACCCACACCATCTCCTTCTGGGTCAAGAGCTGGTCCTGGCCTCCTGCCTGCTTTCTGAGAGCAGGACTTAAGCCAGGTTAGAGCTGGACACGGTCCCCCTTCCGCACATGCTCAGGGACAGCTTGGGGTTTAGGCTGACGCTGCATCCTGGCTAGAAGCCCCTTTGTGCCTGCAGTTTCCCCGGCACATCCCGGCCACTTTGCTGAGGGTGGGGAGGGCTTCACGGTGCAGGCGGGAGGCGATGGGCACGGAGTGAGAGCTCTCGGGCGCCCAGCCACCCTGGGCACCGCAGGACTCTGCCTGAGCACCTCCCCAAGGGAAAAGCCTTCAAGCCACAGCCTCACCTCGTTGCAGCCCCGAGTCCCTGTTCCAGCTGCGGTTCCTTTGCCGAATATAACACATTTAATCGTCTGTTATAATTACAAGAGTCCCGATGACACGGATGCCGGCTGCCTCCCCCACTGCCAAGGCTGCTGTCATCCAGCCAGCGTGGCCCACGCTGCCCAAGTCGCGCTGTGGGTCCAGGTCCACGAGAGGCCAGACGTGACCTCAGAGAGCTGTTCATCGCACATAATTGATCTGCTCACAGCAAAACTATTAATCACACAGCCGCTCCTTCCCATGTGTCTTTGGAGCATGGCATCTCTCTCCCTGTGAAGGGCGCTGCCACGCAGCGTGGACGGGTGAGCTGTGCGCCTGCTGAGCCCCACGCGTGCAGCCCGGCCCCTCCTCCTAGACTGTTCGGGCTCCGCAGGACTCCCCAAAGACAGTCAAATGGTAACACGTTGCTCTGATTTTCACTGTGGTTGGCTTCGGTGTACTTTTTTCCCTCACTTCAGGACAGCTTCTCGAGTTAAATTCCTGCCCTCATCCTCATTTGCCTGTGGGATTCTCTCCCATCCGGTCTCAGCTATGAAGCCCACCTCCGTTATGATTTTATTACAGGATGACCAACAACTACGTCCAAACTAGACCACTTACTTGACTATTAGATGTTTATTTTTATTTTTATTTATTTATTTTTGAGACGGAATCTTGCTCTGTGGCCCAGGCTGGAGTGCAGTGGTGCGATCTCTGCTCACTGCCACCTCTGCCTCCTGGGTTCAAGCTATTCTCCTGTCTCAGCCTCCCAAGTAGCTGGGACCACAGGCACACACCACCATGGTAATTTTTGCATTTTAAATCAGGACGGGGTTTTACCATGTTGTCCAGGCTGGTCTTGAGCTCAAGTGATCCTCCCGCCTCAGCCTGCCAAAGTGCTGGGATTACAGGTGTGAGCCACTGCACACGGCCTTGACTGTAGATGTGTCTGATCACTGCCTAGTGAGTTTTTCTTCACTCCCTTCCCCTTAGCCTTGATGTCTCAAAATGTTGCTGGATCAGGAATGAAATTTAAGAGCCCTGCCCCTTATCAAGAAGAAAATCTCTTTAGCAAAGTTTTCTCATTTCTAAGTCTAACACTCTTATTGTCCAGTTCACGATCTGAAATTTTACTACCTGAAAGGAAGGCCGAAGGAGGAGTGCTGTGGCTGGCTGCTGGGGTTTGGCCTGTCCAGGAGCAGGGCCTGCAGGACGCAAACGCGCCTCGGTTTCCCCTCTAAGGACCGCTGGTCCTTGAGTCCACCCCAAGCTGTCCCTTTCGCTCTGATGCTTGGCAGTCCTTCACTGGGTTCCAGAACAACTATAGACTGGCAGGGGGCTCTCTGGCTCCAGCCCAGTGACCCCAGTATGCGAGTCTCCTGGGGGTTTCCCGTAACACCCCACAGACCGGGCAGCTTCGGCAACACAAGTTAACTTTCTCAGCTCTCCACGCAGAAGTCCAAGATCAAGGTGTGGGCCGGCGGCTCCTCCCGAGGCCTCTCCTGGGCTTGCGGACACTGCACCCCCTGGGTCATCCCCCGGCTGTTGAACACCTCTGCAGCGAGCATCAAGGAAGGGCTTTGCTGGCCAGGACCAACCTCAGAGGATTGCATGTTGAAGGAATAGTGGAGCACTGTCCTGAAGGAAAATCCCTCGGCAAACTACAGAGGAAGGCAAGGAGGAGAACGGGCTCACAGGTAGAGACGGGGCTGGGAGGGAGGGGAGGTGGAGAACGGGCTCACAGGTAGAGACGGGGCTGGGAGGGAGGGGAGGTGGAGAA
>NW_016107639.1:985044-989847 GCF_001604975.1 Cebus imitator | reverse complement strand
GGGGCTGGGAGGGAGGGGAGGTGGAGAACGGGCTCAGTAATAGAGACAGAGCTGGGGAGGGAGGGGAGGAGCAGAATGGATCCAGAGACACAGAGCTGGGCAGGGTGGAGGCGGGGGTGGAGGTTCTCCCATCGGAGGCTTTGTAAGTGGAAGGACTGGGGTGGCCACGAGGTGATAATTTGGCAACTTCTCTCGCAGGAGTGGCTTCCCGACACAGCTGAGTGCTTCCATGATTTGAGAGGACACCAGAGTTTTGAATCTGAAAATATTTATGTTCATCATTATGAATAATTATTGCGCAATTTTGATAAAACCCTTTCATGTGCAATGTAAAAAATTAATTAGCAACTGTTTTTAAATGATAAGTGTTGCCCCTCCCGGCTCCCACTGGTGCCTGGCCGCTTCTAAATTAAATACTAGGACTTAGAACTACACAGAGAAAATAAATCGAACTTAGATGTGCAGTATGAGTTACCTACCGCAGGGGAACAGGGCCAGGCCCTGGGGCAGCAGCTCCGTTCCGTTGAGCATCAGCCGTCCCCACTGTGGCTTTGTGCGTGTTCCTTAGACTTTACCAAGCACTTTCTTATGGCCTATTTCAAGTTGGGAATTATTATCCCCATTTGTACAGGGGTGAAAAGGCTCTGGGGGTGGACAGAATGACAGAGTTCACATTAGTCATGTAGGGGAGTCAGGACCACATCATTAGACCCTCGGACCCTAGACCCTTAGACATTAGACCGTTAGACGTTAGACCTTAGAGGTCAGCTATTATTAATAGGTCATCAGACCTTAGACTGTCAGGCATTAAGCCCTAGGACATCAGACGTCAGACTGTTAGACCAGTAGACAGTAAACCCTTAGACGTTAGACCGTTAGGCATTAGACTGTTAGACACTAGACCTTACACGCTCAGGTGCTAGATGTTAGTAATACATTAGACCTTAGACTGTCAGGCATTAAGCCCTTAGACATTAGAACGTTAGGCATTAGACTGTGAGACACTAGACTTATTAGACGTTAGACCATTAGACTTTAAATCGTTGAGTTAGACTGTTAGATGTTAAACTGCTTGACCATTGGATGTTAGACTGTTAAACATTAGACTGACCATTGTTAGACCTTAGACCACTAGATATTAGGTGTTAGACCCTTAGATTAAACTCTTAGACATTGGACCATCAGGCGTTAGACCATTCATGCGGCCATCAGACGTTAGAGGGGCCGAGTTCCCCATGTGTGTCGTCTCACCTAGAGGCTGGGCCATCTGCAGCAGAGACTGTCTGAGAAAGTAAAGCTCATGATTCACAGGTTCCATCCTGATGATGGTGGTACCTGTGAGGGACACTGGGTCTTCAAGGGAAGGGAGTCCCTTTGCCAGGTCCTGTCTGATCGTTCGTCCTGGGTTTTCAGCTAAAAAGCCACTTTCATTTGGATGTTTCTCTGTCACCTAAAATCCCTTGTGTCCAGAAGCCAGCTCCAGACCTCCTCTGCTGAAGTTGGTTCCCGCTGCTGAGTGCGCTTAGCGGGGCAGCACATGGCAGGCTCTTGGGGCAGCTGCTCGCTGTCGGGGTCCGGGAACCAGTGACTGCAAATGAGGGTTCTGTGGACTCTGGTGATGTTTGGAGTTTCACATGAAGACAGGGACATCATGGAGTGACGCTGAGCAGGACTGAGAACTATGGTTGTTTCCTGGGCTGAGGCTGATGTGCTTTTTAATTCTTTCGTTATGAAGCTCATAACACTATTTAAATTCCAAAACAGAGACTCCCTTGCAGCAAAGGGTGACAAGGTGGTCTTTCAACAGAAAGAACCATTATGTGGCTGGTGCAAGCCTGTAGGCGACATTCCTGACACTGGGAAAGTCCCAGCAGGAACAGTAATTTAAAAAGTCTGGTTAGATCAGGGGACTGGAGTGTGTATTCATTTATTCAACTCTTACGTATTTAACACAAGCCATAGCCCCAGTTCTGCCCTATGGAAATCCTACTTGGGCCATTCTCTGGGGTGGACGGCTCTGGTGGGTGAGGGATTCTTTGGAAAAGTTTCTTCACCGTGGAAAGTGGCCTGTTGGGATGGAGTTCTCTGCTGGCCGCATGCTGGTCAGTCCCCTGGTTAAAGACAGCAGAGGGCCATGTTCCAGTCCATGTCCTCTGTGCTCTGAGAGCTGGCAGCCAGCAGGCTTTGCTCCCCGCGGAACTTCACGAAAGCACCAGGAAGTGCAGGCCATCCTTCTTTCCCGAGCGGGGAGGTGACGGGGGGCCCTGGTGAGCATTCCTCAAGTCCACACACAGCCGGGCTGGCCAGGCATTTAGGTGGCAGTCACGAGGCGCTCACCTTTCTGCTCTGCGCTCTCAGGAAAGACAAGCTCACTTCTTTTAGAAAGCTCATTAAAAACCAGCAGTTCTCAGGGATTTTATTGCAAACCAATCAACCTAGACCCATACAGGAGCCTGACCTCACCCTGATTCACCGGCCTTCCATTTTGACTTTACCCACCGGTGATAGGAATTGATTCCAAAGGCTCTAAAATTAGCTCTGTACATCAAAGAATTGTTATAGTGTGTGTCTGCGACGTGGCTGTTTTACAGGTGCTGCTGGGGCCGCCCGCTCTTAATTGGAAAAGCGCAGCCCTTGGTGCAGGAGACAGAGACGGCATCGAACCTCTGGAAGGAAGGGACCTGGGTGGAGGCTGGAGCACGGGGCTCCGAACCTAACAAGGCCGCTCTGCTGCCAAGGCCTCACGTAATTTAAGTTGCCAACCGGCACTGCAGCCAGATCACCCTTGAATGAAAGAGGAGCACCCGCTTCATGGTCAGGGTTTGGAACGAATGCCCAGGGTCCCCAAGGCTTCCTGCCGTGACTGCCACCCTGCCCCAGAGAGCATCACGCGGGCAGGCCTGGCAGCTCCTCCCCATCCCCTCTGCTGACAATGGTGCTTGAAAATTAGCCACTTTGGTTTTAATTTGCACTATACTTCATCGGAAGGGTCACAGTTGTGCTTTTTTTTTTTTTTTTTATGTTTTAGTTTTTTTTTTTTTTTTTTTAAGTGCCTAATCTTACTTTTACTGTCTACACCGCCTGCGGAAAGACAACGGTTATTGAGGTTATGAGAAGAACCAGCCAGGTCCCCGACTCTCCTCGATAGTGGGAGCGTGATGATTTCTGAGCCGCCTCATTTCCTCAGTCCCCCCTTTCTTTCTGATTGTGTGGGTTGCGGCTTTGCATACGCCGTTCTGAAAAATCAGGTCATTGCAGTCAAATAATTGGACCAGTCAGTGAACGACGGGAAAGTCAATCACATTGGCTGTTTGACTGAATCGACTGGGCTATCTATTTGCCTCCCACAGACGCGGCTGGATCAAAATCATTACCAGAAGCAGCTGCGGGCGCCCTTTGCTGGTACCCAGGAAGAGCGGCCTGGGTCCCACAGAGACGTCCGTCTCTGCCCCGGGCTCCATCTCTGACACCTTCTGGGTTCTCTTCACAGCCCTTGGCTTTGCTGGGTTTCAGTCTCCGTCCAAGCATTCTGCTCAGGAAGGTCTGAGGACTCCGCCTTGTCGGCGCCTCGTGGTGACAGCCTGCACTGGCCAGCAGCCCCCGGGCTGACCCCAGGCCAAGCCCTCAGCAGGTGGGCTGGTGGGGGGGCCCTTCCTTCTCCCCAGCACACCGGCTCTTCTTCTCCTTTCCTGCCATCACCTTGAGGAGCCATCGGTGAGCGGCTCTGCCCCTCTGTCGTCTCTGCGTCTCAGCGCGAGACCAAGCCGCCTGAGGGCAGGAGCAGAGCATGGCTCATGGGTCCTCGCTGTTCAGAGGCCATCAGAGTCAGCAGGCCTGTGTCACGAGGGGGAAAAAGACAGGTGAGAAAACATTCTGACACATTCATAGAATCATCAGGTACAAAGTTAGAAGAGGAGCATGCCAGTGTTTCTGAATTTCTACTCCTTAATTTTCTGGGTGGACGGTAGAATTTTGTGTAGCTGTGTTTTTGAAGCACATTATTTCTGCCTAAGATCTTCGCAGACATAGCTCTCCACGGCGGTGCAGTTGTGGAAGTCTGCAGATGGAAGGCCTGACCGCGTCCACAGACCCGTGACCAGCGTGAGGTCCGTGGGTCTTAGGCTCCACTTCTTGACGAGGAGGAAGGGCTCCTGCTGGGATAGCCACGCTCCACCCCAGGCAGGTGGGGACGGGGCACAGGCCGTAAGTTCCCATGCCCCGAATTCTGCTCTTCTGGCTCTCTCCCTCCCAGGCCCTGCTTCCTTAGCCTTCTGTTAACTTTCTGTTCCCCTCTCCTCCTCGCCCGCTGCAGACTTCCGTCTCCTCCTCCTCCTCCTTCCTGTGTCCTCTCTTGTCCACGTCTTTCTCCTCAATGGTTTTATTTGGGCCCTTTCTTCTTCTTCCTCCTCCTCCTCCTCCTCCTCCTCTTCCTCCTCTTCCTCCTCCTCCTCATCCTCTTTCTCCTCATCCTCTTCCTCTTCCTCCGCCTCCTCTTCCTCCTCCTCCTCATCCTCTCCCTCCTCCTCCTCTTCCTCTTTCTCCTCATCCTCTTCCTCCTCCTCCTCATCCTCTTTCTCCTCATCCTCTTCCTCTTCCTCCGCCTCCTCTTCCTCCTCTTCCTCTTCCTCCTCCTCCTCCTCCCCCTTCTCCCTGCATCCTCTCTTGTCCACGTCTTTCTCCTCAGTGGTTTTATTTGGGCCCTTTCTTCTTCTTCCTCCTCCTCCTCCTCTTCCTCCTCCTCCTCATCCTCTTTCTCCTCCTCCTCTTCCTCCTCCTCCTCCTTCTCTTCCTCCTCCTCCTCCT
>NW_016107639.1:976199-984885 GCF_001604975.1 Cebus imitator | reverse complement strand
CTCTTCCTCCTCCTCCTCATCCTCTTCCTCCTCCTCATCCTCTTCCTCCTCCTTCTCCTCTTCCTCCTCCTCCTTATCCTCTTCCTCCCCCTCCTCCTCCTCCTCCTCCTTCCCCTTCTCCCTGCATCCTCTCTTGTCCACGTCTTTCTCCTCAATGGCTTTCTTTGGACCCTTTCTTCCTCCTCCTCCTCCTCCTCCTCCCCCCCCCTTCTCCCTGTGTCCTCTCTTGTCCATGTCTTTCTCCTCGACGGCTTTGTTTGGACTTTTTCTTCCTCTGCCTCCTCCTCTTTCTTCCTTTCCAGGCTGCCCCTCCGACACCTTGCCTTCTGCCTTCTCCTTCTTTTCATTTCTCTCCCTCTTTCCTCCTCCCTCCTCCACTGCCACCCTGCGTCCTTCCATCCTGCCCTTCCACATCCCCTCCTGTCTCTTGCAGAAGCTTGTTAGGCCATGCCTGGTGCAGTTACTTCTGATGTCTCAGCATCTCAAGGGAGACTTGAGGAGGAGTCAGCTATCATATGCTACAGTATTTTTATATTAAATCACTGCACTTCTTTCTGATAAAACAGGCCCTAGGGTTCCAAATTGAACTCCTAATAAATAGAGTAAATGATGCACTCCTATGCTTCTGCCATGATGGTACTGAGAACACCAGCATCAAGAGGAAAATGCACATACATTACTGTGATGATTTGCTTTGTTTTTCATGAAATTTTCCATCGAAAGCATTCCACTATTTGATTCACATCAACTCAGTTTGAGTGAGTAGTTATAGTTTTTAATTTGTGGCTATATTTCTAGGCTGTTTAACTCGAAGTTATGGAAAAGGAGAGTAACAGGTACTGCTCAGCCCACATGGAAAGATAAGGAAGAGTTTTTGGCCGTCAGAGTTCAGATCCACTGGACTCCTGCCCTCCAGTGCCACCCTGGCACCCTCCCAACAGGTCACGCAGGGGAACCAGACATGTCTCTGTCTTTGCACTTCGCTGGGTAAGAGCAGCCAACAGGAAAGAGCAAAGTTCCCCATAAAAAACAAAGCTTTGCGAGGGAGCCGTCTCTGAACAGAACTGACCTGCTCCTCTCAGGGCTCCAAGCTCAGCCCCATTCCCAGCCTGGGGATTTGCTCTCCTGGAACCTTCAGCCCAGAACTGAGGGGGCCTTGGAATGTGGAGGTGAGGGATGCTGAAAAAACATGGCTCTGTCCTCCTACTGCTGTTTCTGCTTTCCAGATGTCCATCCTCTGCACCTTCCTGTTAGATACACCCTGCATTGTCAGACTACCTTCCTCTTTGTATTAATCTGTTTTTGCATTGCTCTCAGGAAATACCTGAGATTGGGTAATTTATAAATAAAACAGGTTTAATTGGCTCACAGTTCCACAGGCTGCACAAGAAGCATGATGCTGGCATCTTCTCGGGAAGGCCTCAGGAAACTTACTGTCATAGCAGAAGGTGGAGGGGAGGCTCCCAAGCCTCAACTCTTGCACTTTGCACAATGGCAGGCTTAATACCACGTGGAATCTGGCAAGGCTTACAACTTGCACTCTCTGAAGAAGTGGTTTGATGTATACCTGGGCCTCTTTTAGCCACAGGTGGAGCTGGAGTGACTGAGATGCAGGGAGCAGTGTCCTGAGGCTGTGCAGGGCAGCAGGGCCCAGGTTCTGGCTGAGGAAACCGTTCTTCCCTCCTACCTCTGGGCCTGTGATGGGTAGGGCTGCTCTGGAGGGCTCTAGAATGCCTTCAAGGCCTTTTTCCCATTGTCTTGGCTATTAACATTCTGCCCCTCTTTACTTATGCAAATTTCTTCAGTCTGCTTGAATTCCTCCCAAGAAAATGTTTTTTTCTCTTCCACCATAGCTCTGGGCTGCAAATTCCCCAAACTTTTATACTCTGTTTCCCTTTTAAATATAAGTTCCTGTTTTAGGTTATTTTCTTGCTCAGACATATGAGCATAGGCTATTAGAAGCATCCAGGTTATATCTCTAATGCTTTGCTGCTTAGTTATTTCTTCTGCCAGATACCCTAAATCAACACTCTCAAGTTCAAAGCTCACAGATTCCTAGGGCAAGGGCACAAAGCAGCTAATTGCTTTGCTAAGAAAGAAAGTGACCTTTGCTCCAGTTCCCAGTAAGTTCCTCATTTCCATCTTAGACCTCCTCGGCCTGAACTTCATTGTCCATATCACTATCAGCATTTCAGTCACAACCATTCAACAAGTCTCTAGGGAGTTCCAAACTTTTATCTCCTTGTTTTCTTCTGAGCCTTTCACACTCTTCCAGCCTCTGCCAGCTACCTAATTCCAAAGCTGCTTTCACATTTTCAGGTATCTTTATAGCAATGCTCCACTCTTTGGCACCTGTTAGTCTCCAAATAATGAGCTTCTACTGAGTTCCTGGAGCATCTTAGTTCTGAAACCAAGGCTGATGATTTCTTCAGGTGAGGGGAGGAGCCTTTGCTCTGCGGGAGCTATCAAGCTCACTCAGGCTACTGAAGGCTTTCGAAGGCTTTCAGCTTGGGCACAAGATTAAATGGATGCCATGTTCACACAAGAGTTTTTGGCGAAATATAGAAATTATGGCCTCGAAGAACATGATCCTGTTAACACCATGAGATTGATTGCATTCCAAGAAGTGAATAATTCATGCTAATGGCATTGGCTCAAGTATTTATGCTTATGTTCTAGTTCTTACCTTTCATAACATGAAATAGAATCCAGGCCATGGCATCATTTTACCTTTGGAATTTGACATTACTTTATCGTGACAGTTTCTGATGGAACAGACCACCTTTGCTTTCTTCAGTCACTTTCTTTTTGGTGCCCCATGCCTTGCCTGAATGAGGACACTGTCCCCAGAGGGTGATGGGGCTCAAGTCTTTGAGTCTGAGTGGCAAGAAGAGTGTTTGTTCTATCTGAAATTGGTAAAACTATGAACTTCCCTAACTTCTTTTCAACAAAAATAGAAACTGTATGCAGGTATA
Organism: Cebus imitator; assembly: GCF_001604975.1. Taxonomy (NCBI): domain Eukaryota; kingdom Metazoa; phylum Chordata; class Mammalia; order Primates; family Cebidae; genus Cebus; species Cebus imitator. The sequence goes on along the minus strand of NW_016107639.1, from coordinate 981,910 downwards.
CACTACAACGAATACTAAGTAGGAAGTAGAAAATTTACAACAGCCAGACCTTCAAAAGTAAATGCTTAGGTGCAACGTGGTTCTGCCTGACAAAAACTCAGACTTAGTCATGTAGTTCACACTTGATCAACTTTAATTGTGGCATTGCTTTCTTTTGGTCACTGAACATTTTTAATCTTGCCAAAAACTGCTTTGTTTTACAGAAATACTCAGAGTTGTTAGGTCTAACTTTATTAAATCTTTATGACATCCATTCAAATGTAATTTTATAATTAATGACTATAATATGTAGTTATTTAATCAATATGGCTTAACATTACTGGTTTTAATTTGCAAACTACAAAAGAAGAGCTATTTTACTAATTTTTTATTTTGAGACAATTTTGCAGTTGTAAAAAAAATAAGAGCGATCCCAAACACCCTTCACTCAGTTTCCCCGGCATGATCACAGCTCAGTGTCATGACCAGGAAGTGGCCACTGGTGCAATCCACTGACCTTATTCAGATCTCACCAGTTTTACATGCATTCATGTGTGTGTGTGTGTGTCTGTGTCTGTGTGCCTGTGTGTGTGCATGCATATGTGTGTGTATTTGGTTCCCTGCAGTTGGAGAGAGAAGGCTTTGTCATTCACCTGTGATGTTAACAGTAGAATGTTTTGGTAGGTGCTCTATTTCAAGTTGAGGAAGTTTATTTTTAGTAAGTGAGAGTTTTTTTCTTTAACATAATTGGGTGTTGGATTTTGTCCAATTCTTTTTCTGCACCAAGTGATCTGAGCATATTATTGTTTTTAGATTGTTATAGTAGGGTTCTTGATAGATTAAAAATATTGAATAATCCTAGAATATCTGGAATAAATTTAGTTTGGCAGTGGTGTGTAATTTTCTTAATATGTTATTGGAATCAATTTGCTGATAATATTAAGAGGACTTTTGCATCTAGATTCATTCGATAGATAGATCTATAGTTTTCCCTCTTGTCTGGTTTTGGTTCAGGCTAAAACTTGCCTCATAAAATGAGTTTAAAAATGTTTCCTTGGCTGGGTGTGGTGGCTCATGCCTCTAATCCCAGCACTTTGGGAGGCCGAGGTGGGTGGATCAGCTGAGGTCAGGACTTCACGGTCAACCTGACCAACATGGTGAAAACCTGCCTCAACTAAAAAAACACAAAATTAGCTGGGTGTGGTGGTGGGTGCCTGTAATCCCAGCTACTCAGAAGGCTGAGGCAGGAGAATTGCTTGAACCAGGGAGGCCGAGGTTGTAGTGAGCCGAGATCCTGCCATTGCACTCCAGCCTGGGCAACAAAAGTAAACCTCTGTCTCAAACCAAACCAAACCAAACCAAACCAAACCAAACCAAACAAAACAAAACAAAAGTGTTTCTCCTCTTCTGTGTTTTGAGAGAGATGATAAAGAATAAATATTAAACATTTGGTAGAATTCTTCAGTGAAACCATCTTGGTCTTCAGATTTATTTTTTGAAAACTTTCAAGTTACAAATTCAATTCCTGTAATGCTTATATAATCTTCAGACTATCTCATTTATTTTGGTATATTTTGGGCTTTAATTGATTGGTTTGTATTTTGTAAGTTGTTGAGTTTGTGACTATAAAGTTGCCTGTAATATTCTCACCATTTTAATGGCTGCAGGAGCTGTGGTAAAATCCCTGTTTCATTCTCGACACTGGTGATTTGTCTTCTGTCTTTTTAAGTTTGTAAATATTTCTAGAGGTTAATAACTATTGATTTATTTGAAGAATCAGCTATTTTGTTTTATTGATTTTCTCTATTGCTTTCTTGTTTTTAATTTCATTGATTTTTGCATTTTCTTTATTTCATTTCTTCTACTTGCTTTAGTTTATTTTTCTCTTGTTTTTCTAGTTCTTGAGACTGGAAGTTAGATTATTGAGATTTTTTATTCTTAAAAATGTAAGCAACTAGAGCTATGAATTTTCCTGTCAGCATAGCTTTGACTGCAACCCATACATTTTGATATATTTCCTTCTAATTTTCATTTATTTTTTGGAGTATACACATTTAGGAGTGTTATTTTTTTCCCAATAGATTAATCCTTTTATCAAATGTAATATCCTTTCTTTGGTCTAGTAAATTTTCTTTTTGCTTGGAAGTCTATTTTGTCTAATATTAATACAACTGTTCCCGCTTTTAAAAATTTGTTTGCATTATATAATTTTTTTTCTTTTACTTTAAAACTACCTGATGCTGTGCTTTGAAGTGAGTTTCTTATATATAGACTATTGTTGGATCATGTTTTTTTTTTTTTTTTTTGTTTTTTTTTTGTAACCCATTCTGCTAATCTCTGCCTTTTAATTGGTTTATTTAGACCATTTGCATTTATGGTAAGTAGTGATGTATTCAGATGTAAGTTTTCTATTTTATTGCCTGTTTTCTGTTTATAACCTGTTTCTCATTCTGCTGTTTCTCTTTTCTTGCTTTCCTGTGAGTTACATGAATACTTTTAAAGCATATATCCTGAGGTATTTGTAGGATTTTTGAAGATATTGCCTTGCATAATTTTCCTAGCGGTTGCTCTAGCTATTGTATTAAACATGTGTAGGTTATCACAACCTCCTGGTATTGATGCTTTTCTACTTTGAGTATGGTATAGCAAACATATTTTCACTTAGATTCCATTACTTTCCCTATTTTTAAAAATACAATTGTCTTAAATATCTCTTGTACATGCAATGATCAGCACGTGACTTGGCATTTTATAATTTTTGCTTCAACCATCATATATGATTTAAGAAATTTATGAGAAGGCGGTATACTATATTTACCTATTTTTCTTTTTTTTACCCAGCTTACTTTTCCTATTTGAAGTTCCAAGCATTTTTGGCTCACTGCAACCTCTGCCTCCCGGTTTAAACAATTCTCCTGCCTCAGCCTCTGCAGTAGCTGGAATTACAGGTGCTTGCCATCATGCTCAGCTAATCTTTTTTTTTTTTTTTTAAATAGCGTCAGGTTTCACTATTTCTGCCAGGCTGGTCTCAAATTTCTGACCTCATTATCCACTCACCTCAGGCTCCCAAAGTGATAGGATTATAGGCATGGGCCACTGTGCCAACTCATTTTTATTTATAGAAATTTCTTTATTATTTAAAGGTATTTTTGCTAGTAACAACCTTTTCTTCCTCTTAAAATGTCTTTAATTTTCCTCATTCCTAAAGAAGGTTTTTGAAGGATATAAAAATTTATGGTTGACAGTTTTTTTCACTGGCACTTAGAAAATGTTCTGCTACTTCCTTCTGCCCTCTATGGTTTCAGATGAGAAATAACCTGTCATTTGAATTGGCATTTCCCTGTAAGTAAGGTGTCCTTTCTGGCTGCTTTTAAGAATGTTTTCTGTGTTTTCAGTTTTCAGAAATTTAATTATTATATACCTTGTCATGGTTTTTTTTTTGGATTTATACTACTTTGGATTCACTCAGTATCTTAAATATTTATTTGTTTATTTGGATTTATCTAACTTTGGATTCACTCAGTATCTGAAATATTTATTTGTTTATTTATTTGCAGAATTTGGGAAGTCCATCCATTTTGCTTTGAAAGGTATTTTAGTTTACAGTCTCTCCTTTTGTTCCAGGACTCTGCAGGTAAGAATGTTGGCTCTTCTATCCTCGTCCTGCAGGTCCTGGAAAGTGCTTTTATTTCTTTCAATCTTTTTATCCTCTCTGTTGTTCAGGTTGGGTAAATTTTAGTGTTCTGTCCTCAAATTCATCTATTCTCTCCTCTGCAATTTTCACTCCATTGAGCCCAGCAGCAAGTTTTAAGTGTTAGTTATTGCCTTTTTTGATTCTATCATTTTATCTTGGTCCTTTTTTTATAGGATCTAACTCTTTGCTGAGATTTTCCCATTTTTTCACTTGTTTTAAGAGAATGTGTAATTGCTGTGGAAGCATTTTAATGATGGTGGCTCTAAAGTCTTTGTCAGACATTCCAGCGCTGGTTCACCTCAGTGTTGGTGTCTGTCAATTCTCTTCTCATCTGTGTTGTGACCTTTTCCTGCATCTTCCTGTGATGAGCGAGTTGATTGGATCCTGGCCATTTTGATGACATTTGAGACTCTGAATCCTACTTAAGAATGTGTCTTAACAGGCAGTCCCCCTGGTGAGGTGTGGGTGGGTACGTTCGGCTTTCTGCAAGCTCCCGCCTGAGTCCTGACACCTCTCTGGCTACAGTGGGGGGCCAGCTCACACTGCCTCACTGCAGAGGAGTTGAGGGGGCATTTAATTCCCTGTTGGTTCTATGCCTTCCAGGAAAGGTGGGCAGCAACCCCCAGAGCTCAGGGCCTCTGAGCAGGGGTGCTGACTCAGCTCCTGGCTGCAGGTGACACCAGGAAGGTGGGCGTCAGGGCAAACTGCGCACAGTAGTTCCACTCCTCACTCAGTGCCACGGTCAGGACCTTAGAGGGTCACACCATCACCTCTGCAGGTGCTGTGGAGGTTCAGTGTCTGGCCAGCTTGTGACACTGTGGGGACCTGCGTGTTCCAAGGGTGTTTGGCAGAGCACAGTGGGCATTGCCAACACACCTTTCTGTTCTCTGGGGCCGCCCTTCTTGCTATCCTCCCTGTCATGGGAGATAGTCTTCTCCTGGATTTTCTCTCCAGTGTGGAGTTTCTGCAGTGCTCAGACTAGGACACTCTGGGAATCTGCCCCAGGCCACCCTGGAGCCTTGGGGACCTCCTCTGTCCAGCTCCTCTCCTTCTTGCGGGTCTTCTCTCTGTATTTTCCATGCTGTGCCCAGGGCTTTAGTCCCAACACGGGGCCTGTGAGGAAGGGCTGGTCCATCTTAGTGGAACCAGATGTGCAAAAAAAGCTATTTGAACATTTTAATTATTCTTAAAGTTTTGCTTTTTTGCATAATTTCTTCAGGGAAAGTGTCTGGTTTCCTTAGTCTGTGATTAAGTTTTGGGTGGACACTGTTCTAAGTTTTCCAAAGACTGTCTTCCCTTACTGTCTCCTTTGCTAGTCACACCCTCACCACTAGCGTGGGAAATGCGAGCCCGCCTTTTTCAAGGGGATCCAGAGCTCCTCTCAAGCGTTTAGAGTCTCCTATGCTTCTTGCAGATTTTCAGCCACAGAAAAGCTTTTACCACCCATTCTGCAGGCCAAGGTCACAGACTAACTTCTTAAAAGACAAAATGCGATCTTTTGTGTATGTTTAGAGGTTGCGATGAAGATTCTCAGATGAATGACAGTCGCTATGCCTTCTTCTTAGAAAAGCAGAGTTTTCTAAGATTTCTGCTGACAAAATCCTCTCACATCTTAAGTTTCTACGCCCTTTGACAATCTCCATGTAAGTAGGCACCAGAGTCCCATAACTGAGCCTCCGGAGTGCCCACTGAGATTCCTGCTTGGGGCTCCGACCCCTGTCCTGTCCCACTGCTTCTGCTAAGTTTTCTGCTTTCATGTCTTGAAGTGTGAGGTTCCTGACAGCCTCTTCTCACTTTACGCAGTTCCCCCACTCAGCCTAGACCTTCAGGTAAATTCACATCTCCAGTCTCAGACTCGGGGCCTGGTTGTTGTTTTTCACATCACTTAACTGGACATCCCTATAACAGATCTTAAAGACTTCCTCGCACATGCACACACACGGACATGGACATGGACACTCAACACACACATATGCTCACACACACACGGACACACATGCCCATACACACATCACACATACATGGTCATGTGCACACA
>NW_016107639.1:927921-975994 GCF_001604975.1 Cebus imitator | reverse complement strand
ACATGGACATGGACACTCAACACACACATATGCTCACACACACACGGACACACATGCCCATACACACATCACACATACATGCTCATGTGCACACACACACACACATGGACACGGACACACAACACACACAGATGCTCACACACAGACACACATGCCCATACACACATCACACATACATGGTCATGTGCACACACACACACATGGACATGGACACACAACACACACATAGGCTCACACACACACAGACACACACACAGGGATGGATAGTATTTACATACATGAATATACATACCCATGCACACATTCACCAAATCTATTTCTCCTTTGTGTTTCTATCCAGATGAGGGCACCTCTGCTCGCTGTGGCTTTGCACCACCTCACGGAACCCTCGACGGTTCTCCATGCCGCCTCTTTTCCTGCCCCCACTCCTTTGCCGGTGGTGCCTCCATGTGCTCTTCATCCCAGGGCTCCAGGACTGGCTGCCGCCTCCCCTGAGTCACAGGCCCAGAGCCACAGGCCCCGGCTTGAATTCCTTGCTCCTTCATGCTCCATGGCATCACCTGGCCTCAGCCACATCCCACTGGGCCGCCGTCAGTGCCACTGTCTCCCTGAGAGGCCAGGAGCCCCGGCGTGAGGGCAGCATGGCTCCACTCCCGGAAGGCTTCCCTGACAGCCCGGTGTGGGTGTAGGGTACGGCTCCAGAACAGCCAGAAGGAAAAGGCTGCCATTCTTGGGCTGGACTGTGAAACGCCAACTGCAGATAATCTCATTCCACCTCGCATCTGTGCGTGTCTAATGGAGGCCGGGTTCTGCTCTTCGGCGCCTTCTGGAAGGTGCCTGACTCTGGCCCCCGCAGGGCTACAGACGTTGGGGCTCGGACACGGTGCAGTGCACAGGGCGGTGTAGACGTCGTGGCACTGGTGGGACACAGAGCGTGCCTGTGAGCACGCTCCTTCCTGTGCCATGTCTCCAGGTGGGCACTGCCGTCAGTGTATTGCAGGCAGGGAAACTGAGGCTTAGAGAAGTAACTTGCTAAAGGCAGAGCAAGTCTGGTAAGCAGCACAGCTGGGTCCACACTCATGTCCGTCTGACTCCAGAAGTGAAGTTAAAACTACGGTGTCAGGGATGATGTCCTGCACTATCTTCTCCTCCCTCCATGCAGCCCCTCTGCCTGAAGACCTGATGGGGATGGCCTTTTTACTACAGTGGGGAGGGAGTGTGGACCACGCAGTCATGAAATAGTTGCTTGGTTTTAAGTTCTAAAGGCCATCGTTTTAAAATTGGGGCTTTTAAGAGATTAAAAACAAGTTTCTCAAGGCCTCTCAAAACAGAGGGCCCCAATGGTGGGGATAAACTCTGCAGCACGAAGGAGGAGTTTAGGACGCGACAGACACATTCAGGATGCACGGCGTCCGGAGAGGAGGAGAAGGGCCGGGTGCTCCCCGTGTTGATTCAGCTCTGTGTTTTCCAGGGAGAGCGGCTGGAGCTGGGGACAGGACGCCAGCCTGTCAGGCCTGTTTCAGGGCTCATTGTGAGGCTGATTGTGAGGCTCAGTGCAGGTGGGTCAGGGGGTGCTGGGTGGGCTTGCAGGGTTACACTGTCCAGGAGGTGGGGGTGTGGGTGTGGGGTTGTGGGGTGTGAGGGATGTGGGTGGTATGGGGTGTGGAAAATGGGAGGTATGGAGTGTGAGGCATGGGGTGTGGGGGTGTGAGGTGTGGGGTGGGGGGGTGTGAAGGGTGTGGGGTGTGGGGTGAAGGATGTGGGGAGTTGGGGTGTGAGGGGTGTGGGGTATGGGGTGTGTGATTTTGGAGGCATGAGGGGTGTGGGGTGTGGGGGTGTGGAGTGTGAGTTGTGGTGTGTGGGGGTGTGAAGGGTGTGGAGTGTCGGGTATGGGGGTGTGAGGTGTGTGGGGTTTTGGGGGTGTAGGAATGTGGGGTGTGGGGTTTTGGGCGCGATCTTTCTTTGGAGGTTTGGAACACATTGTCCCCCACCTATGAATGTCTCGATGCTTGCTTAAAATCAAAAGGTCTCTACACGATTTTATTTTAAACGTGCTCCTTATGAGGGCAAAACCAGGAAAAGCTGCATTTGTCACTCATAAAACCAATGGGAAATGAGAAGTGCCTGGGCCCAGGTCAGTGGGCATCGCTCCATTCTCTGTTTCTTTCCTAACAGGAGTCCTTGACTGAGGAGGGAAAGGTGAGCGATGGCAGGGATGACAGGGCCGGGGAAGCCCCAGGGGCCATATCCCATGGAGCCCCCACCTGCCCATGGCCAGCAGCACCAGAGACCTCTTGTTAACACCTTCACAGCCCTGCCTCAGTCAACATCAGTCATTGTATTGAAGGTCTCAGGTGTTCCATGCAGGCTGCCATGGGCCCAGAGCCCACGACTGCAACCTCACGGGATGCCGGCCTCTGTCCTGGCACCTGCCTGTGACCCTGGCCAGGTCGCTTCACACCCAGCTCCTTGCAAAGTGTCTCAGGTTCCTCTCTCAGGGTGCAATGTGGACTCAGTTGATCTCCAGAAGGCGGTCTAAACTCAGATGAAAAGCCCTGCAATGCCAATTATTATTATTATTATTTAAAAAGTGAGTCACTCTGCCAGGAAGCTGCCCCAAGCTCACCCAGCTCTGATGATGAAGCTAATTATAGTGATTATGAAGAAGAGAGCACGTGATTGCCACCGACCTCCCCGCTGCCCTGAGAACAAATGCGAGGGACAATGGACGGTGCCTCTGCCTTGCCCGGCTGCCACGCGGGCAATCCCTGACCCGCTCGCTCCCGTTCATTAGCAGCGCTGGTTGTCAGGACGCAGCCTCTTCAATCATCGCCCGCCACCCCCGGCTGCCACGCACGGAGACAGATGCTGCGCGGCCAGAGAGGCCAGAGGTCGGGTGTGAACTTCGGCGTTGCTAGATGCCCAGGCGAGGCGGTGGGGTCACGGCGGGGGCAGGCTGTCGTGGCAGCCTCTGGGGCAGGAAGGCCGCTCTTCACTCCCCGGGCATGGCACGCACGGGGTTTTTGTTTCTCCTTGCAGCTGAATGCACTCCCCACTTTTCCTTTTCTCCTTTCCTCTGGTGCAGGGGGTGGGCAGAGAGTGGTGGTTTCACCAGGTCTGTTTTCTGGAGCTGCCAGGCTAATATTCATTGCAAGGAGGGGTACCTCCTTCTCCTGGTTCCCTCGGCCCCTGCTCGGAGCTTCCACGCTGATGCGGCCTGGAAGCTTGGGAGGTTTCTTCGTCTCCACCACCTTCCAATTTGCCATGGCTGGCCTCTGAAGACTGACAGGCCGCAGTGCCGGTGCCAGTGTAAATGAGCCCATTCATTTCCTGCTGCTGGCATATGGCATGTCATTGTCCGCGGTCACCGAGGCAGAAGTGATGCAATTTGTTGGCATGTCCTGCTGCAGAACAGACTCTCCATCCCACTGAGCCCCCAAGAAAACAACAGAAGCCGCGAAAGGGCAGCCAAAACCTTCACAGCTTCATCACGCAGGCACCACACTCTCCATTTCTGCGCCTTCAGTGGGAAGGGGAGGGGATGGAGGAATCTGAGCTCCTCAGCTCTCGCTCTAACCAGCGCGAGTGCCCGAGTCACTGATACCCAAAGCCGTTCTCAAGACGTTGTTCAGAACAATCTTCCTTTTGCACATCTATTTCCACTTTGGTTGCTTCTCACAAACCAAACCACAGCAGAGACTGAAACAGGTCAAGTGGCGAGGGCTTCAGCGCGTCTTCAGCAGCGGGACACAACGTCCACCCCGCACGGCTCCCGTGGAAAAGAGGGTGCGTGCTCACAGACAGTCCAGGTGTTTCATTAGGAAAACAGTGATGCATCTTGATTGCTGGGAAAAGTCACACAGCATGGCCAGGGCGTAGTCAGGTTCACACCCCTGGGAGCTGGGCTTTGCAGAGCCACCACATTGAAAGTCTGTAGCTGGCCAGACAGGGATGCGGCTGGGTGTGGCTGGACGTCCCTTCCACCTGGCAGGAGTTTGGACTTAGCCTCTCCAGGTCACCCCTGAGCAATGTCAGGAAAAGCTAGCTACAACTAAAGATTTCAGTAAGGCCCAGAGTCTCAGAAACAGCTCAGTGTCTGCACTTCAGGCCGATGCTGCTCATCAGACCAAGAGCCCAAGATCTCAAGGAATGAACAGAGACAACCCACATAACCCATCCAAGGAGACAGACATGTGGGACTGTCTCAACAGTCAGCTGAATTGCTGTGCACCCAAGCAGAGAACACCACTCAGCCATGAAAGACACAAACCCAACATGCTGGCCACGCTGGAAGGACTCCCAGGGAATGGTGCTGCATGGAGGCAGCCACACCTGTAAGGCTGGCCCCAGGGAGCCACGCCCACCGGGGAAATCCACACCCACCCAGGAGCCATGCCAACCAGGGAAAGCCATGCCCACCCAGGGAGCCTTGCCCACCCCAGGAGCCATGCCCACCATGGGAGCTACACCCCACCCAGATGTACCATGCCCACCTCAATGCACCACACCCACCCCAGTGCACCACACCCACTCCAATGTGCCACGCCCATCCTGAGGGAGCCATGCCCACAAGGCCACCCCTGCAGGGCTCGGTTTACACCGCCCTCCTGAGGGTGATGGAACTATGGGTGGAAGACAGATGAAGGGGCTCCAGGGTCTGGGAAGGAGGGGTTGGGAGGGTAGTGGCTGTGGCTACAAAAGGCCAGCAAGAGGGACCCTCGTGTGAGGGATGCGTCTGTGGCTGTCTTGGTGCTGAGGTGTTACTATCATTTTTCAAGTTTCGGAACTGGGTAAAGGACACCAAGCATCTATCTCTTTCTTTCTGACAACTGCAATGATCTCAGCATACAAATTCCAGGCACCATGAAGGCCACGGAACCCACGTGGGCCACGCTGTGCCAGCCTTGCTGTGGCAGGGTTTCCTGTTGGCCGAGGGGGCGGATACCACACAGCCCGCATGTGAAACAATCACGGATTATGCTAAGAGCTGTGAATATCGGATCTTGGTCGGAGGGGATAACGGGATCCACGAAGGAGCACATCACTCAGGGGCCATCTGCTAGGCTTCTACGATGGCTCTTGCTTCAGCCTCACCTGAGACATCCCAAATCCATTCTCAATGAAGTCTTTCATTGGAGTGCAGGAGGCATCCTCAGCCTGACACACACACACAGCCTGTGGAACCCGGTAGACAGCACCAAACTTAGTGGCGAGGGACTGAGAGCTTCTTGCCTGAGGTCAGGATCAAGGCCAGGAGGTCTACCCTTTCTCCTTCTTTTCCACACAGCACTGGAGGTTCCAGCCAGGGTCACCAGGCAAGACAAAGAAAGAAAGAAATGAAAGGCTTTCCTGTCTAAAAAGAAGGGTTAAAACATCTCTGTGTGCTTATGACATGATCTCGCAGAGGGAGAGGACTTCACATGCAGAATTAACCCTCTCGGAGCTGACAGACGCTGTCACAAGGTGGCCAGATACAAGATCAATACACAAAAATGCGCTGTGCTTATGCATGAGTGAGAGAAATCTGAAAATGAGGTTGCCACAATTCCACAGAGAATGGCCTCATGATGTGGGCTGGGTGAGCGTATGCTAAAGTGGCCCATGACACAGAGGCCCGGGGGTTCCAGGAAGGCCTCACAGCAGGGGTGTGTGGTGGGGAGGCTGGAAGGCGTGGGGTGAGGGGCAGTCGGGCATCTGAGCCTTTGGTGTGTTCCAAGGATGAGAGACAGGTGAGATGGGTGGGCGGGGGCCCAACGCTACTGACTCATGGAGAAATAGACCAATGTTTACCCAGAGACACACACAGACAGGTGAGCTGCTGAGTTACCAGGAGGGGGCAGTGGCCTCACTTACGTTTTTTAAGTTTAGGAGAATATTTGAATGATTTTTATTACAATGAAAAGAAAAATTACCTAAGGGAAATTCTTAGTCAGAGTCCAGATTACGTTTTCTTTCATGGTTTAGGTTCTGCTCACCCCTTTGACTGTTTCACACGGAAATTCCCACTTGGTAGGTATTCCCAATGTTAGTTATTTTCAACACTATCTGTATGTATTGTAGAAAAGATTAAAAACATAAAGAATAAAAGAAGAAAAGTCACTGGGTACATGCCCCACGCCCTTCAGCGATGTATTTGCCTTTTGAATAATTATATACAGTACTTGGCAGTGGAAAAATGATCCATGCACCTGCATTTGTGAGGGGTTTAGTTGAGGAAGATGGTTTGCTTAGCAGTTAATGATATTCCCATCCTGTGTCCGTTTTCTTATGCTCCCACTCTAGAACGAAAATGATGATGTGAATCCTCTTTGTTAACAAATTTTAATGTCATTTAAAACACAGGCCAGGCTTGGTGGCTCCTGCCTGTAGCGCCAGCACTTTGAGAGGCAGAGGCGAGTGAATCGAGGCCAGGCTGAGCAACGTGGTGAAACCCCGTTTCTACTAAAAACACAACATGCAAACAGATCAATAGAAAAGGCATATTCAACGTGTCTTTCAAGAAATGAGCCTCTGTAGGAGCCACTGATCCTTCTCTGATACAGTTCGCTCAACGCCTTTTGGGATTCACTTTCACAGAAGATATGCTGGGATCTTGCCGTTGTTTACAAAATGGAAACAACCACATTTGTATTTCCAGTAAAAACATGAAAGATCCACTCTTGGAGGTTTGTTTTCCAGGGAGAAACCTGGCTGATTGAGCTCGGCCATCTGCTTCTGCCCCATGTGGGGCCTGCAGAGCCACCCTACGGAGGAGGAAGACCCTGGGCCTACATGTGGATGCCCCAGGCCACAGCCACTGCCCCACAGCAACGGCGTTGAGGCTGCAGCCCGTGCCCACCCGTGGCTCCCAGCACACAGCGAGACCCTCCCACGGGATTCAGAGGACACAGAGTGGAAATGAGGATTTGGTCACTGCCCTGCAGGATGCCGCCCTCAGAGGCTGGGGGTCCAGACCTGCCCAGCATTCATGATGGCCTCTCTGTGGCCACTGTCCAGCCAGCCCCCGTGGGGCAGGGCTCACTCAGCCCCACTTCTGAGGGTGCTCCAAGCGCCTGGGTCTGGCCTCCCAGAGGCTCTGAGGCAGGAAACAGGCCTCTGATCTTGTCTTCCCTTGCATCTTACCACCACTGCCAGCAGCAATGTACTTCCTTAGGTGGAAACCTGACCCTTCCCAGAGACAGGAGTGGTCTTGCCAGGTGGCCTGGGAGCCCTGCCCAGCACAGAGGGCTGACGTCGTGGCCCCTGGCCTGGTCTCTGCTCCTGCTGTGGACTCCCCTCGGGGCTCTGAGTTCTAAGCCCACACAAGGACACTCTCGTCATCCCTCCTGGCCACGCTGTCCCTGCTCTGAGACAATGGGCAGGCTGGACCCCTGGGTTTACCCCTGTCTGACGAAGCCTGTGTGTTACATGTGGAGCACTCTCGGCCTCGTCAGCAGTCCCGGGGCTTGGGCTCTTCGCCCTGTCTCAGGATCGGTGATGCCTTTTGTGTGCGCAGCGACTTTCCTAAGGGGGTCCCAGAGACAAATTCTAGGCTTGGACATCTTGTTGCATGCAGATTTTAAAGAAGAAGAATTTTGACTTTATGTCATTTTTCAGCTTTTCTCCTACAAATCTCAAGCATCGGAGGGTCCAGTCTTGGTGCACCGTGTGACACCTGGTGTCCAGGACAGACGTCTGGATTTTCCACGTCTCGGCGGTTTCTGCCTCTTTCCTGGTATCTCAGACTGCCCCGGCGCAGAACCAGGGCCTGTGGCCAAGACCACAGGCAAAGCCCAAAGGCGGGAACGCAGGGAGCGGGGTGCGCCTTGTGGGGGGCGCGGGCGGCACCTGCAAGTTCAAGGATGGTGGGCGCCCTGCCAGCGCCGGCCGGAGACTCCGTGTCTGAACTTGGGACCCTTGCCCACCTGGGGACTGACGGCCCCGGAATGAAGGCGCGACATGGTCCGGCTGTGTCCTGTGCGCCACCGAGCCCTCTCCCCCACAGCCACTGGCTCACTCCCTGTCTGTGTCGCTTTCTCCTTTCCAGGATGCCACTCAAATGGAATCACAGCGTGTGCTGGCTGCTCACACTGGCTTGTTTCACTTAGCGACATGCATTTGAGATTCATCTATGTCTTTGGAGGCTTCATATCACATTCTTTTCTTAAAGAAGAAGATGTAAAAAACCTACTGTGAAAGCGTTCCATTTGAAGCACAATTCAGTCGTGTTTAGTATATCCATAAGGTTGTGCAAATATCACTGCCGCCTAATTACAGAGCATTTACGATGGAATAATATTCCACTGCACGCAGACCCCGCGGTTTGTCTGTCCATTCACGTGGGGAGGGACAGTTTGGTTGCTTTGCGTTCTCGACACTTACTTAAAAAGCAGCTCCAAACATTCTTCTGCAGGCTTTGTGTAAACGCGGCTTTTAAACTCAGGGGGTGAATGCCACGGAGCGCAATTGCTGGACCATGTGCTGCGGCCATGTTTAGCTCTGTCAGAAGTTGCCAGACTGTCTCCACAGTGGCCGTGCCACCCTGCATTCCCACCACGAGAGTCGCTATCGGGCCACCGTGTCAGGCTTTCTAGTTTCAGACATTTTAATGGGTGTATAGTAATATCTCTTGTTCCTTTTAATTCTCCCAAATGAAAAATCATGCTGACCAACTTTTCATTTCTTACTTGCTTTTTGTATATTTTCTTTGATGAGGTATCTGTCTGAATCTTTCGTTCATTTTTAAATTAGATTTTAAAAAAGTGTTTAGTTTTATGAGTTCTTCGCATATTTTGGATACAAATCCTTTATCAGATACGTGTTTTGCAAATATTTTCTTCCTGTTTTTGTTGTTTTTTCTCTTAATAATGTCTTTCATATAGCAGGAATTTTAAATTTTAATAAAGTGTAGTTTAACAGCTTTTTTCCCATGGATTGTGTTTTTGGTGTTATGCCTAAAAACTCATCACCAACCCTAAGGTCATGTACACCTTTGCTATGTTTTCTTCCACAAGTTTTATAATTTTTCGTTTGTAGTTAATCAAATCAGATTAATTAATTTATTTATTGAGATGGAGTCTCACTCTGTCACCCAGGCTGGAGTGCAATGGCACCATCTGGCTCACTGCAAACTCTGCCTCCCGGGTTCAAGCAATTCTCCTGCCTCAGCCTCCCAAGTAGCTGAGATTACAGGCATGTGCTACCACACCTAACTAATTTTGTATTTTTAGTAGAGACAGGGTTTCATCATGTTGGTCAGGCTGGTCTCGAACTCCTGACCTCAGATGATCCACCTGTCTCAGTCTCCCAGAGTGTTGAGATTACAGGTGTAAGCCACCAGGCCTGGCCTCATTTTGGTTAATTTTAATGTGAAGTGTAAGGTCTGTGTTTAGGTTCATTTCCCTGTTTTGCATACAGATGTCCAAAATGAAACTGCCTTTGTGCCTTTGTCAAAAGTCAGTTGACTGTCTCTGTGTGCGTTTCCTGCTGCTGAGTCTGTTCTGTTCCACGGATCTATGTTTTTTTCTGTGGCCAATACCTCACTGGCTTGATGCCTGTGGCTTTAGAGTAAGGTAGTAAGAGGCTTCCAACTTTTTTGTCTTTAATATTCTGTAGACTATCTTTGGTCTTTTGCCTTTCCATTTAAACTTTAGCATCAGTGGCTGATATTGGCAAAATAGCTTCCCAAGATTCTCACTGGGATTGTGTTAGATCCATAGATCAATTTGAGGAGAATTCACACTTTGGCAATATTGAGTTTTCCAATGTAAGGACAGAGAATGTCTCTCTACTTGTTTAAATTTTTTCTTTCTTTGATTATTGTGTTTTTTAAAGATACAGATCCTGAATATATTTTATATTTTATTTTTTATGCTATTATGAATGGTATTATTTTTACAGTTTCTATTTCTAATTGTCCTTTGCTGATATATATGAAAAAATGAACTTTGCATTTTAAACTTGCATTTTGTGACCTTGCCATTATTACTTATTATTTTGTAATCATTTGGGATTATCTATTAGTACACAAACACCTGTGTCATCTGTGAATAAAGATAATTTGATTTTTCATTTCAAATCTGTGCCTTTTATTATTTTTTCTTGTCTTATTGCACTAGTTAGGACTTCTACCATGATCCTGAGTGGGAGTGGGGGCGGACATGCTTGATTTGCTCCCAGTCTTAGGGGAAAGCATGTGGTCCTCACCGTTAAGAATCATGTTAACCACAGGAGATTTGGGGTAGAAGTTTTTTATTAAACCAGAGGAGCTCTCCTCTATTTCTCGTTTTCTAAGAGATTTTATCTTGAATGTGCGCTGGCGTCTACCGTATGATTTTCTGCATCAAGTGATATGACTGTATGCACCATACTCCCTACCACGAAATACCACCTGTCATCTGACATTCAGTAGTTGCAGCTGTGAACTGCAGAGCTTGGCAGCATATAGGCAACTGGACTTTTCTAAAAGGCTCAGTACCCAAAAGAATTTAATTTAGATGCTTGTGGTCTATTAGGGCTAGTGCCATACTAACATTTTTTTATCTTACCAGTGGGAGTTTTACCAACAAAAATGCTAGTATCCGGCACCTTCTAAACTGCATCTCAATGAAAATGTTGCCTCAGTTCCATTTGCTATGCCCTTACACGCGTGAATCCCAGAGGATGACATTGTAGTCAGTGGTTCACGTCGCTGGTGTTACAGTTCTGATGAAATGTAGCTTTATGTCTACGTTGCCACAGTTACGGGACTTAACATCTATGATGCTACATCACTTAGAAAGGCTGCCATCCATCTGCAGGTGTGATGATGCTCCATAACTTTGATTAGTCAAAGGGGCTGTATTTCTCACAAGCGGAAAAGGGGAAAATATAACAGCCTTGTCAGTATGTTGAGTAGCTTACCTTTCTGCCTAGACTTTCCCACTTTCTTTTGTCCCTTGCAAACAACATCTGTTCACTATATTTTTGGTGTTTCTCACAAATAGAAATGAATAATTCAGCCTGACAGTACAGTAGTCAAATGACACCTTTAGGCACTATTTATATCCAGCAAATAATTCTTTTTGCAAGGTAGATGGTGGAGACAGACCAGCAACCCTCAGAGATGACTTAGGGTCTCCTAGCAGACCAGCTCCTGGGGCTAATTGTGACACATGGGAGGGTGAGAGCCGGGTGAGCTCTCTAGAGCTGACTTCGGTTCTCAGGGAGTTTGAACAGTGATCTGATTGTTTCTTGAAATATGCACTTGTTGGTGACAGCCACATGTTAATTTGTTTTTCTACTCAATCCCTGAGAACATTAGAAAAGGTATACATTCAAAAAGTTCCCAGCAGGGAGATATTTAAAAATATTACTAGAATTGTAATCATATGGGAAGTCTTGTAGAGAATTAAATTCACATGATATCAAGGCACACCAAACAATATTTCATTTCTATCTATTCTCCAATCTTTTCTTTCATGTTACTTTTTAAATACAGAGTACAGGACTAATAGCAGTCAACAAATATCATTTATTGATCGGTGACTCATTCTGTATTTTCACTTGAAACTGGAGTTTTAAGAACACATCTCCATAAATATTCATGTAATTTTAAATTGCATTTTCAAATTTTTATATACCAGTGTACTGGTAATATAAACAAGTAGATTCTTTCTAGTCTTAAATTAAGTGAACTCCAAATTTTCTGGTGTAATTTAAGTTTCCTCAAATAATAAAAACAGATTCCAAAGGAGCCTGAGGAGACAAAATATTATTGAACAGGGAATTTGGAGTCCTCATCTGTATTTCTCAGTTGTTTGAATTTCATGAAGAAGTAAAATTACAAATAAAAGAAGACTGATATAAATTCATCAACTTTTAAATTTGTTTCATTGAAAACAGTTGACACACACTCAGAACACAGAATGTGATCTATTATCACTATGTTTTAAAAAAGACAAAAAGATGCAACATTTAAGGATTTTTGTTCCTGTATTTCTTATTTTGCTGCAGAACATGAAAACCTGGCCACAGACTCTCTGCCGCATCTCAGAACCAGCACACCCAGCCCCCTTGCAGGTCTCCGTGAATGCGGGGCGTGGCGGGGGAATAGACCTTTGTGGCTGAGGGCCTGCTGGGCAGGGAGCTTTGCAGCACATGTGTATGCGTGTGTGTCTGTGGGGTATGTGTAGTGTGTGTTAATGTGTTTGGTGCATGTGTCTGTATGTGCAAATGTGTATAGTGTGTCTCTGTGGGTATAGTGTGTGTGTACAGCATGTGCTTTTGTGTCTGTGTATATGGGTGTGTATGTAGCATGCATGGCTTGTGAACTAAAGTGTCTCAGTGTGTTTCTGTGTGTGTCTTTGTGTGTTTCTGTTCATATATGTGCATGTGTCTATGTCTTCTGTGTGTTTAGTATGTGTGTCCCTGTGTGACCATATATAGTGTGTACAGAATGTGTATATATGTGTATTTGTGTATGTATAATGTGTGTAGTGTGTTTGTGTGTAGTGTGAGTGTGTACAGTTTCTGTGTAGTGTGTTTACTTGTAGTGTGTGTTTGTGTATGGTATTTGTGTGTGTGGTGTGTATAAATGTATAGGTGTGGGGAATGTGTGTAGTGGGTGTGTGTGTCTTTGTGTGTATAGTGTGTCTCTGTATAGTGTGCATACTGCATATGAGTGTGTGACTGTGCATAGCATGTGTAGTGTGTGTTTCTGTGTGTATGTGTAGTGTGTATGTGTAGCATGTGCAGTGTGTGTGCCCATGTATGTCATCTGTGTGTGTGAAGGTGTACAGTGAGTATGTCTATGTATGCTGTGTGTGCATGTGGGTATGCGTATAGTATGTGAGGTGTGTATGTTTATTGTGTGTGTCTATGCATAGTGTATGTATCTGTGTGTATATTTGTGCAGGTAGTATGTGCTGTTTGTGTGTGCATGTGTATAGTGTGAGTGTGTCTGTTATATCTGGGTGTAGTGTGTGTGTAATGTGTGACTATATATACTATGTGTGCATATGTATGCTGTGCATTTGTAGGTGTGACGTGTGTGTGTATAATATATGTGAGTGTGTCTGTGTATAGTGTGTGAATGCATGTAATGTGTAGTATCTGAGTGTGTCTCCATGTGTACTGTGTGAAAGTACATGAGGGTTACAGTGAGTGTGCGTAGTGTGTGTGGGTGTGACTGTGTATGGTGTAACTGTGAGAGTGTGTGAGGGTCACAGGGAGTGTTCTGTGTGTGTAGTGTGTGTGTGCAGTGTGCGTACAGTGTGTGTGGTATGTACTTGTGTGCAGCATGTGCTGTGTGTGTGTACAGTGTGTGTGTGCTGTGTGTGTACGGTGTGTCTGTGTGTGTAGTGTGTGTACAGTGTGTGTGTGCAGTGTGTAGTGTGTACTTGTGTGCAGCATGTGCTGTGTGTGCACAGTGTGTGTGCAGTGTATGGTGTGTCTGTGTATGTAGTGTGTGTACAGTGTGTGTGCAGTTGTGTACAGTGTGTGTGTGCAGTTGTGTACAGTGTGTGTGTGCAGTGTGTGGTGTGTACTTGTGTGCAGCATGTGCTGTGTGTGTACATTGTGTGTGTGTACAGTGTGTGGTGTGTACAGTGTGTGTGTGCAGTTGTGTACTCTGTGTGTGTGCAGCAGGTGTACAATGTGTGTAATGTGTACTTGTGTGCAGCATGTGCTATGTGTGTGGTGTGTGTGCAGTTGTGTACAGTGTATGTGCAGTGCAGTGTGTACAGTGTGTGTAGTGTGTGTATGGTGTGTGTGTGCTCAGTGTGTGTAGTGTGTACTTGTGTGCAGCATGTGCTGTGTGTGTGTACAGTGTGTGTGTGCAGTGTGTGTGCAGTGTGTGTGCAGTTGTGTACAGTGTGTGGTGTGTACTTGTATGCAGCATGTGCTGTATGGTGTACAGTGTGTGTGTGTAGTGTGTGTGCAGTGTGTGTGCAGTTGTGTACAGTGTGTGGTATGTACTTGTGTGCAGCATGTGCTGTATGGTGTACAGTGTGTGTGTGTAGTGTGTGTGCAGTGTGTGTGCAGTTGTGTACAGTGTGTGTGCAGTGCAGTGTGTACAGTGTGTCTGTGTGCGTAGTGTGTGTACAGTGTGTGTGTGCACAGTGTGTGTAGTGTGTACTTGTGTGCAGCATGTGCTGTGTGTGTGTACAGTGTGTGTGTGCAGTGTGTGTATGGTGTGTCTGTGTATGTAGTGTGTCTACAGTGTGTGTGTGCTGTTGTATACAGTGTGTAGTGTGCAGTGTGGTGTACAGTGTGTGTGTGTAGTGTGTGTGCAGTGTGTGTGCAGTTGTGCACAGTGTGTGGTGTGTACTTGTATGCAGCATGTACCGTATGGTGTACAGTGTGTGTGTGTAGTGTGTGTGCAGTTGTGTACAGTGTGTGGTGTGTACCTGTGTGCAGCATGTGCTGTATGGTGTACTGTGTGTGTGTAGTGTGTGTGCAGTTGTGTACAGTGTGTGGTGTGTACCTGTGTGCAGCATGTGCTGTATGGTGTACAGTGTGTGTACAGTGCCTGCATTGGAAGTAGCATTCCAAGGGGTCTGGGAGGAAACAGCTGGAAGACTTTGTCTATGGATCATGGATTTGGGGAATTTTGGTTGGGAAGCAGAAGGGCGGGCGAGGGCAGGAGCTCTGGCGTGGACGGGGCTGACCCAGGGCCGTGGTGCTCTGCTATGACATCGCCAGTCGGGACTGGAGCGCACTGGGGCGGGCTCCCACCTGATGGTGAGGGACCTGGAGAAACCGAATGGGTGTTTGGGGTCAGGGCGTGGTCGAGGCCTGGAAGGCAGTTCTGGAGACAGTGGAGAGGCCAGAAGCCCCCGGGGTGAGGCCTGTGCAGAGCTGGGGCCCCCGGCTGAGCTGGAAGGTGACACTGGGGGACATTCTCCGAATGATGCGGAGGCCATGAGGGGTAGGGAGCCCACTCAGGGGCCCCCACGGGCGATGGTGGAACGGGACCTGCACTCAGGGACCCACTCCAGGGCCCCGGGCTGAGCTCTGCCCCATGCTGCAAGGATCCTCTCCTCCTTCCCTTGGTCTTCATTTGCATGGAGTCTCTTGGGAGCACAGTAAATATCACAGTGACTTGGTCTCCTTAGGTCTAATTCATGTAAGCCATAATTAAAGATGGGTTCCCACCTGGCTTGCATCGACATGCAGGTTGCCTTAATTCTTACTTTCCTGACATTTATTTGCCCCTGTTTGACTGCCACGGGACCTGAACCAAGAATCTGATGATGCATGGAACACCAGGAGAAGCTCAAATCCCTGCCTGGTGGAGGTTGGTTTTAATTGCTGCCTGAGATCAGTGACAAGGTTGAAAATATGATCAAGCTAAACTTTTCAGTCTGCTTCCATTTCCTCCCAAAAGGATTGCTGTATGAAATTAATAGGATTACAGATAATCCCTGAAAGGGGGAGGATTAACACGGAAAATAAAACCAACTGATATCAATTTCCCTAACACTTGAAAAATCCGCGTCTTGTAGGGGAGGCTGCAGGCTGCCCGAGACCCTGCTGGGAGAGCTTGATTTCACCCTCTCAACAGGCACACTCGCTCCTCCAAAAGTCGGGAGATGCTCAGGACCCTCTGCCGGCTTAGAAAGGTGTTGCTGTTCTTTCCCTGCACTACCTGCCGTTTAATAAGGAGCTCTTCTGTGTAGACTCGAGGTTGCTTCCTGCTGTGAAGAATTAAGAAATTAGGGCTCCTTTGGATGATTTTTGGAAGAAAAGAAATATTTCCTGTGCAAGTGGTCCATGGAAAAATTTTTACAGTTTCATTAAAACATTCCATTTCGTTTCCTTCCTCCCACTCTCCCCTCGTCCGCTGCCCGCACCCTCCCTCCCCCTCCTCACACCCTCCTCCCCCTCCTCCTCCATCCTCCCCCCCTTCTTCCATCCTTCTCTTTTCTTCTTTCTTCTCCTCCCACCCACCTTTTTCTTTCTAGTTCTTTATCCCTTCAATAACTTGCAAACATTTTTCCTCATTTCCAACTAGGGCTTGGCAAGACAGTTCAGGCCTTCAAACACACCAAAGTCTCAAAGTAACGGGAAGGCGGCCGCTGCACTCTCTCCGGTCCGTAGGTTCACTCACTTTGCCGTTTTCAGGGGTGAGGGGTGTGGATGACGGGGCAGCTATGCCCTGGTGCTAAGCACTCATTTGAACATTTGGAAGCAGAAGCAGAGAGATATCCACTTATTATCAATTTTCTGCATTACTTCATTTTATGGCATTAAAACAATTGCATGTAAGGGCTCAGCAGATTCAGAGCTCCAGTGACATAAGGTGGCAATAATATTCAGAGGGGGACACACGACATCGTTTTCTGACTTAGAGAAAAAGGCGACTCATAGGAGACTCGGAAAAGTGGCAGCTCTCCACAAGTCGGAAACATGAGTGAAAAACAGAGTTACTAAAACACATAGGCTTATGGCGGGCGCAGTAGGAGCTTCGAGAAGTTGTAAATCACCTCTTCAGAAAGCTTCTCGCATCCCCTGGGTGCAAAGTTTCCTCTCTTAACCGTATCATGATATTAATCAACAGTGTGTTTTCTGTGTCTTTCCATGAGAGCAAAACAAATCAATGTGGTTAATCAGAACTTCTGTTGTGGGGTCTCCCAGCACTCCGTCAGATGTGAAAACACTTAGAGACACACACATGCACTTGTTCTCTGCTGGCTACAGAGAACAGGGTTCAAGCTACAGGGTTCAAGATTCAAGTGACAGGGTTCAAGTTTCAATCACAGGATTCAAGGTCCTAGCTCTTCGTGGGAGCACTGGAGCGACACTATGCATACAAATATCTCTAAGCATCTGCTTTTGAGGCCAATGAGCAGATTAACAAAAAAACATGCATTACCTTTTCAATTCTGAAGCTGTGGTCCTATTGTAAAAAAAAAGTGAAAATGCATACGTCTTTCTGAGTCACCTGTTTTAGTTTTTCAGTTTGAATTTTTTTAGAAGACAACACACTAAACAGAGATCTTAAATAGCATTTGTTGAAGCATTAGGATGTGCAAAAAATATCAAATCAAACAACTTTTAATAACACTTTGCTGCCAGAGGAAGATAAAATCGGAGCTGCTACTATAAATTAAAAAGCAATTAACAACTTTTGGGGGTTGTTTCTTTTCTGTTCCTTTTTTTTTTTAAAGACAGGATCGTCCTCTGTCACCCAGGCTGGAGTGCAGTGGTGTGATCACGGCTCACTGCAGCCTCAGCCTCCCAGGCTCAAGTGATCCTTCCAGCTCTGCCCCTGAGTAGCTGGGACTATAGGTGCGTGCCACCACACCTGGTTATTTTTTTATTTTTTATAGAGACAGGGTCTCACTGTGTTGCCCAGGCTGGCCTCAAACTCCTGAGCTCAAGAGGTCCTCCTGCCTTGGCTTCCCACTGTGCTGGGGTTCCAGGCCTGATGCTGTTTCTTAATGACGTATATCAAATGATGCAAAGCAGAGAAAAAAATCAGTGTTTCTGAAGGAAAAGAAGAATAACTGTCTACAGTTTGTGAAAGTCGTAAATATGGCCCATGACCCTCAAAGGCTTATCATGCTCCATGCTTTAAGGTGTGAAGCTGTGTTTGCAAGAGGGGATGGGGGGAACGTTGATCAGTAAAGTAAGGCTTAATTCTTGTCAGCAACAGTTATTTCATAAGCACATGATAAGGTCATAGACAAACGAGAATTCAATCAACTTTAAGAAGCCTTGTTAATATAAACTATTTATATTTTATTCAAATAAACAGTAGTCAAGCTTCTTCTTGAAATTGTCATTCTTAAATGTTAATTTACTTTGGATTTAACAAAAACCAAAGGACAGGCTCTGATAAAATAAGAGCTGCCTTCCTTTAAGATGTTTATTTACCCAACTTACTCCAGGATCCATGTCTCCTAGAGCCCTTCTAGAATGTTCCACCCAGACCCCCCAACACATTTATGAGCTGGTTCCACATGAAGAATTTCCACTGTGAGGGGCCAGCAGAGTGGCATTTTCAGAAATTACAGGGGATCACCAAACTGGCTGCAGACTCACGAGCGTCCCTGGTGTCACCCCGGCCCTGGCTGAGGGGACAAAGGCATCTTCCCACAGCTGCGCCGGAGAGGTGAGGCTGCCAGATGAACTACAAGGCACTGAATACGGCATGCGGCGTGTTTGTGCTAAAAAGTATTCTTTGCTTATGTAAAATTCAAGTTTAACCAGGCATCCCATATTTCTGTTGGCTAAATCTGAAGATCTTAGGCTGAGGATGCAGATGTGGACTCAGACCTGCCTTCCCGTGATGACATCCCTTTCCCCTGCTCTGTGACACGCGTGGAGTCTGGGATGGCCTCATTTGTGTCCCTGCGTCTGATGGTGTGTTGTGGGGTAGACAGCGTGCATTCAACACGCCTGGTGCAGGGAAGCTCTGACGACCCGAGAGCCTGCGACTTCCCCACCTTCGACTTTTCATCCTTGCTCCAGCACCCTGCATTCCAGGAGACACTGAGGGGCTGAGCCTAGGAAGGCACAGGAGAGAAGGGGCAAGGCACAGCTCCGGCCGGAGGGCGCCCACAGTGGAGGAGGCCACTGCGTCTGCAGAGAGCATGGAATCCAGTCTGCTCTTGTCGTTTCTTTCAGGGGGTTTCTCTAAAATCTGAGACGAAGGCTCCGCCTTCTACACCACAGTGTCTTTCTCAGGCAAAAGTCAGTTCCTCACGGCGAGAAGTGTTTTGCTGCGTGGTGCGTGGGCGTTCCTCAGTGGGATCAGTGCTGTGTCCATGGACGTGGGGAAGAGCATCTGGCCTGGAACCTGTGCGTTTTTCCGGAGCTTCTGAGATGCAGAGGCTGGGAATACATTCCCTTCTGAAGACCCCATGCGGGAAGATGCTCCCTTGCTCCCACAGGCCAGTTTTGAATGTGGTCGGTAGGAAGTACTTCCCTTTAAGTGGAAAATACTTGCAGAGGCACCGGCAAGACTCAGTCCAAGCATCCTGGGGAAGGACCCCGTGTCCCCGGCCCTGGCCTCCCTGCGCTCTGAGGGCACACATTCCCTCGCCGGCAGCTGTGGGTTCCTTGGGGCCGTCCCAGGCAAGATGCACAGAGGAGCAGGCTAAAAACAGCAGTCACTGGTTCCCTCGCAGCTCTGGAGGGGAGGAACCAGCATCCAGGCGTGTGCAGGGCATCCCCGCTCAGGCGTCTCTAAGAGGGACACTTCCTGTCTCCTCCAGCATCCCGTGCCCCTGGTGCTCCTGGGCTGTGGCCACGTCGCTCCAGCCTCCGCCTCCATCGTCAGCACTGTCCTCTGTCCTCTCCTGTCAAGGACACCGGACCCTGGATTTAGTGCCCACCTGCACCCGGTATGCCTCATCTACAGCAACTACAGCTGCAAAGGCCCTTTATCAGATAAGGCCACCTTCACAGGTTCTAGGGCTTAGGACTTGGAGTTGTCTTTTAGGGGGACACGACTTAACCCCCCCCAGACAATCTGGTACTTACTGCCTGCGCCTGGATTGCTCTCTGTGGCTTCCTAGGTGCCTGCGTGCATTCCTTGGGGTGCTACGTGCTCCTCGGGCTGCGATATGTGTTGATATGTGGCTGGCTGTCCGTGGCCAGGCTGTCCGTGACCAGGCTGTCCGTGACCAGGCTGGCTGTCCGTGACCAGGCTGTCCGTGACCAGGCTGGCTGTCCNGAACCCAGGAGGCGGAGGTTGCGGTGAGCCGAGATCGTGCCATTGCACTCCAGCCTGGGTAACATGAGTGAAACTCCGTCTCAAAAAAAAAAAAATAAAATAAAATAAAATAAAAAATAAATTGCAAGAAAAAAAAAGCAGAGAAGGGACAACCTATCGATTGAAAGAGATTCAAAAAGCATATCAACAAGTTGTAATGCATGTGAGTAAATTGAATCCCGAGTTGAAAATCAAATTTCAAAAATTAAATAGTTATAAGCAATTGGACAATTTGAACTAGGAATGAGTATATGAAGATATTTAGGAATTATAATTAATTTTTTTAAGACAAGGCCTGGCTCTGTTGCCCAGGCTGGAGTGCAGTCGTACAATCTCAGCTCACTGCAACTTCTGCCTTCTGGCCTCAAGCCACCCTCCCACTTCGGCCTCCCAAGCAGCTGGGGCTATAGGCACATTCCACCACACCCAGCTAATTTTTGTATTTTTTGTAGAGATGAGGTTTCACCATGTTGACCAGGCTGGTCTTGAACTCAAGAGATCCACCCACCTCAGCCTCCCCAAGTGCTGGGATTACAGACGTGAGCCACCACACCCAGCCTGTAATTAATATTTTACATGTGATAATATTATTCTGCTTATATTTTTTAAAGTGTCTACATCTTTTACAGATACATACTAAAATAATCTTTATTAAGTGATATGATGTTTAAGATTAGCTTCAAACAAATCTTTGGATGGAGAGAAGTTGGTGAGGGCTTAGATGAAATCATATTGACCAAGAGTTATTAACTAATGAAGCTGTGTAAGATCTAAATGCAATCTTTATAATATTATATCTTGTCATGTATGTCATACTATTTACAATAGAAAGTTTAAAAAAGTGTACAGAGTCACAATACGGACTAATGAAATCAGAATTTCTAGATATGGGGCTAAGGCATTAACAGTTCTAAATGCTACCTTCAAATAAGTTTAATGTGCAGCTAAAGTTTAGAGCCAATGGTATAAACAAACAGGACCTTAATTTTTTTCCCCTCCCCATAAGAAGTCTGGAAGTATGCTTGCATTCGTTCAGTTGCTCAAATATGCCTGAAGGACAGCTTCCATATTCCAGCTCGACCATTTTCATAAAGTTTACTCTGGGACCTCATGTTTGTTACAACGTGGCTGCAACAGCTCCAGGCATCTCTATCACATTCCAAGTACCACCATTCTCTCTCACATCTGTCCTCTTATTAAGAAACAGCGTCTTTTACAGAAGTCCCAAAGTATTCCCTGTACACCTCATTGGGCAGAACTGGGTCACATGTTCACCCCTAGCTGTAGGGGAAGCTGGAAAAACCATCATATAACCAAGGAGAATAGGATAGCCATGCTCGGATTGGAGAATTTCTGAGCCTCTCCACCCTTGACCCACTGAACATATTCCTTCTTTAAACAAAATCAGTTTTTATTATCACTGGGCATTGGTAGGAAAGGCTGTTGGGTAATCAATTCGCAAATACAGTGAGAAAGGAGAAGCAGAGCACCTAGGGTCAAAAATACAGTCAAGAGTAAGGATTGAATATGGACTGAAAGGAAGAAACTCAAAGCGATTGAGCCACATACTGCATCCAGGCAATTTTTGTACTTGCTACCTTGTTGGGTCCTCACAACAGTTCTACAAACCAAGTAACTGCGTCATCTCCCTGCTATGCATGAGGGACAAGAGACTTATGGGGGAGGGGCCAAGTGCTTTGCTCAGAATTCTGATTGGTGGTTCCACGGGGCATTCATTATCATAGCCGCTTCTGTAGTTACCAAGTTCACCATGAGAAATACCAGCAGAGAAAGGAAGAGGGTCAGTTGTTTGCTCAGCACAGTGCTAGGCATATTTCATGTTGGGAGGAGAAAGTATTTTGATTCTGGCCCGTAGCCTGATGGTGGGAACTGCTGGCAGAGTTGAGGGCCCAAGGGCGGCCTAGAGCAGAACTTGCTCTTCATTGTAGCTACTGCCAGGCTGCACACTCAGGTCATTTGTGGTATCTTGGATGCCACTAACTCAGTCAGGTGTTGGTAGATATGTGGAGTCTATCATTCATACTTGGGAGTCGGTGAGGCTTGGCAATCTCACCATCCTCAGAGTTGGCTGCCATGTTGTCTATATTGCCAGCAGCTTTGCCTTCTTTGTCTTATGGAATGCATCTGATATACATTCGTTCCCTAGCCACCTCTGAGCTCAGCTCAGATTCTGCTAGGAAATCAATATTATTTTTCTCCTGCCCCCAGTTTTCCTCCAGGCCTTGAATAGTATGTCACCCATGGAGGCAAACCGTTCTTAACATTTGGTCACTATGACATTTTACTCATCATGAAGATCTTATGAAGCCACCTTTCATCTGTCTGCAATCATCAGCCTTTAAGTTTAGGGCTTCCTCAACTATAGCTCCGGACCTTCAAAGCCTCACTCCTTTTTTTTTTTTTTTTTTTTTTTTTTTTCTGAGACAGAGTCTCGTTCTGTCACCCAGGCTGGAGTGCAGTGGCACCATCTCAGCTCACTGCAACCTCCGCCTCCTAGATTCTAGAAACTCCCCTGCCTCAGCCTCCTGAGTAGCTGGGATTACAGACACGTGCTACTGCGCCCGGCTAATTTTTGTATTTTTAGTAGAGACGGAGTTTCGACGTGTTGGACTGGCTGGTCTCAAACTCCTGACCTCAGGTGATTCACCCACCTCAGCCTCCCAAAGTGCTGGGATTACAGGCGTGAGCCACCATGCCCAGACAGTCTCTTTTAAGAGACAGAACACATCTTCCCAATTGGCCAAACTGAAGGTGAGACGGGAGAGGGTCAGGGATAAGGGGGTGGCATCCACTGGCACTTGTAAAAGGCAGCCACGTTGGGCAACCACGGGAAAAATAAGCCACAGGGAGCAATGATGCTGTCAGAACTTATCACACCGCTCAAGGTTTAGTATTGCTCTAGATCACCACAAGCATACTTGCCTCAGTTACTTCGTAAACGTCATGGAGTCTGAGCATCCGTGTGTAACCGAAAGTGAGACGCCAGGTGAGCAGGTGGACTGGTGTTCCCAGAAATGAGTTCCTCCATAGAGGAGGGGCAGATTTGAGGAAGTTATTATCTCAG
This sequence comes from Cebus imitator, assembly GCF_001604975.1. Classification (NCBI taxonomy): domain Eukaryota; kingdom Metazoa; phylum Chordata; class Mammalia; order Primates; family Cebidae; genus Cebus; species Cebus imitator. The sequence goes on along the minus strand of NW_016107639.1, from coordinate 953,228 downwards.
TGATTCTGACTAAAGCATTTCCTTTATTCTGATTATTTTTCGAGATGAGGCCTCACTCTGTCATCCAGGCTGGAGCACAGGGGTGCCATCATGGCTAACTGCAGCCTCGCCCTCCCTGGGCTCAGGTGATCTCCCATCTTAACGTCCCGAATAGCCGGGACTATAAATGCATGCCACCACACCCAGCTCTTACTATTTTTTGCATTATTTGTAGAGATGGGGTTTTGTCATATTGCCCAGGCTGGTCTTGAGCTCCTGGGCTCAAGTGATCCACCCACCTTGGCCTCTCAAAATGCTGGAACTGTAGGTGTGAGCCACTGTGCCTGTTTATTAATTTTTAATGGGAGGAAATATGTTCACACATAAGTGATATTAATGTACAGTTTTTAAAAGTCACTGCAGCCTATAAATATTCACTTTAATTGTCTTGCCCCCCTGAAAAATAAAACCTTTCCATGGGTGGTATGGATTTTGACAGCTGCACTGGGGCCCACTGTTGTCAGCTAACAGGCCCTGAGCATGTCTCTGAGCCTCAGTTTTTCCATTTGTAAAACAGGGATGAAAATAACAGTTACTCATATTGTTGGGAGGATTAAATGAGCTGGTACATCCAAAGCAGCAGAGCAGGGCCATGCACACAGGCTCCTGTGGGTGGAGGCAATAGTTATTTTGTTTTTTATTTATGGATGGCCAGAATGAGAAGGAAACATAGACTTATCATTTGGATGATTGACGGTCTGGACAGGCAAGTGCTCATTGCTGTTGGAACCACGTCTGCTGCCGGGGCTCCTGCCGCTGCCCGCAGACTCTGATATTTGCTGAGAAAAGTTTTCTTATTTGCCATATGTATTGTGTCTGACTTTGTTTGTATGTTCGTATGTGTTTATTTATGTACCCCGATCATTGATTGTGCAATGAGCTGTGATGCTTTTCATTAGTTGTGTGGTGGGGAAATGCAACACTGCTTCTATTTCTCCCCTTTCACCCCTTCCCCACGTGCCTCTTCTGCTCCTGTATAATGTGGAATATAGAGGAGGAGCTGCGTTTGCGCAGCAGAATTCCAGTTTGCTCCGCAGAATTTTTAAGTTGCCCATCATGTCGCTGTTGTATTTTTTATTTAGTTTTATTTGTACTTTCATTTTATTGGGGAATGAGTGAAGAAAAATAAGCCACACACATTGAAAGTGTGGCAGGGTCAGCCCTGACACACGCGCAGGCCCGGGGCTGGGTTGCCAAGGCCGGGGAATGAGCATTTCCTTCTCTCTCCATCTCCCGCCACACTGCCTGCCCTCATCCCTCGCTCCACCCCGTCGGCACTGCAGTGCAGCCCCAGAGCTGCTGCTTTGGTTTTTAGAGTGTTGTTAAATGGAGCTTGTGTCATGCACTGTTCTTGCCTGTCTTTTACTCGTGTCATGCTGTCTGTGCACCAACAATTCCTTCGTCTTTCTTGCTGAGTATCCCATGGTAGGCACTCATTACTGTGTGTCCACTCTGTGGAGAGGCATTTGGATTATTTCTGGCATTTGGCCATCACGAATTAAATGTGGTGAATGTCCATGTATTACTCTTTGCATGGACAGAGGTTTTTGTTTCTCTTAGATAAATACCTGGGAGTAAAGGTCTGCCTCATATCATTGGGCAAATGTTTAACTTTTAAAGAGAAATGCTAAACTGATTTCCAAAGTGACCTGTGCCTGCTTCCAGCTGCCATCCGTGCATTAGAGTTCCAGGGGCTCCCCATCCTCACCCACACTCGTGCGGTCGGTCCCCCTCACTCCAGCAGAGAGAATGTGCCCAACGTCACCTCACAGGAGTTCTCACGTAACTCCCCTGATGGCTGGTGGAGTTGACCAGCCTTCCATGCGATGTGTCTCAAATCCCTGTCCAGCTTTTGTTGGGTTGTCAGTGTTCTTAGTACTGGGTTATGAAAGTGCTTTATAGATCCTAGATACAATTTCTCCATCTAATGTATGTGTTGTGAATGTTGTCTTCTAGTCTGTGGCTTGCTCTTTCATTTTCTCAATGGTATCTTTCACGGAGCAAAAGTTTTTAAATTTAATAAAGCTCAGTTTATCCATTTTTTATTTTATAATTTGAACTCTCTACATTCTGTTTAAGAAACCTAAAACTACCTGAATTTCACGAATACTTTTTTCTGCATGGAGTCCTTGTAGAGTTTTAGGTTTTACATTTAGGTCTGTGACTCATTTTGTATTGAATTTTGCATGTGATGCGAGGTAACAGTTAATGCTCATCTTTTCATATGGATATCCAGTTGATCAAAGCCATTTAATGAAAAGGTTATTCCTTTTCCAGCGGGTTTCTTGGGCACTTTAATTGCAGTTCAGTTGACCGTGTCTGTGGGGCCCTATTTCTGGATTCTATTCTGTTCGACTTATCTATATGTCCATCTTTCCATCAATACCGAAACAAACGACCTGATTAATAGAGCAGAACTGTAAAACCTGAAGTAAGGTACAACAACCCTCGTAGGCAGCAGAGCCCAGTCAAGGTCAGGCAGCTGCTGAGCATGATGGGTCTGCCGTCAAGTCAGCCTTGGTGTTATCTGACTTTTTAAAAAGAGTTTGGAATTTAAATTTTAAATCAAAGTTCATTCTATAATCATAGGAAGTATTCACAGTGTTTCAAAGTGGAGACAAAAATACAAGGTATGTACCCAGTATTCTCTTACGCACCTTTTAAATAATGATTTCTGTTCTTATTGTGTGGCCCGTTGCTCCATTTGCTGTTTTATTAACATAAATGTCTATCGGCATGTGCCCTTTCTCTTACAAAAAGAATAGTACATCGTTTACACTTTTCCATTTTTGTGGGAACCAAGTGCCATGTTAATTTTTGCTAAATAAGTGAATAATCTGCACAATTATGGTATAGCATTATTGACAATATTTAACGAAACAAATAATGTTCTTGTTCTCTCATGAGTACTGACTTCAGTGGATCCGCAGTTTGTCTGATTAAATTACCTAACGTAGCTAAGACTGGGGTTATGTCTTGGTAACGGGATTTCCATTTATCTACTCTGGATTGAACTTTCTGTCATCAACATTGAAATTTTGGTTTAGAAACTGAAGAAGACTGCTTTGTCAGCTACCTCTCATTGTGTGAATTTGAGGGAGACCCTCGTTTGTGTTTGGAGCTGGAGTTTCTTTAGTTCTGTGTCCAACTTTAATATGCTCCCTTCCTTTCCTTTTTCCCCAGATCCCTCTTTTCCGGGAGCCTCCAGTTTAATGAACAATGCTCAGAGGTAGCAGGTGTCCGCTCCTGACGGTGAAGGGCCTTTAACCAGGAGGCCCCGGGCTGTCAGCTCGCCTCCTGCCCTGTCCTGGGCATGGCCCGAGGAAATGTGTGTCCTGGTGCAGCTCTGCTGAGCCTGGTGATCAGCAGCATGAGACTGCAGGACCCCACAGCACCCTCACCGGCAGGACAAGGAGGAGAGCTTCGGAGAGCTTATTGGTGAACATATGGCAGTCTCTGATTTCCTTCCTAAATCAGATGATATTACTGGAACTGGGTCATTATGCACACATTGTAATCTATCGTTAAGCCCAACAAAGTAATATTTAGCTAGTACTTTAATTGTGCTACTGGGATTTATCTCTGCTTTTCAAAGAAAAAAAAAGTCAAGCGGAAGGGAATGGGGAGAAGCAACAGTGAATTTTCCACGTTAATAAAAGAGGTTGTCATTTTTGACAAATAAGGCTGTGGCTGAATAACCCCTTATTCTGAGAAGGGTGGAGCCAGGACTCTTGACGGATGCTGCAGGAATGTGTCACCGGGAAGTCGTGACATTGTGCCCTGCCTGCCGCTTCTGTTCAGCAACGTTACGCGGAGAAGGGAGCTTCAGATCAACTCATCAGCGGAATCTGTATCACTTTTTCCACTTCCATATAGAAAATATATATTTGGTCTACTGTTCACTTCTCTGGGCCTTTTCTGCAAGCACGCTTTACCCGAATATTATGTCAACTGTCATTTCTTTTGAATGGCTTTTGTTTTCTGTACTCAGGAATAAAATTGTTAAAAGTCTGTGGAATATAAGAAACATTCTGTATCAATAGCATCATCTCCACCTCACCCCGAAGCCCACCTGCTGTGGCGTTTCTTTCCACGGGCAGGGTGGCTGGTGGGCAGCATTCTGCAAGGAGGAAGCCTCAGCCTGGAGGACCGTTTGCCTTTCTCTGGGGTCAGCTTGTATCAGGCTGTCATCACTTGCCCTCTGGAGTCACGTACGGAAGAGCCACCCTGACAAGCCCGTGTGGAAGGCCCACGCTGGGGGTCTGAGTGACTCTTCTCTTTGGGTTATGGCAGGCAGTACCTCCCTGTAATCATGGCAAAGATTATGAAATGCTTCAGGAATTCACCCAGCTCCGATGAGAGGCTCTCTTCGCAGCTGATTTGACGTGGACGCCGGGCTGGCAGACCTGGGAGACACGGCTTTTCTTACCACCAAGACACACCCTGGTTCTGCCTCCAGCAGCTGCAGATAAAAAAATAAACCCTGTTTTGTTTTGTTTTCAGTCGGGGTTAATAAAACAAGCAACTTATTAAATAGCATTTTGACAGACACACTGGATAATGAATCTTGTTACATAGTTAAAGACTTTTAACAATTAAAAAGATTTACAAGCCCAGCCAGTGTAGTGGAAGCCGGAGGAATGGGAGCCGTGGGGAGCCATCTGGTGGGAGTGCGGGTGGGCCACAGTGGCGGGCGGGCGTGGATCGGCCTGGCTGGGCGCAACTGCTGGCTGAGCCTGGGCTCCTGTCCTCCCGGGCGCTGCTGCAGTCCTGCCTGCACTGCCCCACTGCTGGCCAGGGTCTCCAGGGTCTCCAGGGGCCAGCACCGGGCTCGGGCTCTCTCCTGGATGCGGCTATGACCAGGGAGGCCGCAGCCCTAGAGCTGAATTCTGGGACTTAGTGCAGGGCCACTGGGCACATTGAAATCCATTCTTGTTTACACTCTGCAGACATCTCTTGATACACTTCAGGAGCAGGAAGAAGAGGGAACAGCAGTGGAAAAACAGGGGAAGGTTTACATTTGCCAGGAGGTTTGGTGGCGGCCCAGGAGGAATGAAGGCCGATTGTGTCACTGTGTCCAGTTTAAAACGGAGGTCCGTCCTGGAGACACAGGTAGCTAAAAACAGGAATGGCTTTTAGAAAGAGAGTAAACGTCGCCGAGTGAGTCCAGAGCCTGGGTTTTCCCGGTTGAGGTGTCCAGGTGCGTGTCTGCACGGTGACACATTGGTGACGATGCTCAGGAAAGGGCTCTGAGCGTGGAGCTCTTGCTGGTAAAGAGCTTCTCCCTTGCAGCTGGAAGACACACAGAAGGTTTTGATGGCAAAGATCATGAAATATTTCAGGAATTCTCCCGGCTCTGATGAGAGGCTCTCTTTGCAGCTGGTATCTGTTTGAGAGGTGCTGGGAACATAAGCCTAGGGAATGAAATCGGCTTCTAGGAGCCCACGCTGCTTGGGCTCTGAGTACAGACAGGAAACGCAGACAGGTGGACACGGCCGTCTCTGCCTGGCTCCTACCTGGTGAGACGCAGGTGACACAGATTTCATTAATCAACATTACGTATATTCATAAATGGGTTATTTTCTTAGAATTAACTCAAAACTTTTGTCTAGAGCAAAGGCGAATGAATGAATTGTTAGGTCTCAAGTCGTCCAGCTATGCAGGTAGCTTCCACAGGGTCCTCAATTAGTCTTGGTCCTTGATGCTGAAAAAGTTCAGACATCATTATGCTAAGGAGGAAACACAGTTTTCAGTAAACCACAGTTTCCCGGGCACCATCTCTAGGAAGCCCTAGGCCCCCCTGGATTCCGTCCAGTTCTTTATTAAGTAGTCCGTATTTGAGAGTCTTGGAAATTTCACGTGTTGTCACCCACACACATCAGCTGCCAACCACGAGGAGTAGCACGTGTTCTTCGTTATCCCTGAGAACAATCCCCAAAGTGGGTACAAGCCACGTTTTGATATTTTGAGAATCAGGAGTGATGAAACCATTTGTTTGTCTGTATGCTCAGCTACTTCTAGAAATATATGTGAAATAGATATCTAATCCTATTCATGTAATATTTCTGATTATTCACCTCATCCATTGTTGGACATCCAAGCTCCAGGGCTCCTGTCCATTGTCAGAGAATGTTGGCTTCTTTGCTCATTTATTTATAATTTTTTTCATTTTAAAGTCTGTTCAGCAAGATAAATACCTTGAAAGAATTCAGTCCTGTGAATGTCTGAGCACGTCTTCCAAGAAAATAGCGTCGCATTTGTTTTGAGATGTAGCCAAAATGTTTTTATTTTTTATTTTTTTCATTAAAACCAAATTTGAAACCTTAAAAAAAGAAAAAAATGAGAAAAATAAGGTGAAACCATCTCTAGTCATCATAACTAGCTTCTCGTACGTGAAGAGGGGTATATTTTCCATAGGTGACTTCTCCTAGTGCGATCTAGATTTCATGAAGAGAAGTAGCCCTGTTTTCCTCTGCAGAGCAGTCCGGGGGCCGACATGTTGTCCTGTCTGCAAACTCCACGCAACATTGCGAGCTAAAGCGCGGCAGCCGGATTCCAAAACTTTGGAGTCATTATGGTGGGGGCTTGTTTGTGGGGCTAGCGACTAAATTGCATTCTGTGCTCCTAAACAGTTGTGCTGGAAAACATCCACATTTACCAAAGTCATCTCCTCAAAAAGGAACTCTCGCAATGACGTGTTAATGTTGCTGTTTTATACAGCACAGCAAATCCAGCCGATCCCTAGAGGCACAACAAATTTTGATATATTCTGCCTCTCTCGAATGGTGCTTCTCTGTTTGGTATTTAATTTGCAGCTTCTTATCCATTACTCATGCTGTTTGCCAATTTCTCTTCTGTTTTTCATACCACTGTCAAATTAACTTTTTACTGGAATATGCCTGGAAAAGGTAGGTGCAGCTCAGAATAAACTGGTTTGTCATTGGAATTTCTCTCTGCTGAGTGGTTTATAGAACTTTGGCATTTTATAGATTATAAGTCACATTAGTGCGAAGGAAGATTTACTGCTATTACGTGCGTCGGTGTATGTCTATTCAATCATCTATCTATCCTCTCTCTCTCATCTGTCTCATCTGCCTAAAGGATATCCTTCAAAGCAATTATTAACTTGGTTTGACGATTATCCGTTTATTCTTATGAGAGAGAGAAGGGGGAGGAGGGCAGAGTAGATGTTGTCTTGATTCCACTTCACTTGAAATAATGTCTTATTTGGAGGAAACTGATATTCAAAAAATGTTTCAGTTGCAAGGGAAAAATACCTGCCTCACCTGTACCTATCTCTGTGTGTTCGTGTGTGTATCTGTGTGTGTCTGTTTCTTTGTGCACATGTGTATCTGTGTGTTTATCTCTGTGTACAAGTGTGTATCTACAAGTAGGTGTATTTGTCTCTCTGTGTGTATATTTGTGTGTATGTCTCTCCATTTCTGTATGCGTGTGTATATCTGCCTGTGTGTGTAGCTGTGTGTCTATCTCCCTGCACATGTGTGTATCTGTGTGTGTTTGTGTGTGTGTCTGTGTGTCTTCCCCTAATCTGTGTGCATGGCACCCAGGCACAGATGTGGAACTGGCAGTGGGAATGGAAGGGCACGGCCCAGGAGGAAAAGCCATGAGGGCGCCGGGGTAGGCTGAGGAGACGGCGCTCAGCAGCCTGTGGACGTGGTCTTAGGCTGGGTGCTTCTGCCCCCTCCCTCTGCCGACCTTGGGTGCTGGAGTTGTCTGGTTTTCTCTCATCCTCCACCCGCAGAAACATGTGAGTAAAAAGGGAATTATTGGAAACTGTCCTGCTCTTCGTCAAGATGAAGACAGCAGAGGAGAGATGCCGCGTCACCTGTGTCCCCTCCAGGCTTCCACTGCTCTAGAAAACCCCCCTGGGCCACCAGAGCTTCCTTTATCAATAGAAGCCACCCAGCAAGCCTCAGGACATCCCCTGTCCCCACTGGCTTTGAGGCACACTCAGGAATGGTGGGCTTGGCTTTCATGTTGCAGACATGAGTGTGTCTGTGGCTGCATGCTGTGGAGGGACGTGGGTGTCCTGTGCTCCCTGGCAAACAGTGGCAGTGGGGAGCAGCTCTTCCCAAACTTCAGGTGGGTTCACCACTGTGCGTCTGCATCTGTCTGTCTGTGTCTGTCCACACCACCTCGGCCCACATCTGCACCTGCCTGTGTCCACAGCTCGCCCCAGTGCACACCCTCATCTGTGTCGCCGGCCCGTGTCTGCAGCCACACCCACACGGACGGCCACGCTCACACCAGCACCACGTGCCACCTGCCTATCCACGTCCTCTGTCCCCTCCTGTCTGTACTTAGATCACCTCTGAGAACATTCATCAGCGTCTACACCACCCTCTCTATTGACCCGCATCGATCACACAAATGCACATGGGAACCAGCGCCAGGCCACGAAGGAGCTGCCCGGAGCGTCCCATGCAGCAAGCACTGCATGGGAAATCTAGAAACAGCCTGGGATCCTTTCGCTAGTTGCAGGACAAGTCAACTGGGGGTGAAGTCAAGTGACAGAAACAGGTTATGATGGGTGCGATCGTTTTCTTTTTACCGAAGAGGGATATAGTAAACGAATACTTCGGGAAAACAGAGGCCCAATTCTCTGACAGTCAGTCCACATTGCTGGGTGCCTCTAAGACACCCGATGAGATGTTCCCTATAGAAGAAACTGAAAGCCGTCTCCCGCACTTTCGTCTCTGTATTGAAACGCCAGGCTGAAACGGGTCATTTTAAATGTATCGCTGATTTTGACGTTTTAATGGAAGTGTATGATAGTATGGCTTAGAGTGATAATTGAGCTATTATTTCTATGAGGAGAGCTAAGAGCAGAGACTTCCGACTCAAAAGGTCTGCATTAGAGCCTCAGCTGTGGGGCTGGGCGGGCGGGCAGCGGGGAAGGCGTCCCCACCTGTGGTGCTGCTGGCACCATCCAGGAACTGGGGGTGTGGCCACAGGCCCTCGTCTGCTTGGACTAGCCGCCCAGTGTTCTCCGCTGTGCTAGATGAGAAATCCAATATGGCAAACACGATAGGGTATTTTCTGTGCCTCCTTGAGGGATTGCTGCCTAAGATTAATGAAAACTTTAAAAAAAATTTTTTTAGAGGCAGGACCTGACTCTCATCCATGCCAGAATGCCGTGGAGTTTTCAGAGCTCACTGCAGCTGCTGCTTCCTGGGCTCAAGTGATCCTCCCACCTCCGCATCGGTAGGGGCTGGGGCTGCAGGCATTCACCAGTGTGCCTGACTAGTTCTTTATTTTGTGTAGAGATGGGATCTCACTTTCCTCCCAGGCTGGTCACAAATTCCTGGCCTCAAGCTATCCTCCCTGCTCAGCCTCCCAAAGTGCTGGCGTTACAGGTGTGAGCCACCATGCCCAGCCCAAGATTAAGTCATTCTTTGTGGAACAAATGAGTGGCCATTAACAAACGCCCCTGAAAGGTTTTGAACTGGAGTGACTCGACGTAAGTGTTTGCATTTTGGGAAAACACTGGAAAGGGAGGGTGCGGATGGTCCCCAGTGGCTGCTTGGGGTGGCCGAGGGGATGGGGGGGATTTGCAGGTGGCCGGATTAGTTGAGTTTGGAGACTGGTGCAGAAGAGGGGCAGCAAAGAGTAACAGATAGTGTGGATTTCACACGGGGGTGGCCAGGAGCATTGACCACTGCAGGCGGTGCTAGAGAAACTTTGCAGGACAGACATGGGCTTTGTGCTGGGGGCGTCTGAGTGCTCCTGGGGTGTCTGAAGGCCGGTAACAGAAGACAGCCATGATGGGAACTCAGGAGGTGATGAGTTTGGGTTGAAGTTTCAGCTGGTAGATTCCCAGCTTTTGGTAGCTAGATCTGTGAACAGGATGAGCTTCCATAGGAAGCCTGCTCTGTGGGATGACAAGAGAGACCATGTTTTCCTGGGAGCGACAAGCCCCAGTGCCTGGAGGGAGGAGGAGCCCTTCTGGGCCGGGCAGCAGCCGGCCCGTGCCAGGTGCTGTGTTTGTCACAGGGTATCCTCCCCTGTCCCACGCATCCTCCAGAGGAACAGCCCTTCTCCAAAGCCCGTCTGTACCCCGTCGCTGCTGAGGAGACGCGCAGGTGCTCTCAGTGAGAACAGCCCCCTTTCCTCCGTGTGAGCAGCCCCCAGGTGCGAACCTCCCCCTGCCACGCCTTTACCAGCTGCTGCTTGCTTTCCCTGAGGGGTGGCTGTGGGTCCATGCCCCTGAAAACACGTGATAGCCTCGCAGTGATTCTGATCTCACAAACGTTTTGGGCTCACTTGCCAGTGTACGGTGAGCGGCTGCTGGGTGAACGGGTGTTTTGCAGTCGAGCTTTCCTCGTATGTGACCATATCTGCCTGAGAGCGGAATTCCTAGAAAGTGGGACTTTGCCCTTGACCTTTCTGTATCCCCCAAGGGCAGTGCACAGAGTAGGCACTCAATGGATGTCTGGTTACCTCCATTGACTAATTCGTCTCCCAGCCTCTGACGTTGCTGAGAAGGAACAGAGAAACGTCCACGCCCGCGTCACAGCCAAGGTCACAGCTGGCTGCTGAATTCACGGGCATCATACTGTTGTGTTGTAAAGAGGATCTTCCAAGTTGAAGCCTTAAAAAAAGAAAAAATGAGAGAAACAAGATGAAACCATCTCTAGTCATCATAACTAGCTTCTCGTACGTGAAGAGGGGTATATTTTCCGTAGGTGACTTCTCCTAGTGCGATCTAGATTTCATGAAGACAAGTAGCCCTGTTTTCCTCTGCAGAGCAGTCCAGGAGCCGACAGGCTGTCCTGTCTGCAAACTCCATGCAGCACTGCGAGCTAAAGCGCGGCAGCCAGATTCCAAAACTTTGGAGTCATTATGGTGGGGGCTTGTTTGTGGGGCTAGCAACTAAACTGCATTCTGTGCTCCTAAACAGTTGTGCTGGAAAACATCCACATTTACCAAAGTCATCTCCTCAAAAAGGAACTCTTGCAATGATGTGTTAATAGCGTGTGTGCGCGCGCACACACACACACACGTGTGTATATACAAATATACATGCATGTATCTCCATGTATTCCTTCATTTTCATCTGAGTTCACCTGCCATGGTGTGGTGAGGGCAAAGTCCACGCATGGAGATGTGAACAGCTAACACTCAGCATGGTCTTGCCAGAAGACTGCAGTCATTTGCAGCTAAATTGCCTCTACCCAAGGCATATCTTGAGTTCCGGTCTACAAGGAAAACAGAATAATCCCACTCTCTGATACAAATCCATTGCTCTCAGCCAGCCCTCGCCCGGCCCCACCCTCGCTGCTCTTTTGGGAATCCGGTGTATCCTTGAAATGAAGATTTATCTCATGGCAGAGGCAAAACGAGAAGACACATGTGTTTAAAGCCTTTTTAAATGGAAAAACTGTTTTCCTAAACACAGATGACACAGCCAAGATTACTTTGTTGCTATTTCTCTCTATTAACCTGGTAATTTACTAAATTCCTTATACAGGACAGAGTCCCCAGAAGGGAAAACAGTATCTGGAAGGCATCGATTTGACAATATCAGAGTGAGAATGTGATTTGTTTCATGTCCATACCAAGCAGGTGATCAGGACGTTTACCTGGAGCCCGGGCTGCCGGTGTGTCCCCTGACCGTGCTTTTATTCATAAAGGGAAACATTTGTGGGAGGGAGGTGGGCTGCGCCACGGAGGGGCCGTCCTCTTCCTATGGGCGTTCCATCCTATGGCCTACTGACTTATTTGCTAAAAACATCACAGATTTCTGGCTCGGTTATGTTCAGGGTCCCTCACTTTCGGGTTCTTCCTGGCGCGCTCTTTGGATTCTTGTTTCCCTTGGAGAAAGGGCTTTGCTAACAGCTGAACGTCTGCTGTCCTTTTAGGTGAAGGAAATCCTGTTTCCACCGAGGGTGAATCCAGAGCAAGCCTGTCCAGTGAGGCCCACGGGTCACCTGAGGCCCAGGATGGCTTTGGCAGTGGCCCAGCAGAAATTCATAAAGTTTCTGAAAGCATTATGAGAATTGTGTGACTTTATTTTAGCTCATCAGCTATCGTTAGTGTATTTTATGTGAGGTCCAAGGCAATTCTTCTTCTGATGTGGCCCAGGGAAGCTGGAAAGCTGGACACCCCTGCTCTGGAGTGAACAAAGCCAAAATGAGGGCCTGGGAGAGGCTGGGTGAGTGGAGGGCGAGGTGCTGCTCTCAGGCTCATCCTAGCCTGGCCCGTCTGTGTCTCTCCCGTTGGAAACAGGGCCGTGGAAGGCTTGCCAGGGCCTGGATTGTCACACTGGGGTGGATGCTCCGAGCCTGAGGGAACGTGGCATTTTAAACACCACGTGCTCTCTCTGCAGCACACACAGTTCACGTGCCAAAGCCCACTGCTCGATTGTTTAGACTTGGTAGTCTCAGGAAAGCCGGAGTTCTCCGAGTCAACTGGATGCATCTTCCTCGTCCCTGTGGTCATCCTTGGCATAGAGACACTTGTGGTGACATTTCCCAGCATTCCTGGAGCTTTCTGGGAGTCCCAGTCCCTGCTGGCCTTTCTGGGCCTTTCTCCCTGCTCTCCTGGAGTAGCACACAAAGCCTCTCGGGCGGGACGGGCGTGGGCTTCCCCTCCAGGCGGCATCCAGCCTCTCTCCTGCCTGCACCGCCTCCTCCACATCCTTCCTGCAAAGGCTGCGATCACCCAGTGAGGTCCACTTCTAGGGAGCATCTGGGTGCCCGGCTCCTCACGGCCGTCGCTCTGAATCTGCTCAAAGTCATCATCCACCATGGTGATATTTTCCATCTGAGACACAAGAAAACTGAGGTTAGCAGAAACCAAGCAACATCACACCACCACAGCGGAGCCACGCAAATGGAGCTAGCCCCCGGGTGTGCAAGGCTGCAGCCGGCCTCTCCTTCGCCTTGCTGGGTGCTCTCCTTCGCCTCGCTGGGTGCTCTCCTTCACCTCGCTGGGTGCTCTCCTTCACCTCGCTGGGTGCTCTCCTTCAGCAGTGCTCACAGGAGCCCCAGTATCCAGACCAGTGCATGGGGGGAACCAGGACTCTGTGTCCATGGGGCAGGAAAGGAATGCAAGAATGACAGCCATACAACACATACATGCAGGCATGTGCACATGAACACACATGCATACGTGCACATATACACACCCATGTGCGCACACATGAGTGGAAAGGGTCAATTCCAGAGGATGAGACTGGAGAGAGGTGGGGTCGCTGGGAGCACAGAGGGGCGCTGAGGCCTCCTGAAGGACAGGGGTCCGGCTGTAAGTTCTAGGGGAGCCTCTGGGAAATGTCACGTGAGGTGTGGAGGATGTGGTTTATGGGTTAAGACAAGAGAAGACTCTGGAGGTTAAGAGAAGGAGCAGAGAGCTGGGGTCAGGGGCATTGCACCAAGGGCAGGTTAGAGACTGGAGCAGATGGCAGACGAGGCCAGAGAAGGGCCAGGGGCCGGGCCAGGCGAGGTGCAAAGCCCAAGAGACTCCTTGATGAACCAGGTGTGGGATGTGGGACAAGGAGAAACCCACAGAGTCCTCCTGGCGCCACTTGCTCTGAGGGCAACAGCTGGGAAGGGGCAGGAGGAGACGGTGAATGAGGAGTGATCTGGGCTTGTGTTTGGAGGCCTGCTGGCACCTGCTGGGCATGTTGGTGTTGGGCTGTGGCTCCCAGCAGAGATCAAGGCACGTGGCAGAGAGTTTGGAACCCAGGAAGCAGGAGGCGCTACGTAAAGCCTTTGGGAGGAGCACGATTGCCAGGAAGATGTCAGCTGCTGTCCTCAGTACTGGCCAAAGGGCACCATCTCCACGATGTTACCCGCCCATGTGCAGAGGGGAGTGATTCGGGGAGAGCGCAGGAGGCTGGGAGCACCCAGGGCAGAGGGGACTCTTCAGATATCCTTGATGAGTCAGAATAGTGTCAGGTTCATGGAAACATGGTGGGTGGCGCAGGAGCTCCCACCTCCACAGTGATCTCCATGAAGAGCGCTGAGCTCCGCGTGAATGAAGCTGTTACTAAAGGAGCTCCCTGCTTTCCTCCAAGTTCCGGGCTTCCCGAACGCCGCCTTCCTGTTCCAGGCCCCGGGCTGGGGCCAGGGCCCCGTCGCAGCCTGTCCTCCTGCCTCCTCCTGCTCCTCACAGGGACGGCTCCCGTGTCTCTCGTGCCCGTTTGGCTGGGCTGCCACCGTCCTTCCGGGTCTTGCTCCCAGCCGGCCCTCCACAGTCCAGGCCAAGCCGTCCTGGAAGTTTCTGTCTGACAGAACCCTCTATCTGAATCCAGTGCGCGTTTTTGAAGTTTATTAAACAAATTCCCAAGAAGCGTCAGCAATAGACACTCTGGGTGGAGTCAAGGCTGGCCTGCAGCCACAGGAGGAGTCGAATCCTCCCTGGGGTCCTGACTCTCCTAACTTGGTGCTGCTGGCATCAGGCACTGTAACGCGGGAGCCTTGCCCCATGGAAGGCAGCGTGGGTGCCCTCCAGCATGCACCTGCTTCTGCGCCAAAACTAAGCCAGGTATGGCCTTCTCTACAAGAACAAACACAGCGTCTCCTGGATTTAAACGTGTCCAGCCTGACATCCACAGGAAGTCCGCGGACAAGCTTCCTTCCTCTGGTCTCCAAGAAATGGGTCTCTGCTTCTCTGAGGCCAACTCTCCTGCCCGAGAAACTGAAAACTTTTCTAAAGTTCTTCTTTTGAAATGTAAGACCTAGGTGTGGAAGGTATTTGAAGGTTTGAAAGGTGCTGAATGAAAATATCCCCTTCCGTTCACATCTCCTGGGTGCCATTCTTCTCCCTGAGGCAAACACTGTTAGCCACCAGCAGAACCTTCCGGAGACACTGGCTGCAGGCCTTGCATGCTGTGGTCACATAATATTCCATCTTCTGAATGCTTCTTCGCCTGTTTCAGCAACTTCATTCCTCAGGCTTTTCCCCAGGCTGTGCTAGGCGGAGCAGAGCGCCGGCGGCCGTCCCTGTGCAGATTCTGCTGACTCACATGCCTGCATCCTTAGGCCTATTTCTAGAGGGGGAGTGGTTGGGCCTGGCGCACATCCATGTAAAATGTTGAAGCACATTTCCAGTTGTGACAGCTGTTACTGAATTACCTACAGAGATTGCACGGATGGCCACGTCCGGGTCATTAATGGCGCCCCTTGTACACAATGTGGCCAATGAGCCTATAGCAGGCCTTTAGGTCCCTGCCAATCTGATAGATGGAAAACCCTATCCCAATGCAGGGTTAATTTGCATTTCCCATGTAATAAGCAAAGTTGAGCGTTTCCCATACGTTTACGAGCCATTTTCATGCCTTTTGCATTTCCGGTTGTTCAGACATTTTGCCATATTTCTATCCTGTGACTGCATCTTCCTCTTGGTAATTTGTAGAAGCTCCTTGCAGCAAGGGAGGCAGGCTTTCTGCGAGATGTGTGTCATAAATATGCTGGCTGTTGGTTATTTCTTCTTTGCTATTTTATGAATCTTGGCAATCAGAAAACTTCTCTTTTTATAAAATTGAATTCGTCACTCTATTCTTTTATGGCTTCTGGACTTTTGTTTGTTCAGAAATCAGATTTTCCTCTCAGGGACTGGAAACATTTCCAGTATTCTAGTATCCTATTTTGATGTTGCTGTTTTGTATTTGAATCTTTAATTCCATGTGCAATTTATTTTGATGTCAGTAATAAGGCAAAAATCAAAATTTTTTCCAGATGGCCACCCAGGTTCCCTGAAGTATTGATTGACTCGCCTTTTTCTTGGTGATGGGAAAAGGCACCTTTATCGCAGGGGAAAGCCCTGATGGGGCAGGGCAGCCATTCCCGGCTCCCTGGCCGGCTTCACTGGTTTATCTGCCCATCTTTTCTATTGACAGGACGCTTTCACTGCGGTGCGCTCTCACATCTGGCCCATGCCTCCCCTCCTTATTGCTCTTTCCTCATGCCAAACATTTTCTGAATACTATTTTACAGTTTGTCTCTTATAGGGATTGAATGTTATTTTAAGATTAATTCAGGTGGAACTGATATCCTCACTCACCCACAAGGACTTCCTCTGTAGAGAGTCACCTTTTGGGGATACAATATCTTTTACACATTACGGAGTACATGCAAGTGTTTGTTAAATGCACAAGGCAGGGAATTTGGGGTGTCTACACCTTGAGTATTTACCATTTCTCTGTGTTGGGAACAATTCAAGCCCTTTCTTCTAGCTATTTTGAAGTCAACAATATTATTGTCATTAACTGTAGTCATTCTGCTCTGTATCAAACTTTAGAACTTATTTCTTCTAACCGTTATGTTTGTACCCACTAACCAACCTCTCTTCATTCCCTCCCTCCCACCCACACACACTCCCAGCCTCTGGTAACTGGCATTCTACTTTCTACCCCCACAAAATGGACTTCTTCTTAGCTCCCACGTCTGAGTGAGAACATCCAATATCTGTCTGTCTATGCCCGGCTTATCTCACTTAACATGATGACCTCCACTTCCGTCGGTTCTTCGCGCTGTTGTCAAAACTATTTGTAAATATGTGGGTTCATTTATGGATTCTCTATTCTTGTTCCTTTGTTCTATGTGTTTTGTTTTTATACCAATTATCATGCTGTTTTCGTTACTATATTCTTGTGATATAATTTGATTTTGGGTCATGTGATGCCTCTAGCTTTGTTCTTTTTGCTTGGGATTGCTTGGGCTATTTGGGCTGTTTTTGGTTTTATACACATTTTAGAATTTCTTTTTCAATTTCTGTGAAAACTGACGTGGATATTTTGATAGAGATTGCATTAAATCTGTGTATTTCTTGGGGCATTCTGGTCATTTTAACAATATGAATTCTTCTGATCCATGAGCATGGAATGTCTTTACATTTATTTGTGTCTTCTTCAATTTCTTCCCTCAGTGTTTTGTAATTTTCCATGTAGAGATCTTTAACCTCCTTGGTTAAATTTACTTCTAGGTATTTTATTTTGGGGGAGCTGTTGTAAATGGGATTATCTTCCTGACTTCTTTCTTACCTAGTTTGTTGCTGATGTATAAAAATCCTCCTAATTTTTATGTATTGATTTGCATCCTGCAACTTTACTGAATTTATTTATCACATCTAAAGAGCTTTTGGTGGAGTCTTTAGGTTTTACTAGATATAACATTGTATCATCAACAAAGAGGACCATTTTGACTTTATCTTTTACAATTTGGATTCCTTTTATTTACTTCTTTTGCCTGATTGTCCTGACTAGGACGTTAAGTACTATGTTGAGTAGCAATAGTGAAAGTGGGCATCCTTCTCTTGTTCCCAGTTTTTACAGGAAAGGCTTTCAGGTTTCCCCATTCAGTATAATGTAAGCTGTGTGTTTGTCATGTAAGGCTTTTATTATGTTAAGGTATGTTTCTTTTATGCCTGATTTGTTGAGAATTTTTGTCATGATGCAATGTTGAATTTCATTAAATGCTTTTTCTACATCTTTTGAGATGATCATGCAGTTTTTGTTGATGTGATGTATCATCTTTATTGATTTGCATATGTAAAAGCATCCTTGCATCCCGGGGACAAATTCTACTTGATCATGGTGTACTATTTTTCTGGATGGGCTGTTGGATTCAGTTTGTTAGTATTTGTTGAGGGTTTTTGCATCTATATTCATCAGGGATATTGGCCTGTGGGCTTTTATTTCCTTTTGATTGTTGCCTTCTTGTCTGGTTTTGGGGATTGGGGTAATGCTGGCCTTGTTGAATGAGTTTGGGAGACTCCTCTCCTCTTCAAATTTTTGGAATAATTTGAGGAAAATTGGTGTCAGTTCTATTTTGAAAGTTTAGTACCATTTGGCAGTGAAACCGTCTGGTTCTGGACTTTTCACTGTGGGAGATATTTATTACTGATTCAGTCTCCTTACTTACTGTTGAACCAACCAGGTTTTCTCTTCCTTCCTGATCCGATCTTAGTAGGCTGTATGTGTGTAGACCTCTACGTTTCCTCTAGGTTTTCTGTTTGTTAGTGTATAGTTGTTCAAAGTAATCTCTGATGATCTTCCATATTTTTGTGATATCAATTGTAATGGCTTTTTTTTTCATTTCTGATTTTATTTGGGTCTTGTGTTTTTTCTTGGTTAGCCTAGCTAGCAGTTTTTCATTTTTGTTTGCCTTTTTCAATACTCAACTTTTTATTTCATTAGTCATTTACATTCCTTTTTTAGTCTTTATTTCATTTAGCTCTGCCCTGGTCCCTGTTATTTCTTGCCTCGTACTAATTTTGAGTTTGGTTTGTTCTTGCTTTTCCAGATCCTTCAGCTGCATCATTAGATTGTTTATTTGAATTTTTTCTACTCTTTAAATATAGGTGTTTATTGCTATAAACTTCCCTCTCGGTACTGTTTTGCGGTATCCCATACGTCTTGGTATGTTGTATTTCAATTTTCATTGGTTTATGAATTTTTAAAATTTCCTCCTTAATTTCTACCATGGCCCAATGGTCATTCATGAGCATGTTGTTTAATTTCCATGTATCAGTACAGTTTCCAATGTTTCTTTTGCTATTCTTTTCTAGTTTTGTATCACTGTGATCTGAGAAGATGCTTGATTTGATTTTGAATATTTAAAATTTATTGAGACTTTTTATTGTGTCCTGACATATAGTTCATCCTGGAGAACATTCTATGTGCTGATGAGAAGAATATAGATTCTGTAGCTGTTGGATGCAATATTCTGTAAATGTTTTCTGGGTTCATTTGTTTTAACATAAAGTTTAAATCCAACATTTCTTTGCTTTTCTTTTTTTAATCTAGATGATCTAATGCTGAGAATGGGGTGTTGAGGTTTCCAACTAATATTGTATTAGAGTATATATCTACCTTTAAACATAATAATATTATATGTGTATATATATATATATATATATATACACACACACATATATATAGAGAGAGAGGGAGAGAGAGGGAGAGAGAGATGGGTGCTCTGATGTCACACCCATGATTAGAATTGTTATATCTTTAGAATTGTTATATACTCTTGCTGAATTATGTTTAGAATTGTTGTATCCACTAGATGAATTGATTCCCTTATCATTATATAATGATTTTTTCTCCTTTTTTTCTACTCTCTCTTTTTAAAAAAATCATACTTTAAGTTCTGGGATACATGTGCAGAACGTGCAGGTTTGTTACATAGGTATACATGTGTCATGGTGGTTTGCTGCACCCATCAACCTGCCATCTACATTAGGTGTTTCTCCTCATGCTGTCCCTCCCCTAGCTCCCCACACCCCAACAGGCCCCAATGTGTGATGTTCCCTTCCCTGTGCAGGAATGCTAAGTCTGCTGAAGCTGTGACCGCAGCCACCTCTTCCCCTCTTTTCTGTCCCAGGGAGATGGGAGTTTTATCTGTAAGCCCCTGACTGGGGCTGCTGCCTTAGTTTCAGAGCTGCCCTGCCCAGAGAGAAGGTATCTAGAGAGGCAGTCTGGCTACAACGGCTTTGCTGAGCTGTGGTGGGCTCTGCTCAGTTCAAACTTCCCAGTGGCTTTGTTTACACTGTGAGGGGAAAACCACCTACCCAAGCCTCACTAATGGCGGATACCCCTCCCCCACCAAGCTGGAGTGCCCAGGTCGACTTCAGACCACTGTGCTGGTGGTGACAATTTCATGACAGTGCATCTTAGCTTGCTGGGCTCCTGGGGGTGGGAATCTGCTGAGCTAGAACACTTGGCTCACTGGCTTCAGCCCCCTTTCCAAGGGAGTGAATGGTTCTGTCTTGCTGGCATTCCAGGCACCACTGGGGTATGAAATAAACTCCTGCAAGCTCAATGTCTGCCCAAATGGCCACCCAGTTTTGTGCTTAAAACCCAGGGCCCTGGTGGTATAGGCACCCCAGGGACCCTCCTGGTTTGCAGGTTGGGAAGACTGTGGGAAAACTGTAGTATCTAGGCCAGAATGCACCATTCCTCACAGCACAGTCCCTCACGGCTTCCCTTGGGTAGGAAAGAAGAGTTTTCTGACCCCTTGCACTTCCAGGGTGAGGTGACATCCCATTCTGCTTCAGTTTGTCCTCTGTGGGCTGTACCCACTGTCTAATCAGTCCCAATGAGATGAGCTGTTTACCTCAGTTGGAAATGCAAAAATCACCCGCCTTCTGCGTTGATCTCACTGGGAGCTACAGACTGGAGCTGTTCCTACTCGGCCATCTTGCCAGCCACCTCTCTACTGTCTTTGACTTAAAGTCTTTTTTGTCTGATATAAGCATAGCTACTCATGCTTGCTTTTCATTTCTGTTTGCATGAACTATCCTTTTACATTCCTTTACTTTTACTCTGTATATGTTCTTATAGATGAGATGAGTTACTTGTAGTCAGAATATATTTTGGTCATTTAAAAAAAACCCCATTCAGCCAGTCTCTATATTTTAAATGGAATGTTTAATATGTTTAAGGTTACTGTTGATATGTAAGTGCTTCTTCGTGTCATTTTATTAATTAATTTCTGATTGTTTTGTATATCTTTGTTCCTTTCTCTCTCTCTTATTGTTTTCCATAGTGATTTGATGGTTTTATGCAATAATAACATTAGAGTCTTTTCCTATTTTTGTGTGTTTTCTCTAGCAGTGCTTTTACTATTTTTATGTATTTTCATAATAATAGATATTGTTCTTTTGCTTCTGGGAGTAGAACTTCCTTAAGCATTTCTTGTAGGACCAATCTAGGAGTGATGAATTACCTCAGCTTTTGCTTGTCTGAGAAAGATTTTATTTCTCCTTCATTTATGAAGGATAATGTTGCTGGGTATAATATTCTTGGTTGACAGTTTTTTTTCTTTCAGCACTTTGAATATATAATCCCATTTTCTACTGGCATGTAAGAGTTCTGCTGAGAAATCTTCTGTTAGTCTGATGGGGCTTCCTTTATAAGTGACTAGATGTTTTTCTCTTGCTGTCTTTAGAATTATCTCTTTGAGTTTTACTTTCAACAATTTGACTACACTGTGAAATGGAGAAGAACTTTTTGCATTGTATGTTTGGGGTCTGTGAGCCTCCTGTATCTGCAAGTCCAAAATCTTGCAGATTTGGGAAGTTTTAATCTATTATTTCATGAAATAGGTTCTCTAATCCTTTCATTTTCTCTTTGCCTCTGGGACTCCAGAAAAATAAAATATTTGGTCACTTTGTGGTCCCATATGTCATGTAAGCCTTGCTGTTTCCTTTTTATTTTTTTTTCTTTATTTTTGATGAATTGGACTGTTTCAAATGACCTGTCTTCAAGTTCTGAGATTCTTTCTTCTGCTTGAGCCAGTCTATTGTTAAAGCTTTCAAATGTATTTTGTATTTCATTCAATACATTCTTCAGTTCCAGAATTTCTGTTTGGTTCTTTTTGATGATCTCTATCTCTTTGATAAGTTTCTCTTTTATATCCCAAATTGTTTGTCTAATTTCTTTGTATTGTCTTTCAGTATTCTCCTGTGTATCACTAAATTTCTTTAAAATCCCTATTTTGCATTCTTTTCCTGAGGCTTCAGAAATTTCTTTTTGATTGGGAACTGTTGCTGGATAATTGTGTTTCTTTGCAGGTGTTATAGCTCCTTGGTTTTCATTTTTCTTGTGTCATGCTGGTATCTGCACATATGGTGAAATAATAGCTTCTTGTAATTTTTTGAATCTGCTTTCATAGAGGAGGACATTTTTCTGAAGATGCGCCTGTGGTATTGGTTGGGTAAGGCACTTTGTTTTTGATTCTTGGTGAGTGCAGTAGTATAGTTTCTGCATGACTTTTTAAAAGCACAGGTGGACACATTGCACCATTGTTCTAAAGTTATGGATGACTTTCTCTTACCAGTGAAGTGCTTATGCCCACTATGACATTCCGACTTTCTGTAGTCTGGCCAGTTCCCCTTTCAGCCTTATTTTCCACTTGCTTTTCTAGATGCCCTTTTCACACCCTCTTTCCTGCCTGACCTTCCCCAACAGGGACCGTGTCATTCCAGAGTGTGCCTCCATCTCCCTGCTTTTGTTTAGATTTTTTCTCTAATACTTTGTTTCTTCCCTGTTTGATAGACTTTACTCTTCTCAAACCCAGTTGAATCATCTCTTCATGTACTTCATGTATGAAATAATCCTCCACGGTTAGACATAACAAACATTATCTGTTACCCACAGCATGAATGTCACCTTATACTTAATGATTTGTCTATAGAGCTAGGCCCTGACTAGAATCAGAACTTCAGCCAGGCACAGTGGCTCATGCCTTTAGTCCCAGCACTTTGAGAGGCCGAGGTGGGTGCACTCACCCACTCCTGCACATGCCATAAATGCATGGACCCCTTGTACCTGGACACCTTGACCCTTGAGGTCAGGAGTTTGTGACCAGCCTGGCCAATATGGTGAAACCCCATCTCTACTAAAAATGCAAAAATTAGCTGGGCATGGTGGCACACACATGAAATGCCAGCTACTCAGGAAGCTGAGGCAGGAGAATAGCTTCAACCAGGGAGGCAGAGGTTGCAGTGAGCTGAGATCACCTCACTGTACTCCAGCTTGAGCAACAGAGTGAGACTGCATCTAAAAAACAAGCAGAAAAGAAGCTAAGTTTCATTTTTCTTCAAGCAAAGATTATGCATACAGTAGCTGGCATTTTGGTAAGTACTCAATAAGTGCTTTATTATTAAATGAAAATGTTATATATTATTTTGCTGCCTGTCTTTGTAGGGCATAATTGACAGCTGTGAATAAAACACATGCTATGTTCTCCATTTTCCTTATTGACGTGGAATCTAATTGTCACGTTATAATGTTCAGATTTATTCATTTACTCTTCCAGAATAATGACTCCTCTGTCTTGTTGGTGGACATTTTATGTTGCACAACAGCAACTAATTTTATGTTACATAGCAGCAATTAATTTTCTCAATCCACAGATGAGGATACAGAGTTACAACTCACTACAGTTAATGACAGTTTCCAGCGACCCAGTATGGCCTCTGCGAGCAAAGCTCCTCGGGAGAACACCAAAAAAATTATATCAATTACTATACTCAACTCAACAAATACATACATATATATATGTATATATATATGTGTGTATATATATATGTGTATATATATATGTATATATATATGTGTATATATATATGTATATATATATGTGTGTGTATATATATATGTATGTGTGTGTGTGTATGTATGTGTGTATATATATATGTATATATATATATATATATTAATATGTACCAGATATTGTTGTGGGCACCAGAGCTATAATGGCAATGTTAATAATGCAGCTGTCATATAGGATTGGCTGTGTGCTCAGTGCTTCAAATGTTTTGAATCCTTTAATTCTTAAAACTACTCTTTGAGGCAGGTGGTGTTTTACATGGTTTTACAGAACTGTCACCTGAGCCATGGGATAGTAACTGACTACAGGCACATGACATAGTGAGTGGAGAAGCTGACCTTGGAATTCTGATGCACAGTGCCCACCTAAACCACACGATGTGGATGTTCTCACATGTAGGTGTGCTTACTTGTGGGAGATGCTTACATGTGGGCAGTGCTCTTGAGTGGACAGTGCTTGTGTGCGAACAGTGCCTTTGTGTAGATGGTGCTCTCATGTGGACGGTGCTCACGTGTGAATGGTGCTCCTGTGTGGACAGTGCTCAGGTGTGAATGGTGCTCTCATGTGGATGGTGCTCACGTGTGAATGGTGCTCATGTGTGGACAGTGCTCAGGTGTGAATGGTACTCTCGTGTGGACGGTGCTCACATGTGAATGGTGCTCATGTGTGGACAGTGCTCAGGTGTGAATGGTGCTCTCATATAGACGGTGCTCACGTGTGAATGGTGCTCATGTGCGGGCAATGCTCAGATGTGAATGGTACTCTCATGTGAATGGTGCTCTCATGTGGACGGTGCTCAGGTGTGAATGGTGCTCAGGTGTGAATAGTGCTCTCATGTGGACAGTGCTCAGGTGTGAATGCTGTTCAGGTGTGGATGGTGTTCATGTGTGAATAGTGCTCTCATGTGGACAGTGCTCAGGTGTCAATGGTGCTCTTGTGTGGACGGTGCTCAGGTGTGAATGGTGCTCATGTGTGGGCAATTCTCAGGTGTGAATGGTACTCTCATGTGAATGGTGCTCTCATGTGGACGGTGCTCAGGTGTGAATGGTGCTCAGGTGTGAATAATGCTCTCATGTGGACAGTGCTCAGGTGTCAATGGTGCTCTTGTGTGGATGGTGCTCAGGTGTGAATGGTGCTTATGTGTAGGCAATGCTCAGGTGTGATTGGTGCTCTCATGTGAATAGTGCTCTCATGTGGGCAGTGCTCTTGTGTGGATGCTGCTGGTCTGAGACACAGCAGTCCTCTGCCTTCAGGAAGCTTCCGTGGTTCATAGATGTCTAGACACTTCTATGTCTCTAGGATATTATGGTCCATAATTTCCTTTGTGGAAATTCTCTGAATTCAGAACTCATATCTGCTTTTCAACACTATAGCTCAGTAGTCTAGCATTACCCTGGTATATTTTAGATGTAGTAACTATTTTGCCAAATTGATTTGAATCACAATAAAAATCTGAGCAGGAATTTACAGAGTTTGTCTCAAACCTTGACTGCCATCCGCATTACTCATAGTTCACTGCTGTGGAAGCGTGGTTCTGCTTCTCTTTTTTTGCCACAGGATTTCCTACTGGGGCAAGAGATGAACATTTACTCTCTATAAAACACCCATGCTGCTCTCCAGGGTGTCTGGAATTCCACAGTCCAGGAGTTCACTGAGAAGCAACAAACTTGCAGGTAAACCCCTGATGAGGAAAGGACAAACCACTGACCTGGGGAACTGTCCACCCAGGAGCCACCGACAGGGGCAAGCCCACAGTGGGGAGATGGCCTCAAACCAGAGAATGCAGGCTTCGGTGATGAACATGATTGTCACGCGTGAGGCCTTGACAGCTGAGAGTCAGGGCCGTGGAACTTTTCCTTCCATGTGGCTGTGTAAATACCTGACAGTCAGACAGCTTTGCTCCTCTCAGGCCTGCAGGGCACAGACCACTGGCCGTGAGGCCTTACGAAAGATTTCAGGCAGGAGCCTGTCCTGCAGTGGACGCCCACACAGTGCCCAGGCCCTCCTCGGCCGGGTACACTGTTGCCATCCAAAGCAAATAATATTGGTGGTGTCCGGAGAGGGGACTTCAAGGCAAAACGGTTTCCTAAACGTGATTTTCTTTTCCCTCTTTCTTTCTTTCTTTCTTTCTTTCTTTCTTTCTTTCTTTCTTTCTTTCTTTCTTTCTTTCTTTCTTTCTTTCTTTCT
>NW_016107639.1:865508-927866 GCF_001604975.1 Cebus imitator | reverse complement strand
TTCTTTCTCTTTCTTTCTTTCTTTCTTTCTTTTTGAGAAAGAATCTCTCTCTGTTGCTCAGGCTGGAGTGCAGTGGTGTGATCTCAGCTCATTGCAGCCTCTGCCTCCCGGGTTCAAGTGATTCTCCTGCCTCAGCCTCCCACGTAGTTGGAATTACAGGTACCTGCCATGGCGTCTGGCTAATTTTTTTGGTAATTTTTAGTAGAGACGGGGTTTCACCATCTTGGCCAGACTGGTCTTGAATTCCTGACCTTGTGATCCACCTGCCTCGGCCTCCCAAAGTGCTGGGATTACAGGTGGGAGTCACCGCACTCGGCCTACTTACACATCATTTTCAATTTGTGAAAACGGTGACACACTGACATGGGCTCCTTTAGGACTGAACCCCAAGCTTGTCATATACTGCAGGCGAAAGGAACCAGCAGGAGATAAATCTCTGGAGAGGACGCACTTAGTTACCCCGAGTGGGGTAAAGCTGGAGGAGACGTGAGGCGCGGCCCCACCGTGGCGGACACAACCCTTCCTTTCTGCTGTGAAGTAGCTGTTTATTTTGAAATGCGAATGACACAGGACGGTAAAGTTTGTACGTGGCTGTAGCGTGGCACAGGGTTGGCTCAGCAATGCCTTAGGATGTTTGAGGATCATGGGCTTCTCTAGTGAGAATTGTGTGAGAAATGCCAACGCTGGGAGCTGTGTCTGGGAAGAAGCCGTTCAGACGGTTCACCGCTCACTGTAGGTGTGGGACTTCGCTCGGCACCTGCAAGCTGTGCTTAGACGATGCTGGGGGCGCTGATCACAGGGCAGTTCCGCCAGGACTCACGGGCCCAGCCTGCTCTGATGGGGGACGGAGAGCAGAGCCCGGCCTCGCTGCGGAGAGGACACGCCCAGGCCTTGGCGGCCCCTTCTGTGTGCGGTCGCTCTGTCCCTTCGGTTCCAAATGGAGGACAGCTTCCCGGGCCTGCCCCTTTCACTCGTCCACCCGCAAAGCCCAGTTCTGCACAAAGCCAGCTATGTCTTCTCTTTCTAGTATACTGGTTTGCTCGTTTTCTGCTATCAGGGGTGTTAATAGGAATGGTAAAACAGTCAACTTGCTGAAAGGAAAACACGGACACCGTGGAGGAGGAAATGGCGTTCACTCTGCGGTTGCTTTCTGAGCAGGGAAGATCCCAAAAGCGCTCCTCTGCCCAGAAAGGTGTTGTGTCTTCCTCAGCCAGGTGGGCCTGGGATGAGCTTGGAGATGGGGGCTAAGTGGGCTAGAACGTTCTGCAGTAAAGAGAGGAGATCCCCAAATTCCTACAGGCAGTCAGGAGGCAGGAGGCTGCAGGGGAGTGAGGCAGGAAGCAGGCTGCTCCCGGGATCAAAGCAGTTGTCTGAAAACCCGGGATTTGCAGGACGGAGCATCTTTAAAGCCCAAGCTGAATTTGCTGTGATGACTGTGACCTGCCTCTCCCTCCCCACTGTGTCCCCACGTCTCCCGCTCAGCCTGGTCCCCCTGAGCCTGGGTCAGGGAGGGATCTGGAGTAGCTGTGGTGGCTTCTGTCTCATGATGGTAATACAAACTGGAAAGATATGGGCATGACCTGGGCTGGGGGAGAAAGGGCTGCCAGAGATGTCTGCCCCTGGGTGATGACCCTGAACCTGGCGGGCCTGCATAGGTGGACTTAGGACCCACACAGTGTGGCCGGTGGGTCAGAGCCCACGCTGTCTAGATGTGGAGGGGCAGAAAGCCCAGCTGACCCCTGCATCTGTAGGCGGGAGGAGGAGGGCGGGCTCCTGGCACATGCAGGGCTGCAGTCTGTCTGTCTCTGTGCTACGGGGGGTTCTGCCTGCAGCCACACCACACATCAGGCTGCCATCGGCCCGGGTGCCATGGTGGGAAAAAAGGTCAAGCCGCCGGCCAAGCTGCACATGTCGCCAAGCCAGGGCATTCTGTGGCGCTGGGCCAGCAGCGTGGGAGGACTGGGTGCACTGGCATTCTGAGATCTTGGCCCCCTCTGCGTGTGCTCGCTGGACGGAGGCTCACCAGGGGCTCCTTGCAGGTCAGACAGGCTGCAGATGGCAGGAGAAGCCCGCACCTGCCCCCAGCGCCGTTCAGAGCGACGTGTTCCCACAGTGAGAGTGTGTCCCGGTAGGCACTGCCAGGCCCGAGGCTCGGAGGGTGGGGCCTGTACAGGGGAGACTTCACCTCAGTGCCCAGAGGGGACGCTGAGGCCTCGGCTGAGGGGCTGGTTACCAGCTGCCCTGATGGATCCTTATGGAGCCACCCAGGCAACGTCTTCTTTTGTTGAAGAAGTTTTTAAAAACTGATTTTGTCTTTTTTTTCCTTTCCCCAGAACATGCAGTTATGCTGCCTGTATGTGAAAATCATCACAGGAAGCACGGCTCAGGGTTTTCAGTGAGATGGTCAGGAAAGCGGAGGTGGCCGCGTTGCACTTTGGAGGAAGGGGAGAGAGCCACGGCGCTTCCTGGGGCCGACAGAGCCACCGTCTGTCTGTGGACGGTGAAATGTGTGAGAAAGCTAACCCGGAAAATTCTCATATGCATATGAAAAATCCCTGCATGAAAAGGGCCGGGGACCAGGACAAGATAAATTTATGCCCGGCTTTGCACATTCCACTGACAAATTTGCTGTGTTTGCGTTGTTGCCTCCGACCTCCTGGTTACCGAGGGGATGACATTAAAGTAAAGAAAATGGCTTATTCTGTGCGATAAATTCAAACCGAGATGACGCACTTCGCCCACCAAGTATACCTAAGAAATTGTGGGGAAATGTCACGCATTTCAAGAGAGAGCTGCTGTGAATTCTGGCACTGGCGGCCGCAGCGATTTCTGCAGAAGAGAAAGGTCTCTTTGTTCGAGCTCAGCTGACTCTCAGCGTGTGGAATATCAGCAGTGGGGGGGTCACATGGAAGCTGAAGCGAAAGAAAGGAAGCCGGAGATGTGACAAAAACCCTGGCACTAGAGGGCTGCGGGCGCAGGAGGCCGCCGTGATGGGCCATGGCACTGGCAGCTGGAGCCTGGGCCTCGGCCTGTCGCCTCCCTCCCTGCCACCCGCACACACACACTTTTCTCTGTGAACGGGGTGCCCTTCCCTGGAAGAACCACCGCCACGGCGGGTCACGGGGCGTCAGCGAGGGCAGCGAGTGCCCCAGTTCAGAGCGCCATCGCCACTCCGGGGCCAGGGCTGCCGAGAAACGAGCCTGCGCTGCGTGCGCTGAGGCCTGCGTGTGACTTAATAACCGTGCGCGGGCAGCGGTCTCCATCCAGCACGTCGGGAGATGGAGAGGGGGAAGGTCTATTCAGCAGATGCTGGGAATTTGTTTTGGTTTGGATCACATTTCATTTGGGAAAATAAACGGAAAGAAAAAAGAACACACACACAATCCTCAGCACTCAAAACAAAGTGGAACAACCCTGGCCTGCTGACGGCACATTTATGTGCGGTGACAAAGGGTCAGGCGGGGGCCCTGAGTCGGGTTGGGGGTGGCAGGGAGGGAGGGAGGGCTGTGCGGGTGGGGGGAGTAGGACAGAGACCCCCACCATGGCACAAAGGAGCCATTTCACAGCCATGTTCACACTGTAAGAGCTTCCACCACAGGGACACTTGGGTGCCAGGAGGAAGGAAGGGCAGGAAGGCCACCTCTTCTGCACCTGATGCCCCGCTACCTGTTTCCACATCAAAGCCTCCTGCCAGGAGCTGGCGGCAGCCCTGTCCTCCCTGCCCCATGTGGCAAACTTGGCAGGCACCTCTCCCTGGCCCACCCTCATCTCAGGACAAGGCGAGCTTTCCCATGTGCCTGTGTGGGGATGCCGAGGGGTGCAGGGTGTTTGCAGCTGCCGCCAGGCGCTGTGCTGGGTAAACTTTACCTCCTTCCAGCCTCCCTGCCCTGCCGCGACTCCATCTCTCTTGCCCGAGCACCCGTCGTCCACCTGTCAGAGTGGCTGCTGGTGATCCCTGTGACATGGGCACTATCGGCCTTTCTAAATGAGAGGTAAAGATTGTCCCCGCGTGATGACAGGAAGGCAGCGCAGGTCTGTCCGTCCTGCTCCGTGGTGGAAGCCACACTCTACACGGCTGGCATCCTCAGGGCTGAGTTGGGCAGCAGAGGGCGCATGGGCAGCCTCTGACTCCAACAGCTCTAGATCTCAAAAGGAGTCTAATGACTGGCCCCGAATGTCCCCATGGCTGACAAGGACATTGTGTGCATGGGTGGGGGGACCCAGCTTGGAGCTTAGTTGGGTGAGTCCTCACGCAGTTCCTGAGCCCTGCTCTCCTCTGGCCTCACAGAGGTGAATGGACCTGGTTCCCGCTGTCCGTCTGGCAAGGGCATGGCATCTCACGGGCAGCCTCAGTACTGTGTGGGTCACATCCATGGTGGCCACAGGACACGCTGGGAAGCATGGAGGGGCGGGGCTGTTCCCCTGGAAGGGTGTCCACAGAAACTTCCTGGGAAGCCGTGCAGGACAAGCAGAGCTCACCTGTGTGTGGCTGTGAGGGGAGGAAGGTGTCAGAGCCCAGAGGAGGGTGGAGCGGGGCAGGGCCAGAGGGCTCGGTGCACATGGGCAGCACCAACAAGGCAGCCCTGGGGAGCCCGGGGTCTGGAGAGTGTCAGACCGTGGGGTCCCTGGCTCCGGCTCCCTGGGGACATTTGTATCTCACCTCAGAGCCAGCATGGGCAGCAGGGCTGGGGCAGGGCCCACCGGGTCTCCTGCCTGCCCCTAGCACACCCTGAGCCACATCTTACTGCAGACGAGCAAACGCTCAGAGGCAGCTGCAGCAGTTCCATGTCAAAGGGTTCACCGTGGGGCTCTTTCCACATCTCACCATCTAGAGCTTCTCATGGCCAAGCAGGATCCTGTGCTCAGTGCCCTGAGCCAGCCCGTGTTCCCTGGGAGTCCAGAGGAGGCGGGTAGACCCCTTGCACCGTGATTTTCTTTTCTGGAGGAAGCAGGTGAAGAACAGTTCTGACGGCACTGGGTTGCACCATGGGGTGGGAATGGGGCCCCAGCTCCCCAGCTGAGCTCTGCCGGTGGGAAGGAGGAGGAACAGGAGGTAAGGTGTCAGCAGGAACAGCTGCTGCATGCGGGGAAGGCATCTCCCTAAGTGCTGTGACGGGCTCACTGGGCTCCTGGAGAGGCTTTGTGGAAACAGATTGCCAGAAACTACCACGGTCAGCGCCAGCCAGAATGCTCCCAGTAGGCAGAGCATGCAGAGCCTCGCTCACCCTCATCTGGGGCTTTAGTGGAAGTTTTGAGTCAACGGGAAATTCGAGCCTCGGATGAGCAGTGAATGCGGCCTGGAGGTGGTGCAGGGCGGAGCGGCGTCAGCAGAGTGGCGGGAGGCGGGCAAGGCAGTGTGCCCTGTCCCCGCAGAGCAGGCCAGCACTGAGGATCCAGGTGACTGAGACGAGAGGCACGCGGCGGGTTGGGGGGCGAGGGGCTCGCCCACTCCTCATGCGAGTGTGCCCCGCAGCAGCTGGAGTGCCTGAGCTGTGTCAGGTGCTGAGGACGATGGACGAGGAGAGGACGTCTCGTGAAACACAGGGTTTACAGTGGCCTTTACGTTTATCACAGTCCCTTTGGAAGCGACTTTCAGGCTCTGCGTGGTCTCTCCCTGTACAGGGCAGAAGGCCAGGGTGTGGAGCCTCCTCCTGCCTCCTCAGTGACTTGGGCTCGGCCCGGAGGAGATGCCCACACAGGGGTTGGGGTGCAGCTGCGATGAGCCCCCGGGATGCCCTCCCCTCTCCCAGTGCCGCTGTTGCTGGATCACATGGAGCAAAGTGAGAATTTGTACCAAGGGGCTCTGAGCAGCTGCCGTGCCATTCCACATCTCCAGCGTCTTTCTTGCTCCCTGAAAAGGTGAAAGCCTGTTGCACCTCTCTCCTGCCAAACTCCATGCTCATGTCAGCACCTTTATTATGGAGAGCCCATGTGCCCATGCCACAGCCACGTCCGTGGCGATCACCTGCTTCCTGGCAGACACAGCAGAAACCTGACAGCAGAGATCACGCTGGGAGATGATGGCATGTTTCCCCTTTGTGGTTGTTTTTCTGCATTAGAGGAGCTCAGGCTGGATGCCAGGGCTTCCCTCCAGCTGCTCCACAGGAAGGGCCCCACCCTGGTGAGGCAGTTGGGGGCAAGTGGTGTCTAGGAAAAGGTAGCTCACCGCAGCAGACCTTCCTGGAGACTTTCACCACGGCAGGTAAGGAAGCAGGCTGTGGGGACGTGGTGGGGACGAGGCACGGCTGAGCAGAGGAGCTGAGCGGCCGGCGCTGCCTGTCAGAGGGCTTCGGGGGCTTTTAGAATGGATGCCAGAAGCTGCACCTACACTCACGGGGAGAGCAGCTCTGTCTTCTCCAGCGCGAACGTGCTGGGTTGGGCCTGCAGAAGCCCAGTGAGAAGGCCAGGCAGCTCCAGCAGCACACGCGTGGCCCAGGCCTGGCTGCCTGCCCAAGGGCTGGGAGGTGACTTTGTAACATTGAAGTCCTCAGTGCACAAGGGGATGGCTGTCAGGCATGGGTCCTGCACAGGCACAGTCCCACCTCGCGGAATCTCTCCGAGGTCCCCATGTGCTGCTAGGACTTCTGTGTGTTCCCTCCGGGCCACCCTGTGAAATCCTGGTCTTGCATGTGTGTATTTGCTGGGGCCGTGAGTCACCCTGGCCTCTGCACCTGGCTCTGGCCTTTCACGTTCTGGTTGGGCACCGTCATGGCGTTGGTGTCCCAGGGCTGAGCTCTAAGGAGGTGCCATGATAGCACCAGACACTCTTTTGGCCCCAAGCTGAAGGCAGGGCGTCAGGGGCCATGCCCTTTGCAGGCCTAGCGGCTGCATCTCACCATCACCAGCTTCTGGAGCCAGTAATCGTGCCCACATCACTCGCCCACCCTGTGGTCCTCCGTGCTGTCTGACCTCCTCTGCCTCTCCATAAGGACACTTGCGAATGCAGGTGGGGCCCTCCGAATAACGCGGGTCACCATCCATCTCAAAATCCCCAACCAAAGTCATCTGCAAAGACCCTTTCTCCACATCGGGCGACATTTGCAGTGCCAGGGTTAGGATCTGGTGCTTTTTGTTGGCTGTGGATCAGCGGATGGAGCTTCTCACATCCCTTCTGAGCTCCGTTTCTTCTGGTGGATGTTGACAGTACCCCAGCCCCCGGGGCCTCCCTCTAAGCCACCCACTCTGGTAACTTGTGCCAAAAACACACGCACACACTCCTTTTATTGCACACTTGCTACGCCATATATTGGCCTGAGCAGGGTTTAGTACAGTCCGGTGAGCCCATTACCTGCAATCTATACTAAGGGTAGCAGCCATTCGGCAGGGCACTGGGCAATCTGTCTGAGTCTGCTCTGCCCTGAACAGATTTCTGAAACTCTCTTCTCATTGACTTCTTCACCTGTGGAGTGGGCACGGCAGTCGGTCCTTCCTCGGGAGGATGCCATGGGTCCGGGCGTGTGAAGGCCGTGGGGCCTGCACTCTGTAAGCGCCCCATGGGCATCAGCTATTACCAGCCCAGGTTCATGGCTGTGGGAGTTCAGATTCCACAGGATCCCCAGAGTGAGGCTCGCAATGACACAGCTTCTTCCCCAAATAAATGAACCCAAAATACAAACACAATCTTGCAATATTTCCTTAACGATGATCATATACATAAAAGTCCTGCATTTCTTGGCAAAGATTTTGGGTGTTTCTTTTAGGCAATAAGGATGATCTGACTAGGCAAGCAGGGGTGGCCCCTCCACCATCTTCCAAAGGGCAGGCCAAGGCCCCTGTCTAGGAGCAGAGGGAGACTTTTTCCTCCTGACACTGCATCGTGCCTGCTTGGCAAAAATACGGGGGATGGCGAATGCCTCACCTGTTAGCCACGTGCTCCCTGGGCACGTGCTGTCTGCAGGTGTCACGTTCTGTCAACCTTTCAGCTCATGTCCATGGCACCGGTGGTTTGGGGGCTGATGGTGCCCGGCTTGGAGGGACAAAGACAGAAGGCGGGAAAGTGGTGTGGGACGTGGGCTGTGCCTCCGCGGGTCCAGGGCCCTTCAGCTGACTGCAAGCAACAGCAGCCTGTCCTGGAGGGTGGAGACATCATGGGAAGCTGCAGGGTTCTCCCAGCTTCACAGATCTCAGGGCTGTGTCAGAGACAGGTGTGGCCAGCGGGTCACTGTTTTTCACCAAAAACCTAGAGGCTGCGGTGCAGACCTTTCAGACTGTCTGCTACTCCATTCTCTTGAGGCAAAAAAAATTTAGAAAATGATTTTTTAAATGGCAGCAAGGGATGGCTGACCGCGCTCCCTGGAGGAGAAGTAGCTCTGATTATGGACGCCTGCAGGAGCTGGGACAGGAGGTGAGTGGAGGCCCGACCTCTGCGCACCTGCCCTCAGCGGAGGATCAGCAGCTGCACCCGGCCGCCCTCATTCTGTGGGAAGCGCTGCCTGCACCCCGAGGGCCTGGGCACTATCTCTCCTGCCCTCTCAGCCACACGGGCTGATGCTCCAGGGTGGGCTGGCACAGAGATTGAGAGAGGGAGGCCCACCTGCTTCTGCCATGAGTAGTGGACAAGGAAACGCCCGCTCTCCATGATGGACCGTCCTCCCCACCCAAGGTCTGGGGTTGCGGAGAATTAAAAGCACGCATTCCCACATCCAGATGGAGTTGGCCCGTGCCTAGCCGTGGTGCACGGTGACGACCCAGCTGATGTGGAGGCAGATGCGCTGGGGAACCGTGGCAGAGGCTGGTCATAAAAGCTGCCATCCTCTGGAATACCTGCCAAAGGGCGAAGCCGCAGTCCGCCCAAGAGGCGACGCGCCGACACCCTCTTTATATCACCCCTGCACCCACTGGCATTTGCGGCCCTGACAGCTTGTCTATAAGCAGCCCTGCTGGTGAGGGAATTATAACTCAACCATAAAACCCACTCTGAGTTTAAGGCTGGCACTCGGGCACTCAGCTCAGAAGTGAATTAATTAATGAATTTGTCCTTTCTTTCATCAATCTGACTGACACGTTCAAACGTACCCCTTGAGATGTGATCTCAACAGATCTCATAAAACGGCGACTTCAGGCTTGGCCGGTGCCGGGATGAGAGAACGCTGGCGGGGTCCGCAGCCCTGCAGGAACTTGTAGTGGGAGTCTGTCCGTCAGGGCCTGGGAGGCGCCGGGTGCTCGGCCACCCGAAAGGAGCAGTTAGGGGCCAGGAGGCCTGAGTTTGAGCCCCGGGGCTCCTCTCTGAGCCTCACGGTTCTGTGCAAGGTCAGGACCCTGCCTTCCTGTCCACTTGTTGCTGGGGTGCAGGAAAAGGGTGCTGCCTCCCTCCCTCCACCCCTCTCTCCCTCCCTGCTTCCTCCTTGTCACTCTTCCCTGGGGGCTGCAGTTTCTCAGCAGGTGAGGCAGGGAGGGGTGGCTGTGCCTGTGGCTGGGGAAGGCCCTCAGCGGCTGGCCTGTGCTCACCCCAAGCTGACACCCTCCCAGCAGGGATTGAAGAAATAACCCACTTGTTCTGGAGGCTGAGGTGCACTCGCCCGGGTGGATGACCTTCGGCATGCACCCCGGGGTGGAGGTGGCTGCCGTGCAGGGGCAACGCTGCTCTGGGTGATGTGAGAGCTTCTGTCAGCCTGAAGCACAGTGCAGCCAGTGCTCACAGCTGTGAAATGGTTAGCGCCGTGGAAAATCCACCAGAATATCTGTGAGTTCAGCGTGGTGACTCTAAAGCACTCCCACTTCATTCTGGTCATCCAGCAGGAAGAAGCGCCTGGGGGGCCTTGCTCCCAGAACAAGAAAGGCCAGCACCTGCCCAGGGGACCTGTTCTCACAATTTCACCACGTGACCTCTGCAGTGGGATATACTCCAGAGGCGCTTTACCAGCATGATCCTGACACGGGTTCCTTCTGTCTGGGGTGGGAGCTGGGGCGTCCTGTGGTGACGGCGCTGTGCTCAGTCCTGGTGCAAGTCTTCGCAGCCGGCGACTTTGAATGCTGGGCTAGGAGTCATTGGCTATCCCTCCACAGAGACGAGACTCCACGGGTGCCAGGCTGCAATCCTGGGGCATCTGCCTGAGCTGCGGGTCCACCATGGGACCCAGCAGCTGGAGGACGCCTGAGGTCCAGGTACCAATACAAGGAAACAGAGGTAATACCTTCATCTGGAGGGCAGGCAAGGAGCAGCACCAAGGGAGGACTGAGGGCTGGGTGGGCCGGGCGGCTGGGCTGGGTGGGGCCGGGCGGCTGGGCTGGGTGGGGGCGGGCGGCTGGGCTGGGTGGGCCGGGCGGCTGGGCTGGGTGGGGGCGGGCGGCTGGGCTGGGTGGGCCGGGCGGCTGGGCTGGGTGCATTGTGCCTGCTCCTGCTGGGCCAAAGCATCGTCTCAGTGGGAGAGTGAGCTTGGGTGCCTTCCCGGCAATCCTTTGAACATATTGAATTATAGAAACAGATAGATGATAGCAAATGCGGATTAAAATGTGGGTTTGCACACACATTACGTCCCTGGGCCCTGGCCTCTTTGAATGTCAGGTAATTCAGCTATGCCCTAAGATTAGATTTAAAAATGTATATTATTTGCTGTTCCAAGAGGGACACATGGCACTCACTGGGGGGTTTGCCAGCCTCCAGGAAAGCCGCATTTCGGAGGCCAGAAGGTGAGGCGCTCATGTGTCCTTTGTGGATGACTCAGTGGGGACGGGAAGGGGCCTGGCCAGCAGACTCCCTGAAAACAGCAGGAGGGCTTCTCCACCTGCTCTGAGGGACAGGGGCGGGGCTTCCCCCAGCTCTGAGGGACAGGGGCGGAGCTTCCCCCAGCTCTGAGGGACAGGGACTTGTCCTGGCCGTCTGTGCCCCCTGGTGCTGCATAAGTTTGGGGGAACTTGCATAGGGGAAAGGGTGGGTCTGGGCAGATGGGGGAGCAGCACGCTGGCGTCGCACTGGCCTTGGCCATGAGATCTTGTCCCCCGCCTGAGGCTCTCTTGTCCTGACGTTGGGTGGGTCTTATGTTTCACTCTTCGGTGGTCAGCACCGTCTCAGCACTGCTGGGGTGCAGATGGTACTCCCCAGGTACAGACCTGTCTGTACGGCCAGGTCCTGACGTTGCAGGAGACAGACCACCGGCCAATGCCCTCAGTCTTGGACTTCCAGCCTCGGAACCGAGAGAAAACCAAAGCATGCTGTGTTCGCTGCCCAGGCGGAGGTAAGTGGTTTCGGTTGTCCTGGCGAATTCAGGGAAACGCAGCAAGACAACGTTTTCAGTCCTCGGAATGTTCTCATCCTTGTGGAATGGCAGCAAGCTCCGTGCTTGCTGTACTTTCTGAGATTCCACCCCTCCTCGTTCCCAGACTGGCTCTGTGAGGTGAGGCCCTGCACTGGCACCTGTCCTGTCTGCAGAGCATGGCTGCAGAGCTGGGCGTGCCCATCCTGCATCCTGAGAGGAGCTGGGCGGACTGTCCTCTGTCCTGAGAGGGGATGGGCACTGTCGGCTGCCATTTCGCCTCCTCCCTTCTTACCATTTCACTGCTTAGCTGGCATGCTGGGATGAGCACATGCTCCAGTGGTGCCATCCTCCCCTCCACGCGTGGCATGTCACTTAATGCTTAGTGGCCAAAGTTGTTCCCTCTCCGGTGACCAGGCTCCAAGCCATGCCACTGGCCCTCAGGAGCTGCTGTTTCTCCTGTACCTCCCCTGGGCCCTTTGTGTGGCCCAGCATCTGTGGGCTGTCTTGCTCAGGGACGTTCTCAGCACGTGGATGAGGCCATTTCCTCCCTGGGCATCTGTGGACCCAGCTGTGCTCAGCTGTCCTGCCCGACCCCCTGCTGCTCCAGCATCCCACCTGGTGCCTCCTGTGCACCTGGGCAGGTGTGCGCTGGCTGCCCCCAGCCCTCCTGGGCTCTACCTGGACCTCCCTCCTCAGCACTCAGCAGGTAGGGGCAGGGCCAGGATGTGGCCTCCCGGAGCCCTAGCTGGCCTTCCCCCAGGAGCCTGCAGCCTCAGCCCAGCTTCTCCACTGGTGATTCTCGGGGGATGCCCGTGCCCACACCTGCCCATGAAAACACCAAGGCTGCCTTCGCCATCCTGGGGGGAGGTCCAGGGGTGATGCTGTCCAGGGTCTCAGCGCTGGACCCTGGAAAGGATGTGGTCAGCTCCCCTCCAAATCACACTCATTCGAGAAGCTGCAGAAATGACCCACATGCCATGTTTTCAAATTCTATTAGAATCTGCTATTAAATGCTTCTGAGTTATTTCATAGAAAGTGAAAGGCAACAGTCCCCACAGATATCTCTCTCTTATGGCTAATTATGAAGGAAATACATTGATAAAACAGAGCATTGTGTTTTTTTAAAAAATGAAGGGTATTTTGGAAGAAAAAAAGTTCATATAAATTCCCTTTAAGAACTAAAAAAAAAAAAAAATAGCCTAATAAGGTATTATTCGAATACATTTAGTAAAATATTTGTGCTCTTCCTTTACATGAAGTTTTATAATCAGTTGAAGTATGTCAGGGAAATAAAATAAAATACATGTTTAAGGACCCCCCCATAATCCATTAGTTTAAGAAATTGTCTTAAAAGCAGCATGTCATTATTTTAAACAGTTAAACGTTCTTATACAGGAACATCAAAACTATATCTGCTTCAAACACCAAACCTTTTTTTAATGGCTTTCAGATAAAACAATTTATTTATGCAATTAACAACAACATGCAATTTCTAATAATTAGCAGATAATAGTTATCTGCAAAGTACTTTATAAAATTGCCTTTGAACTGCATTCGTTCTGTGGGGAATCACTGAAAATTAGACTATAAAATTACCAGAAAATGTACTGCATTAACAAGAATTTTCTGTATTCAGTTTCTCTTCAAATTTATGGGCTTGAATATTTGTAAACATTTGGTTTCATAGAGAGAAGCCCTGCCTCATCACCTCTCTAAAAGGGGAAACACACATTTGAGTGCATTTTGTTGTTTTAGGATTTTAATTTTCTTGATTTTAACTTTGCTTTCTCTTCTCCTCCTCCCCTCCCAAACAGGGACGTTATTTTGTTATTATTTCTTCTTTGATAACAAAAAAAATACTAATATGCCATTTTTATTGGTATACATCAGTTCTTCCTAATTCCCTTTTATAAACAATATCATAAATTCAGTCTTTGTAAAGGCTTCCTGTTAAACTGAACTGTCTTTGAAGAAGGAACAATAAAAAACATGAGAGAAACGTGTTGGACGAGTGTCAAGAGGACCCGGGACATGCAAAGGGAATGTTCGCCTCCTTCCTCGTATTTTAAGACAAATCTCCATGGGGCTCATCCACCAGCAGTACAAACATGTCCCGCGCATGTGAAGACATGATTACTGAAAAGCGTATTTCCACCCTGTTTCTGGTGGAACATTGTCTGTTAATGGACTGTGATAACACAGCTCGAATCACAGATCCAGCCTCACGTTTGCCAAGATGTGAAGATGAAGCCAGGGACGCAGCTCACGTGGCTTGTGGCCTGGCCTGGCTGAGCCCCCCAAGGGCCAGATATAGCCGGGAAGCCGGCTCAGCCCCAGCCACGGTGGGAGGACTCCCCGGTCCTGCTGCATCCACAATCTGGACGCAGGTCCCACGCTGGGCCGTGGAGAAGAGGTGGCTGCTCTTGTTTGCCAAGCAATTTGCTGACTTATAGCAGGAAAATGGCTTTTCCCCATATGAAATGGAAATGTAGGCATTGCTAGGAGAGAAGAGATAAAAGCAAAGTGGTTCTCAAGCTGGTTCCTCTCTGGGTGACCTGGCACGCTTGCTCTCACTGTGAAAACAGCTTGGAGAGAAAGGGTGAGGGGATTTTATGGTATTTATTTAAGAGGAAAATGCAGCTCTCATTTTTCACACAGAGCCCTGTGAACCAGAAACCTGTGTACTGCTTTGAGCTCTGGGGATGTCTCCTGGAAGAGGGGAGCAGGTGCCCCAGCTGGGTGCCCGCTGGAGCTTTGCAGCCCCAGGGAGGTGGCTGCCTCCTGTCACTCGCACTCAGCCTCCAGTGCTTGGAGCTGAGGTTCAGATGAGGTTAGATAACCATCAAAAGCCATTTGCTAATTTTATACTATACATGCAGTGTACTCAAAGATAAGACACATGTTTAGCATCTGAAGCTTCCCCACGAAGCAGGCACGGCAGATGTGAGCCCTGCGAGGCAAGGCTCCCACGGGGAATGCTGACTGCCCCTGACAGACCCAGCTATCCCAGGCCTGTGGTCTGTGGCTATGGAAACTTTCCCCACAGCTGGCTCCTGGGTGACCTCCACATGGCCTGGCTCCGATGCCCTCTGACCAGGATCCACCAAAGCGACCACAGGCAGGAGGCTGTATGAGGACCCTGTGAAGCCTGGCTGGCCTGGGCCAGGGCTGACTTCCCCTTAACCAGCCGTATAGTAGTGGGTTCAGTGGCATCCGCAACATCCATGTCCACCCAGAATCTCAGAGTGCGGCCTTAGTTTTAAACAGGGCCTTCACAGATGGACTTGGTTATATGAGGTGATGCCAGAGTAGGGTGGGCCCCAACCCAAACTGCTGCCTTAGAAGAAGGTGGCCACGTGAAACCACGGAGACATCCCGTGGAGAAGCTGTGTGGCCATGGAGACAAGAGGGGACAGTGAGGCCACCCAAGTCACAGAGCCCAGTGACTGCAGAGCCTCAAGAAGCTGGAAGAGGCTGGAGGGGTTCTCCCACAGAGCCCCTGGAGGGACGTGGCCCTGCCAACAGCAGATTTGGGGACTCTGGCCATCACCACATGACTGCAATGCTTTGCTGTGGCAGCAGCTGCAGCCCTGCCTTCCCAGGAAGCCACCTCCAGCTGCCTGAGCCTGGTCTCTGCCTTCCCTGGGTTCTCTGCTCTTTCCCTGGGCGTCTCTAGGGTCCCTGGTCCTGGCGGCCATCTGCCTTCAGAGACACCAGTTGTTTCTGCAGTCAAGCTTTCGGTCCTTGGAGTGAGAGGACTGCATTGGCTGCACCTTTGTATTTCAAGTCTCCAAAATGGACACTGGGGTGGATGAGGTGATAACACTGACGCACATGATGGGATGACTCACGTGATGGTGGAATGACTCACGTGATGGTGGAATGACCCACATGATGGTGATGCTGACTTGTGATGGTGGGATGAGTCACGTGATGGGATGACTCACTTGATGGTGAGATGACTTGTGATGGTGGGATGACTCATGTGATGGGATGACTCGTGACAGTGGGATGATCCACATGATGGTGACACTGACTTGTGACAGTGGGATGACTCACGTGATGGTGGGATGACTCACCTGATGGGATGACCCACATGATGGTGATGCTGACTTGTAATGGTGGGATGTGTCATGTGATGGGATGACTCACTTGATAGTGGGATGACTCACCAGATGATGGGATGATGGGATGACTCATGTGATGGTGGCATGACCCATATGACGGTGATGCTGAGTTGTGATGGTGGGATGAATCATGTGATGGGATGACTCACTTGATGGTGGGATGACTCGTGATGGTGGGATGACACATGTGATGGGATGACTCGTGATGGTGGGAGGACTCACCTGATGGTCGGATGACCCACATGATGGTGATGCTGACTTGTGCTGTTGGGATGACTCATGTGATGGTGGGATAACTCACTTGAGGGGGATAGTGACACACGTGTGGGTGAGGATGATGCACATGTGGGTGGTGGTGATGCGTGTGATGGTGATAGTGATACATGGGGGTGATGGTGACATGAGGGTGACACTGATGTACATGACAGTGACTCTGGCCCATGTGAGGCCCTTACAGAGTGGCATCTCCGGAACCCTGGGCTTAGGGTTGTCACTCTGTGCCCTCCTGAGACACGGTCCCCTTGCTGTGCAGGATGGGGGTTCTGGGCCTTCCCCAGTGCAGTGGCTCCTTGGGGTGAGGCCCGAGCAGAGCAAGGCTTGAGGCTGCTTGAGGCGTGGAAATGTCACAGGGACAAGAGGGTGGTGCAGGCAGCACGGAATTCCTGCTTCCTCAAGAGCTCCCGCAGCTCTCTCTGTGCACTGGTTTCCTTCTCCAGCCCAGAAAATGAGTGCTTGAATTAATAAGAAAATCAGACTGAATGCCTTGGAAGAGAACGACTCATCTGTATTTTAAACATTATTATTTTATAGGATCTTTGCCATTGGTGACACACGTAGACTAGGTGTATTTAATTTCGCCTGGAATGCCAGGTGTCCTTGGTGGTTCAGCCAGGGTCCAGGTGCTGAGCATTCCAGGTGTGCCAGGTGTGCTGTTCTGGGAATTCTGGGCATTCCGGGAATTCCGGGAATTCTGGGTGTTCCATGTGTTCTGGGTGTTCCATGTGTCCTGCGTGGCCAAAGCTCCTGAGGATGCCACGTATTGAGCTGGCCTCAGGAGACGCTCTTCTGCCAGTTCACTTTCAGAGACACCTCTGAATCTGTGAGTTGCTTTATCAATGAATGGCTAATTCCCAGATTGATTTACAATCAACTAATCTTTGGCGAATTGACCCAATGTCCAGTCTTTCACTAGAATCTTTTAAATTAAACTTTTAATTTTGAGATGATTGTAGATTCACATGCAGTTGTAAGAAATTATACAGGGGTGCCCTTGGTCCCTTTACCCAGTTTTCCCCTTGGCAGCCTCCTCAAAGCCGTGGAACACCCTCACCATGGGGACAGTGACAGGGACACATCCAGACTCAGAGCTCCCTCCCAGTAGGTCCCTCCTGTGGCCCTTCATGGCCAGCACCCACCCAAACTCAAGCTCCAGCACCCATCATTCTGCAACCCATTTCTACAGCTGTATCAATTCAAGAAAGTCCTGTGAGTGAGATCATGCGCAGTCTAACCCTTGGGTTAGACACTGTAAAACCATTTTCTTTCAGCATAACTCCCTGGAGAGTCACATGAGTCATTACATGTGTGTTCCTTTTCATTGCTGCGTAGTATTCCACCAATGCCCAGTAGTTTATCCATTCTCCTGGTGAAGAATAGCTGGGCTGATTCTAGGTTTTGGCTGTGTTGTTTCTATACACATTCAGGCAGATTTTTGTGTGAGCATACATTTCCATTTCTCTGAGTCCAATGCCCAATGTGCTGTTGCTGGGCAGTATGGTGGCTTCATGTTTAGTTTTATAAGAAAATGCAACATGTTTCCAGAGTTCACTGAACATTTTACATTCCCACCAACAACAGTGCATGAAAGAGGCAGTTTCTCTGAATTCGCAGCTGCAGCTGGTGAGACAATTTTGTTTTTGACATTGTGATGCCTGTGCAGTAACATTTCATTTGGTTTTAGTTTGCATTTCCTAATGGATTATAATGTAGAAAATATTTTCACGTGCTTGACATCATCTTTATATCTTCTTTAATAAAATGTCTGTTCATGTCTCTTGCCCATTTTCTAACTGAATTGCTTTTTTTTTTACGTTGAGTTTTGATAGTTTTAAGAATATACTTTAGTTACTAGTCTTTTGAGAGTTCTGTGATTCGCAAATATTTTATCCCAGCCTGTAGTTTGCATTTTCATACTTTTAACAGGGTCCTTCGTAGAGCAAAGTTTTTTCTTTTAACTTCAAAGAGGCCCAATTTATCAATTTTTTTCTTTTATGAATCCAGCATTTAGTGTCAAGTCTAAAAATTATTTGCTTGGTTTTAAATCCTGAAATATTTTTGATTTTTTTCTAAATGTTTTTCAGTTTTATACTTTACATTTGAGTTTCACAACCCATCTTGAATTAATATTTGTTGTATAAGGTATCGGGTTTGGGCTAAGGTTTCTTTATTCATTTATTTTGCCTATGGGTGTCCAATGGCTCCTGCATTACTTGTTATAACAATTTTCTTTCTTCGTTAAATTGCTTCTACACTCTTTCCAGGAATTAACTGAGCTTATTTGTGTGGGTTACTTTGTTCCATATTCTATTTTATGGATGTATGTGTCTGTACCTCCGCCAGGATCACATAGCCCAAATTATTGTAGTAAGACTGAATGTCAAGTCGAGTGACACCTCATCTTTTATTCTTCTTTATCAAAATTATTTTTACTCTTCAGGGCCTGCATCTTTCCCAATAAATATAAGACTAAACTTGCTAGCCCTATATAAAGCTTGCTCAGATTTTGATAAGAGTTCATTAAACTTATAGATCAATTTCGAAAGCAACACCTGTACTGTGTTAGGTCTTCCAAGCAATGAACATGATATATCTCTCCACTTACTCAGATATTTTATTTAATCAGAATGTTGGTGTTTCAACCACAGATTCTGTGCATCTTCTAAATCTACATCTAAATATTTAATTTTCATTGGAGTGCTTGTAAATGGCACTGGGCTTTTAATTTTAGTTTCTACATGTTCATTTTTCATTTATAGACAAGTGTTTGATTTTTGTGTGCTGGCCTTGTATCCTGTGACCTGGCTGAACTTGCAGGTTGCAGGCTGTCCTTTGTGGATTACTTTGGACTTTCTACATAAACAGCCATGCCATCTGTCAATTGACAAAGTTTTATATTTTTCCTTTTTAATTCAATTCTTTGTCATTTCTCATTCTTGCCTAATTACATAGACAAGAAATTCCACAATTCTATAGTGATAAAAATGGCTACCCTTGTTTCTTTCCCCATCTTCATGAGAAAGCATGCCATCATTCAGCATATGCTGCCAGCCATAAGTGTTGTTATAGATGCTTGTTTCCATGTTGAGTTAGTTCCCCTCCGTTCCTCACTCTCTGAACATTTTTATCATGAATGGCTGTTGAATTTTGTCAAATGGTTTTTCTTCAGTAACTGATACAATCAATCCTATGATTTTTTTTTATTTAGTCAATTGATATGGGACATTAGATTCACCATGATTTTCAAATGTTGAACAAGATTACATGTCTGAAATAAATGCTACTCACTTCCCCATGGTGTATCATTCTTTTTATACATTGTTGGTATGTGATAATATTGGTTGATGTGATGTGATAATATTTGCATGTAAGTTCATGAGTGATAGGTGTTTGTAGTTTTCTTTTTTGTGCTTCTGTGTCTAGTGTTGGTAGCAGGGCAGTAGCAGATGCACAAAATGAAGTACCCTCTTCACTTGGAATTTC
Source organism: Cebus imitator (assembly GCF_001604975.1). Lineage (NCBI taxonomy): Eukaryota > Metazoa > Chordata > Mammalia > Primates > Cebidae > Cebus > Cebus imitator. The sequence goes on along the minus strand of NW_016107639.1, from coordinate 908,785 downwards.
TGGAAGCCACTGTGTAAACCTGGTGGCTCTTCTTTCAAGTGTTTGTCTCCAGATGTATGCCTGGAGATTTCTCTTGGGAAAGGTGTGGTTTGTTTGTTTGTTTGAGATGGAGTCTTGCTCTGTCACTGGAGTGCAGTGGTGCAATGTCAGCTCACTGCAACCTTCAACTCCCTGGTTCAAGCAATTCTCCTGCCTCAGCCTCCCGAGTAGCTGGGATTACAGGCATGTGTCATCTTGCTCACGTAAGTTTTGTACTTTTAATAGGGACGTTGGTTTCACCTTGTTGGCCAGGATGGTCTTGAACTCTGACCTTGTGGTCCTCCCATCTCGGTCTCCCAAAGTGCTGGGATTACAAGCGTGAGCCAGGTACCCAGCAGGAGGTTTTAAATTATAAATTCAATTTCTATAATGATTATCAGATTATTCAGATGATGTATTTTATCTTGGTTGAGTTTGGTACCTTATGGTTTTTAAAGAATTAGTCATTTTCTTCGAAGTTGTTGACTTCATGAATCTAAACCTGCTGATGATGCCCTCTTATTATCCTTTTAATGTGTCCAGGATTTGTAATGATATCCTTCATTTCATTGGTGATTCCTGTCTTCTCTTTTGTGTGTGTGTTAGCAGTGTTAGAGGCTGACGAATTTTACTGACTTTTTTCAAATCCTGTTTTGGTTCCTCACTCCTCTATTGTTTTCCTCTTCTCAATTTTACTGGTTTCTGCTTTTATCTTATATAAAATTATCTTATAATTATTTCCTTACTTCTGCTTACTTACAATTTATTTTACTCAACTTTTTTCCTAGTTTATTGAGGCAGAAATTAATGATTTGAGAACTGACCTACTTTTCCCTCTACTTCAGTGTAAGCATCTTAATGTTGTGACTTTTCCCCTCGGCATGCTTTAGCTGCATTCTGTATATTTTAATAGGTTTTATTTTCATTTCATTCCATTTACATATTTGTAGTTGCTTTGAGGCTTTGTCTTAGATCTGTGACTTATTAAGAATTGGATTCTTAATTTCCAGAAATTTGAGATTTTCCCTATGACTTTCTACTTTTGATTTACAATTCGACTGTATTGCGGTCGGAGATGCTTGTGTGATATCAGTTTCTTCTGACTGGTTGGGGTTTGACTGTGGCACAGGAGATAGTCGGTTTTGGTGACAATTCCAGGGGTGCTTGGAAAACACATGCATGCGACGCTTCTGCTGCTGCCGTGGGCTGTGTCACCCCTGCCATCGGAGCCTGTCGGGGAAGTGTGTTGCTCAGCTCTCTGGGTTCTTGCCGGCTTTGTATCTGCTGGGTCTCCTCAGGGAGGGCAGGAGCTCTTAAAGTCCCCAGAGATAACTGTGCACTTGTCTCTTTCTCCTTTCAGGTTTAAATTTTTGCCTCATGTGTTATGAAGCTGTATTTTTTGTTGTGGATACATTTAAGATTATTATGTCTTTATTAGCTGGTAAAAGCAATTATGGATCTTTTTATAATTAGGCAATGTCGTTCTTTGTATCAATTATTTGCTCTGAAATTTATTTGATATAAATGTAGCCACTCCTTTTTTGTTGTTATTCATGTTTGCACAATATTTCTATTCTCAACCTTTCACTTCTAACCTACGTGTGTTACGGAATTTGGAGTGGGTTTTTTGAAAACAACATATACCCAAAGATGCAGCGAACTGCAGGGTGAAGGCGGTAGACCAGGTCTTCTATGAAGTGACATTTTCAAAAAGTCCTTCGTGACACAGTACACAGCGGTTTAAGGTGTTCACTCTTGTGAGAGTTGGGGTGACTCAGGTGAGCAGAGTTGATGTTGTGAAAAATCCTGAAACTCTATTGCGGAGCTTGACTTTTAACTGAGAGCAATAGAAACAAGCATTGAGGATACTGTGGAGGAGACAGTGTTATTAGTCATGCACTTTATAAATATGTCTCATATGAGAAAAATCAGTGCAGGGGTGTTAACCAGGAAGGCACTGAGGTGTCTGCAAAGCAGCTGAGGGCAGCTTTGATGAGATATCTGGAGACCTGGGGTGGCTGAGGGCCTGGGAGTTGCAGTGCTGAGGAGTAGCAGGGATGGCCTGCATGGCTGGGGCCAAGGAGAGTGGAGAGGCAGCCCCAGGAGGAGGGGTGGTGTTGATTTTCAGGGGCAGGAGGGAGGAAGCTGGAGTTAGGGTGCATGTACTTAGTGGACTCAGGACTTCCCCAGGGGATGCAGGAAGCTGATTGAAGAGCTGCAGAGCAGGAGAATGATGAGGATTTGCAGATTTGCAGGCAATAATTGCTCATAAGAGTGAAGGAGGTCACTCAGATGGGAGGGTGCAGGGTCAGAAGAGAGGGGATCTCACGTTTGAAGGAGAGGGAAGAACAAGAGGAGAGGCTGAAAGTAAGAGTCGTAGCCCTCAATAAGGCCACAGGCTTCAGTCAGGAGGTCATTACTGACCCCCGAGAAGACAGGTTTAGGAAAAGGTGGAGCAGGAACCAGCATTGGGCGCGTTGAGCTTCATTCAGGTGTGGGTGTGGAATTGGTGGGACTCCACAGTGTTTATGGTGTCGACTCTGAAGACTGTGGGTGTGGATAATCCAGGCGGGTCTCTGGCAAGTCTAGATAGGAAGAGATTGCCATTCGGAGACCTTTGGTATAATTGAAGGGGTCAGAGTCCAGCTGGAGAGAGGTTCCTGCTGTCTGTCCACTGAGGGATTTCAGTGTTTGCAGAGAGCTTTGCCATCTCCTGCTCCATTTGCCATATTCACCCAGGGCTGATTTGAGATCTGAGGTAGGAAGACAGGCTGGAGTGCCTGGGGCCGTGTAGGAAGAAAATGTGCAAGAGATCCTGAGAATTACATTTTGGGCTTCTGAACAAAATTGACAAATTGCATAATTTCATGTCTAGTTTTACAGTGTCACATAGGCACAAGTCACTTCAAGATCCTAGTGAGTTAACTGTGTGGAGATAGCATGTTGGGAAAGCCATCATTTTACCCAAAGACAATGAAAAATATCAAGAAACAAAAAAATACGTGTATTTCCATTTCATCAATTATTTCAGCCATCTGGGTCTGAGGACACTGCCTTCTCTACATCATCTCATCAGTGGCTGGAGGAAGAGGCATTGGTTTTGAAGCATCTGACAACTGCCCCTATCCCACTGCACTGAGACTTCAGTGATCTGGTGTACCTCCCCCCACCATCCTGGGCCTCCCTCATTAATGTTCTCCCACAGAACAAGGAGGAAGGGCATCAGGCACTGGCAGTGAATCCTTGTCGTCCATGAAAACTGAAGATGTTGGGCTTTTCCTGTCATCACTCAATAAAGTATCCTGTTGGTAACACTAGTTTTTCATAATAATGCAGGTTGTTGCTGAAAAGGGATTTGATCACTGTACATTAGAGTATTTTCCATAATATAACTTTAAAAAAATCACCAAAATAGAGAAATACAGTACATGCTGATGAAGAAGAGGCTGGCAAAAACCGATGATGTAAATTTTATTTTAAAATCACAGCGGAATGTCAACCCTGAGGCTCTGGTTGTCTTGCTGATGCGTCTTTTCATCACCTTGCCCCTCTGCCACCATTGGCCAACCACCAGGAGGAGGTTGCAGGGGCAGAGCATGGACTCTTTACGTGGACTCTCTACGTGGACTGTCTACGTGGACTCTCTACCGCTGCCTTCCTGCCACACTGAGACTCTGCAAATGGCAGTTGGAATGCAGGACTCCTCAGTGCAACGACCCCTTCCTTACACAGAACTACTTGACTCTGGACACATTATTTAGCCCATTAGGACTTCTTTTTCTTCATCTTTAAAATATCGGCCTGCTGTCTTCACAGAATTAGATTATTTTTAAATAATCTGCATCTATATCTGTATTTGTCTACATACATTCTCTGCAAAGAATAAAATTACATACAGGTGTGAATATTAATTTTATCCTTGAACATCATACATCAATACAAACAATATAGGGTCAAGCACCAACCTGTAATTGCAGGTTGTGGAAGGAAGCTGTCAGGGCCTCAGAGGTATGGACTGGCTTTGAGATCTTGAGCAAACAACCAGGCTGCTCTGAAGCCTTAGTTTCCTTGTTTGTGATATGAAGGCTTTGGATGATGTGTTCCTTCCACTTCAGTGATTCTCTGAGTGGGAAAAGCTATAAGTGGTACAGGAGTTCAAACAAAAAGAAATCAATAACGTGAAACTAATATGAGGCAAAAAGGAATAAAAATTGCAGTGGAGAGAAAAGAAAAAAAGAATGCAATGAAGTACATCAGGACACAACAGAAGGGAAACCAAATCAGGCTGAAATAAAGCAAATCTTCCATTTAAAATGGTGACTGATTTGCCCTTTCTTGACTTTCCGTTTGAATACTGATAAGAGTGTGCTCAGCAAAGACAGCGGCAGATTCGTGAGGCTGGGGAAGAACTCAGGACTTGTCAGTAGTATATCCAGTGAAAATATACTATTTCCCATTTTTATTTCAGGAATGTAAGGGTTGTTCAAGAAGGAGAAATCAACTAATGTGATTTTTACATTTAAAGTTTAGACTGAAAAAACCTGGTACTATCTCGATAGAAGTTAACAAAAGTCAGCGTTTGTTGTTATTAATGATTCACAGTTAACTTAGAATAGAAAGATATGCAGTGCTAGAAGGATACCAGGAAGAGAAGGAATAATTTTTTAGCCAGCATCATCCTTCGTGGTAAATATTGAAACAAGGTTTTAGATCTTGAGGGAGGCAATCTGAATGTTTCCGTAGGGCAGGATTTTGTTGGAGTTTGGAGCTGGGTGATTTCTTGTAAATCACTTGGGGCTGTCCTGGGCTCTGCAGGGTGTGGAGCAGCACCCCTGGTCCCACCCACCAGATGCCAATAGCACCCCCTGTCCAGTTGTGAAAACCCAAATTCCTGTAGACATAGCCTTATGTCCCCAGGGGGCAAAGGCTCCCTGGCTGAGATCCTTGTTGTAGAACAGTAGTCATAAAACCTTAACAAAGTCCACAGCAGCATTGTCAAGTGGACTCTGAAATGTGGCCCCAGTGCCCGAGGAACTGACTTTGATATGATGTAAGTTCAATTCATTTCTATTTGAATAGCCACATGTGGCTAATGTGATCCTATTGAACCACTCAGGTTTATGACGCCGAAGTATTCCATTTCTAGAAAATCACACTAAAGTACCCATCAGAGGTACGTTCAAAATGTTTGTTTCTGGTGCTGTAAGTTTTGCTAATGAAAAATTGAAAGTAATTCACAATATAGGAGTAGGAGCTTTAATCACAATGTTTGTTACAGATAAGTCAGGGCTTGAGGGTCTGGGAAGCAAAGGCAGTTTGTGAATCCTGACACCGGAAATGATGTTTTTTGGATTCTCATGTACGATAACACCACCAGGCAGGGTCTACCCTTTTGGGAAGTTATGGATTTGTCTGATATAGTTTATTTATTTTTTTACTAATTTTACGGTCCTCCCACTATTGCACCCCTTTGCTCAAACTGGCAAAGCTTCTCATTCCATAGTATATGCTTTAAGGTGCTTCTGTTCATTTAGAGCATTATATTATTCTAAGTGAGTAAAAAATTGACTGGGAATCGGGTGAGGAAAGTAAGGGCACGAAGGTTAAGAGGAAGGAGAGGAAGCAACCTTCACCTTCCATGAGCAAACACTGCTTGATACCCACCCGAGTGTAACGCACGGTATTCACTCAGCTGCATTCTGGGAGAGTAACAATCGCATTTGAGGACTTCTGAAGTCGTTCAGATTCTGAGATTCTTCTTAGGAATATTACCCAGGCTGTTGCAATCCGCACTGCCGGTCTTCTAACTCCTGAAAGAACTGACATAAGACATGGTGTGATTCTGAGTGTCTGACGGGGCACAACGGTCAGAGGCTGAGGGCCGGGTTTGACACCCTCTCTGCCTGCAGCTGGGTGGCACATGTGCTCTGTCTGCGAGGGCAGAAAGACACCCCTGAGCAGCCAAGCCCCAGCAAGGCGTGCCCACTGGTGGCGGGCCCTCTGACGGCCTGCCTGCCACCCGCAGAGTCCCCACTTCTCTAGGGACACCATGTGGCCCTGGCAATGGCACGATATTGATGACAGAATTAGCATCAGCACTGAGTTAAAACCTCAAATACAGAAATTTTCTCCTAAAACGGCCTGCTTTTAATTCTGCACTTAACATATTGTAATGTCTGTGATGGTCTTCCAAAATAAGAGTCAAATCTTGGAAAAGTCATGTGAGCAACCGAAAACTATGGAGAATGGGGAGCCCGAGGCAGCAAGACGCCCTCCAGCCTCAGCTTCCCAGGGGAGAGTATTTTTAAATGATGGTCTTTTTGTTCATGGTTGAAAAAAAGCAAATATTAGTGAAGTTGAAAATAATGTACTTAGTTTCAAATATCTTTAGGAGACAAAAGAAGACAGAGAAGCACTTTCTCAATGATTTAATTAGATCATTTAACCATCTTAAAAATATTCTGGGTCAGGCGCGGTGGCTCATGCCTGTAATCCCAGCACTTTGGAAGGCTGAGGCGGGAGGATCACCTGAGGCCAGGAGTTCAAGACGAGTCTGGTCAACATGGCAAAACCCTGTCTCTACTAAAAATACAAAATATTAGTGGGACGTGGTGCCTGGAGTCTGTAATCCCAGCTACTCGGGAGGCTGAGGCAGGGGAATCGCTTGAATCCAGGAGGCGGAGATTGCAGTGAGGTGAGATCGTGCCATTGCACTCCAGCCTGGGCAACCAAAAGCAAAAAACTCCATTAAAAAAAAAAATGTGCTCCAACATGGAAGGTTTGAGGTTTGTATGAAAATACATTGGTAGAGGGTTTGCGGGGGTTGGGGGTGGTGGTGGGGGGGGGCTACTGGTTTTTAGTGTTGCCATTTTTTCAGTTTTTGTCATTTTCCCACCCCTAATTCTTATATCAGGAATGTGAACTATACAGATAAGTGATTCAGTTTTTCTCTGTACTTAAAAATTGAGTGTTCTCATATTATGTAGTTATAGGCAAGTGTTTTGAGGGTGTGTGCATCTGTACTTAGTATTTGGCATAAATACTAATATAATGAGAGGCATCGCTTCCAAGATGTATTGAGTACAAACCGAAACTCATGCACTATTTCATATTCATGCAAATGAGGGTACGCCCAGACAGGATCTTAGAGAAAGACGAAGAGGATGTAGCTGAGGAAGGCAGAGAGCAAACATGTCTGTACATGATTATTAAAACAACTGTTTACTAAAAATTAGTACAATTGTTTTGTGATACACATATAGCCAATGAGATTATTATTGTTTCCATATAAAGAAACTGAAAATCAGAAAATTTAAATGATTGGTTTTGCCAAAAAAGAGAACACAAGATTTAAATGCAAGGAGAGGGAGCACAGGACAGAGGGGCGCACGTGTCCCTGAGCTCGGCGTGGTGGGTGTTCTCAGGGTGCTCCTCTGTGTTACCTTCGCGGCCGCCTGGCAGGGCAGGTGTGGCCCTCTGAGCTGAAGCCGACTCTCGGGGACCCACGTCCGGGAGCGACAGCGCCCAGGGACCCTCGGGCTGGGCTTTGAGGTGGGAGGTTCACCCAGGATGCCCGACTCTCAGCCTCACACGTTTCTCACGTCCTCATCCTGATCGTACATTTCCGATGCTAATTTTGCGATTCATCTTAGTATCCCCTTTGCCTGTGGTCTTGAAATGAATAGTTTTCCAAAATAACGGCACGTTGTGGGAAATCATAAGTCCACTGAATGTGCTGATGGGCAGAACTACGGATTAAGACTCCCCGTCACACTGGCTAATCTGGAGCCACAGAGAATGGAGGCAGAAATGCCCCCTACAGAAGATGTGAGGAAATCGAATGTGAGTATCGTAATTGTGTTTTCTCCCCCATTCTATTCCTTGATCAGTGGAGGTAATCACTCAACACAGTTAAGACAGCTAAATCACATTACCAACCTGCTCAAATTTGCCTGGCATATTAACTGCCTCTTCGGATTGCGCTCCGTGAGAAGGGCTGGCTTCTCTCTCACAAGGTTATTGACATGTATTCTTAAGATTGCAGGATGTTTTATTGGCTTCATAATTATTCTGTGTGTGTGGTTAGTTTAGTTTTTATCTATGTGTAAGCTTATTTTATGCTCTTTAAAAGGTAATAAAAGTAAATTATATATGATTCTCCAAGAGAAGAGAGGGTCTTAGAGAAGAGTGAAGAATTCTGACTTCCATTGTCTTGAATCATTCATTTATAAAATATTGAGTTCTGTCTGCTCAATGCTACAGGGAATTAGAGGAATGCAGACAGGTCCTGCCTTCAGAAAGTATGGCAGGGTAGGGGAGATGAGAAACAGCAATAATACCTATTTAATAAAACGAGAACATTGCTACAGGTGGCCCGAATAGAGCTGGAATTCAGGGGAGAAACCTTTTTTAATGTCATGATTCAGGGAATTCTTACAAAGGCAGTATTTAACTAGATTTTGAAAGATATGCACCATTTTAAGAAACAGAAGAGAGAGAAGAATATTTCTGAGGAAAGAAAGAAATGGAGAAAGGGACTTTTTGTGGGGATGGCAGCTGTGTGCATGAATAGATGGAGACACAGCCCTCGGGCGCGGTGGGCGGAGGTCTGGGAAGCTTCGCTGTCCCTGTGGAGAGTGCCCTGCAGCAGGCAGCCCTGAAACCCCGAATTACTTCTCTGAGTGGAGGCTCTGATGAACCTGGGTGGGTCCGTTGCTCATCCTGTTTTGTGTTGATCGTGCTGTTTCCCTTCCTGGTGGGATCCTCAGTTCCTGATCTGTCGAATAGGGTTAAAAGCAGCCCAACTCCTCCCTGTGTCCATGTGTTCTCATTGTTCAACACCCGCCTATGAGTGAGAACATGCTGTGTTTGATCTTCTGCTCTTCTGTCAGTTTGCTGAGAATGATGGTTTCCAGGTTCATCCATGTTCCTATAAAGGACCCAAACTCATCGTTTTTGATGGCTGCATAATATTCCATGGTGTATATGTGCCACATTTTCCCTATCCAGTCTATCGTCGATGGGCATTTGGGTTGGTTCCAGGTCTTTGCTATTGTAAACAGTGCTGCAATGAACATTCGTGTGCATGTGTCCTTATAGTAGAACGACTTATAATCCTTTAATTTATTTATTTTACTTTAGGTGCATACTCTATCTGGCATTTCTCCCCATGTTATCCCTCCCCACCCTCCCCTCCCTACCCACTCCCCCTCACCCCCGCTGTCTCTCCCCTACCCCCTCCAACTGCCGCCTGTGTGTGATGCTCCTCTCCCTGAGTCCGCATGTTCTCATTGTTCAACACCCACCTATGAGTGAGAACAATTTTTTTTTCCATTTATTTATTTGATTGCATTTTAGGTTTTGGGGTACATGTGAAGAACATGCAAAATTGTTGCATAGGAACACACGTGGCAGTGTGATTTGTACTTAAGGCATGCACATTTTTTCATGTTATTGGTGTTTTTAAAAATCATAAATTTTGCAGCATAGTGATAAGTGCATGAAGAGAGTGTTTGCTGCTCAGCTGAGGGGAGGGTGGTGCAGAGGAAGTAGGGGGTGTCCCGTATGGGCGTGGAGGGCTCTGTCATTGCCATAAACTGCCCAAGGACACACCTGCAAGGTGTCAGATTGAAACAACTCTTACACAGCAATCAAAGTCAATTAACAATGAGTTGATCTGAGAAAATGCTAAGCCCCCAAAACAAGAGCAACCTCACTAACATTTAAACTTGGATTGTACAGCTGGAGGTGAACCAGTGGAACAGCCATTGCAAATCAAACGGAGGAAGAGTCAGGCCAGCTCTGGAGGCTCAGTTGCATCCTCATTAACCAAGCTCCAGCAATCTAAACACTTAGTAAATGAAATTGATGGGTCTCAACAATGGAATCAATGTCGGTCAGGACAACAAATCAAAGCCCACTGCAGCACTGAGATACTGTGCCAGCACCCCGGGTGCACCTCTGGGTATTTGCCCCAGAAAGTGGCCTCCAAATCAAAACATCGTATTTCCCCTAGCGATGCATCCACATTTTCCTAGAGATGAGATGATCGCATAAACTGGAGATGCAAGTTCTAGCTTCTACATGCAAGTTGCATAAACATCCTCAGACGACAAACAGAATTGTGTGTTTCATATTTGAAATGGGGGGCTTGTGAAGTTACAGATACATTTTCAGGGCTCAGGTAGATTCTAATGTGATTCCAACATGCAACCTAAATTTTAAATGTGAAGACATGAATGAATTATGCTGATAGAACCATAAGCATCTTATGATGGAGCCATTAAACAACAAAAGTCAAATTCTAAGACATATTATTCAACTCACAGCACCTTATGTATTAGCTCATTCTCACACTGCTAATAGAGAACTGCCCAACACTTGGTGGTTTATAAAGGAAAGAGGTTTAATTGACTCACATATCAGCAGGGCTGGGGAGGCCTCAGGAACCTTACAATCATGGCGGTTTGGGACGCAAACATATCCTTCCTCCCATGGCAACAGCAAGGAGAAGTGCAGAGTGAAAGGGGGACAAGCCCCTTATAAAACCATCAGATCTCTTGAGAACTCACTCACTGTCAGGAGAAAGGCATGGAGGTCATCACCCCTGTGATTAAATTACTGCCCACTCGGTTCCCCCCATGACACAGGGGATTATGGGAACTACAATTCCAGATGTGAATGGCTACTCGCTAGTCATTCACTCTCTCTACTGAACTTTTGTATTAATTACAATTTTTAAATAAAACTGTTAGACCAGGCTTTTAATGAGCCCTTGGATCATATTATATTTTCATCCCATCATATTATCTTACATTCTCAGTATTGATTTTAGAAAATGATATCTTTTTGGCCTTTCCTAAAGAAATGAGGTCAGTTTTTAAAAGGTTACTTATGGACCCCATATATGAGGGAACTCCCAATGAGCATCTACAGAGGTGCTTCTGTGTGTTGAAGGTAAGTGGTGCTTTCAGTTACCACCTGAAGTCAGTCAAGCGCAAGGTGAGGGCACCATTCCCATACCAGCTAGAGGCTCTCACTTCCAACAAGAGACACAGATGTGGGGGCCTCAGGGTCCCTCTCACCTCAGACCAGTGGGCTACACATTTGGGGGTCCCCACAGGCTCCCTGGGGTTTGATACATCCCCAGAACTACTACAGAACTTGGAAAAGTGCTTTATGGATGATTATAGTTTTAAGGCAATTGTCACAAATCAGGACTGGCTGAGGGGAGAGGCACAAGGTGGCATCTGGTACTGGGAGAGATTCTGGCATGAAGGTGTCATCAGCTTGGGATCCCATTCCCTACCCACAAACACTGAGGTCTACCCCCTCACTGGTGCCCACCACCAGCAACCCAGCCTCCTCCAGATACAGAGCCACTGTACACTGCATGTGCCCTGTGGGAACCAAAAAGTAGCCTCTCAGTGCCCACTTCTGTGGACAATATCACCCTCGAAACTGGCAGGGCCACCATGCCAGGTACATATCCTCTTCAGGACCTAGGACCCAGCCTGTCTGGCAGCCTCCACCCTCAGCAAAGTTGCACCACTGCCTACACACATACCCACAGTTTAGGCAGTTGTAGACACAGCTGATGTTGATTACCGCTAAATAAATCACACAGAGACTACACTTTCATGCCCACCTAGAGCCAAGCACCCTAGCCAATTGACAATACAGAACACATTTACAAGAAAAAGTCCCAGCAGAAACTTAAACTCACCAGCAGAAACCTTACAGGTCAGGAGAAAATGGGATGGTGTAGTCAAAGTACTGAAAGAAAAAAGATCCCTGACAGCCAAGAATACTATATCCAGCAAAACTATCTTTCAAAAATGAAGGAGAAATACATCTTTCCCAGATAAGCAAAAACTGATAATTCATTACCACTAGACCAGCCTTACAAGAAATAATTAAGAAAGTCCCACTCCTAGAAGCAAAAGCAGATAATTTACCTGATGTTAACACATGAAAGTAACTCACTGGTAGAGCAGATACACACACACACACACACACACACACACACACACACACACACACANAGACACACACACACACACACACACACACCTGTAATGTCTCTGTATCTCTGCTCAAAAAGTTGGTTTTTGAAAGGATAGACTATTTATCCTTTCAAATATATATATACACGAGAAAGAGAAAAAATTCAATCCTCATCCTTATAAGAAATCCCACAAAAATCACAAACATAAACAATGAGAGGAAGAAAGGGAAAAAAGATACACAAAATAACCAGGAAAATAATCAACAAAATAGTGGGAGTAAATTCTCTTCTCTAAATAACCTTGAATGCAAGTAGATTAAATTTCCTAAAAAATATACACTGATTGAATACATTAAAAATAAGATTCAACTGTATTCTGCCTACCAACTATATGCTGTCTAGCACTTAACATGTAAAAATGCATATAGACTGAAAGTAATGGGATGAAAAACTGTATTTCAGAAAAATGTAAATCAAATATAAGAAGGAGTGGCTATATTTATATCAGATAAAACACACTTTGTGTCAGAAACTATAAAAAGAGAAAAATGGAATTGCATAATGATAAAGGGACCAATTCAGCAGGAGAGCTTAACAGTTATAAATACATATAAATCAACATCAAAGCACTCAGATATATAAAGCAAATATTAATAGATCTAAATGAGGAGACAGATCCCAGAATGAGTCCCAGACCTCAGAGCCCAAGGCAATTTCTCATTTTGAAATTGCTTGTGACCAGTTATTCCTTTTTTCCTTCCATTTTCTCCCCTGTAAATCAGGATACCTAACTAATACCCTATGCTTGTGACATCATTTTATTTTGAGAGCAGATAGTTTGTTTTCTGGTTTCCCAGGGCCGCAGATAGAAAGGATGGGTTGCACTCAGACCCCCACTCATACCTGACGTAGTTGACGGGTAATGGCAACTAACAAGATGCTTTAGAAAAAGGCAATATAACCTAGATTCCAAATGGCCATTTTCATTGAATAGATGTTCAACAGAGTTTCTTTCCTGCTTACTGATTCAAAGTAGGATGTGTAAATGCACAGCTGTGTGACTTACTTATAGGTAGTAGTTGCTAAAATGACTTTTAATAAACAGCATTTTATTAAATCGGTATCTAAACAGTATTTTATTAAATTTAGCAAATCCATCCTGATCATCTTTACGAGGTTTTGTTTTCATTTTAGAATAAAAATAGAATCATGTGAATTCTTCCTACAAAGGGTCATGTCATAATCTTACATTTTACTAAGATTGTTTGTATCAATTAGAGCAAAGTCCTTTACAAGTAAATTTTAGACTGGCACAGCCTCACAGAAGCTTTGGGAGTGGAAATGAATCCAGCAGGATTATCCCATGCCATAGAAGAGGAAATATTCAGAGGAGCGAACATTGCAAGCTTGTGCCTGGCTTGGCAGTAGCATGCAAGTTTGCTGACTTGGACTTCTTGCCTCATGCATCTGCCATTGCCAAATTTTTCTCTCATGACCTTGAGTGACATTCTAGCCTGTTCCACCCCTGAGGGAACTGGTCCCAACATCTTGGAAATCTTTCATTATACAGAACATCTACATTAGGTACTAAAACAATAAAACTCTGGAGTTATTATATTATACTGTGCCCACAAATGGCATAATTACAAACCAATCCCAAATTCCAGGGAGTTCAAAGAGGTCAAATGTTTAATTGAAATGGAATATTTGAGCTAAATTGCTGGTGCAGTACTTCAATATTATTGAAGTACTAATAAATACATTAAAAGACTGTTAGCAAAAGTACTTCCTGCTGAAGAATGATCATCCGAAGAACAACATTAGCTCATTTTGTAATATGCAGAGAGTGTTGTTTCAAGCTAATTAAATGCCATGCATTTTTGATAGCACTTAACAATATGTGGTTAATTATTATTATGCAGGGTTTGTTCTATAGCATTAATTATGATGAACTCATTTGGCTTTTATAAGGAAAGGGAGTGTGCTGGTTTGGGAGGTGCAGTGCTTATGATGTTTTGTTGTAATTTAGATTCAAATTATTAAACTTTGGAGCTTTACAGAAAAAAAAGCAAAGAGTTTTCAAATAGACTCTAACATTGAGTCAAAAAATATAGTTTAGGAAATAATATTACTAGGTTTGACATTTTTATAAGATTAACTCAACAGTCAAGAGCGTCGTTGTGATGTAAACTCCTGTGAGAAGGGCACACGTGTAGGGAGGCACACCGCCTGACTCAAGGACTCTGCTGCCTGTGCAAGCTGGAGAGATTCCGACACCCCGATCCACGCTCCCGTGAACGCTCTACCACAAGCTGGAGGGATTCCGACACCCCGGTCCACGCTCCCGTGAACGCTCTACCACAAGCTGGAGAGATTCCGACACCCCGGTCCACGCTCCCCTGAACTCTCTACCACAAGCTGGAGGGATTCCGGCACCCCGGTCCACGCTCCCCTGAACTCTCTACCACAAGCTGGAGGGATTCCGACACCCTGGTCCACGCTCCGTGAACTCTTTGCCATGAGCCGTGTCTCTCTTGGAGTCCTTTTTCTCTCGGTGGGCACAAAGCTTCCCTCGCTTGCTGGAGCGTTTCTTACATCCTGGGTCAAGGATCCTCCTTTCCCCGAAGAGGTTTGAGAACATACGTGCATCAGAATATAGCCCCAGACCCCCTGATTCACTGGGTCTGCAGTGGCATTTGGAAATGGTGTTTTCAGAAGCAGGCACGTGCCGGGGCCTGGGAGTGGGTACGGGAAGTGACTGCAGATGGGCACCGGCTGTCTTTCTGGGTTGATAAGGATGTCTGAATTCAATGGCAATGCTTGTTGCACAGCTCCGTGGACTTACTAAAAATCATTGAATTTTACATCCAAATGAGCACATATGATGGTCTGTAAATTACAGCTCGACACAGCTCCTGAATGACTGTTGTGCTGGGGTGGGCAGCCTCACGCCCTGCACAGGGAGGGGTGTGGGTTGGGGGCTCCACTGCAGCCTTCTATCCCATTGTCTGTGCTCCCCTCACCTGCTTACCTCCTTCCCGGGTTCAGAGAAGAACCCTGGTGCACAGAGCTCTCCAGATCTGCCTGGAACACAGTCGCCTCCCTCCTCAGTCTTGCTAGACAGTGGCCAAGGGGCACTGAGCTCCCAGATGGAAGCTGTGCTCTGGCCTGTGCTGCTGCAGCCCGAAGTGCCCTCGGGTCGGACCTGATCGTGGCCTGCAGATCTTGCTTTAAGGTGTCTTTTGTTCATACGTTACATATATGTAATTAAAGGGCGGTGATTTCTAGCAACATGCAGTGTCATAAACTTTTCATCAAAATGCAGCATAGCCACCAGACAGCAACTACTTGGGAGCAGTGTTTGAAAATTCCTAGAGGCTGTGGTGACGTCAGGCCGGAGGGACGCGGGAAGAGGCTGCGTGTGAGGTCAGCATAACTTCAGTTACAAAAGGAAGCCCCATAGCTGAAGGTGAAGCCCCACACACAGCGTCAGATTTCCTAAACAGCCTGCATCGTCCACAGTGCCCCCCCTGTTTAATCCCTGGGGCCTTGTGCCCCGCATGGCCACTCCCACTGCCCGTCTTGAAACAGTGATCCTGATCACCCTGGTCTGAGATGTTGGGGGCTACACAGCAGCCTCACGGAGAAGCAAAGATGCCCAGGTTTCCAAGGGTCATTTTTGAACTTCCTGCTAACAAAATGATTTAATAGGGCATGTTGCAGAAACTTTTCTCTTTGGTCCCCTTGTGGGAGGTATGCAAGGAGAAGGTTTGTTTTAACAACAACAACAAAAAAAACCCACTATTATCACTAAAATAATATCTTCCATGAACTTCTGTTGAGGTTTTCTGAGGGCTGAGTTCTTTGGGGTGACCAATGTGTTACAACAAAAGCAAATGTTTGGTGAGGAGGAAGGAGCAGGCCCTGCCCCGGGTCCCGGCCCTGGTAGAGACGTCGATGTCAGAAGGAGGCCTCGGCCTGAGGAGGCTTCAGAGCAGTGGTGGTGACCCCGCTGGTGTTGGGCTCATTTGTCTCTTTCAAAGCCTCTGCCACCGGCTCTTCGTGTATTCCTGTGAGAATTTCAGGGCAAGTGTTATTTGTGGGCTAAGTACAAGGGCCAGGGGTGGCTCACACGGTGACAGGTAGCAAAATTAGGGCCAAGGCCTGGATTTGGAGGTGAGAGCAGGGCCAGGCAGCAGGGGTGTGTGGAAGGGATGACCGGCAGGGCCCCTCCTCCAACAGAATGCAGGGGCCAAACAACAGGTTCCACACATGGGGATGCTGGGACTTCTTCCGGGATGCTTCCCTCCCGGGAGGCTGTGACTTCCGGGAAGCTGTGACTTCCGGGATGCTGGGACTTTTTCCCGGATGCTGCGACTTCCGGGACGCTGGGACTTCCCGGATGCTGCGACTTCCGGATGTCTCTCTCTGTGTCCTTCTCATTTGTTTCCTTCTGCTCACAGGAATCTTCTTATTTCTTCATTTCACATATTTCTGCATTATTTTAGGAAATACTAAATGAAGGAGAGAGGAGGAGAGCAGGGCAGGGAGGAAAGGACTGATTTTACAGGTGATGTGCAGTAAGTTAAAAGTCACCGGGCATTTTGTCCAATCCACCAGGGTCCACCTCTGCATTCCCAGTCTGTGTGACAACGTGTGACTCCACCTCTCTGTAACTTTCCATAGTGTGGAAGGGGGTGTGTGGTTGTGTGGTTGCACTTTTGTGAGGATTGAAGATGGTAAAGGGAAAAACTTCTTAGTTTGCAGAGCAGGCCTGGGGCCGAGAGGGAAGAGCTTTCAGAGTGCCTGTGTGGGCGAGGAGGGAGCTGGGCGCTGGGCCCGCGCCGTGCCTTCACCCCGATCCTCTCCGTGTGCTCCACCAGCAGGAGCAGTGGGTCCCGGCTGCCTCGCTTAACATACCCACGAGCAGGGAGTTCTTCCTTGCTGCATAAATTGTTTTTGCTCCCTGTGAGCGTCCCACTTTTAGGCAACAACACTTCAGTTAAATGCTGAAACAATTTCTGTGAACATAGCCTGTGCCTGATGGCTCAGGGACATCATGAAAAGTTCTTTCCCTGCACCCCGTATGGTTAGAAGAAATTAACACTGTTAGGCAGCAGTACAGGTATACAGCAGTGTGCAGCACAAATGAACATCAGCTGCGAAAACACAATTGTTCAGTAGTCTGACACAGTTGGAAATTTCCATTCATTGATAAGTTCTTAAAATAAATGGAGGAATCAGGTTTTTACTGTGTCTGATAATGTGTTGTTTTTGAAGTTCAGGTTTACTTCTAAACCATTAATAGTTAACTCAGACCCACCCCCTCTACTGTTAATTACCCCCAGAGAAAGGCAAATAAACTCACATGGACCAGTATATTACTCTTCCTAAACATACTGGTAGAGTAAAAATGTCTACAGAAACCAGGGCAGGAAATGCTGAATGCTTGCTTTGTGTCTCTCTGTTCTGTCAGATGTTGACTGACAAAGAGAGCAAGGCCAATACTTTAAAACATTAAATTAAAATTATGATGGCTACAGATGGTCTCATTTTACACTAGAGCTGCAGTGGCAATTAAGAATGTGTTTTTAAAAATATTTTAAGAAAATCACACCAGTTACACTAGAATTATTTTCACAGAGAGGTGGTGGTTGAGATATTAATTAAGATAAGGCAGCAAACGTCAGCTGCGATCTGAGGTTTCCCTTTGGGATCTAAGTGTGAGGATTACAGCAGCTCCCCAGGCTGGGTTTGAAGACTTCCTGAGTGCCATTGCTTCTGACGATCCACCCTCGCCCAGGAAGCCTCAGCCAAAGCTGCCTTCTGCTAGCAGCCGCGAAATATGCAAATGTGCATTTAGAAAATGATCAATGCATTGATCAGATTTGAGCAAAATTTGCTGATACAAATAAGCAATTTCATACACTGCCCTTTAAACAAAAAGCACAGGCAGTCATGCTAAGGTCTGTGCTTTGTGTTGCTATTGTTTTCAGAGAGTAATTCACAGCCCTCACCATGCTTCGTGGGTGCCGGTGGACTGGCACTCGTGAAAGACTCCAGGGAATGTGGGCGCTTCTCTTCCAAGTGACTTGATTTTGGTCTTCATGGGAGCTGATGACCTTGATCGTCGTAGCCAGGTCTCCTCGGCAGATGTGTGAAAGGCATCTGCAGCCACTGCCCCTAGTGTTAACCACGGAAGAGGAAAATGCACAGGTCCTTGTTGAAGTTTGGGGCTCGGGTGAGAGATGGCGTGGCCGATTGTGAGGTCGTGGAAGGGGCGACTGATTTCAGCCCAGGCCAAACCCCGGAGAACAAACTCCTGAAAGATACCCCACCCCCCACCCCCATGCACAGGAAATTAATCTGTATATTTTAAGTTATTTAATTTCTCAAATAACATAAAGGATGCATACCACCTTATTTATAATTTCCTCTGATACATTAGGTAAACTGATTATGCATTAAACAGCCTTCCCATTGGTTTATTTTTCTCACTTAGAAAATGAGGATAAGAGTTCCTCTCCATAGACTCCATAAGAAAGTCATAGGAATCATATGAATTAATGCCTGAAAACGCTTACGTAATGTATGACACAGTGCTATCTAGATAACAGGAATCATCGCCACCAGCACTGAAATCGTGTAGGCAGGATTCAGCTTGGACCACATGCACAGCCGTGTTTCACTCCCATCTGTAGAAATGTGCCGTCTTTCCATCAAAATGTTCATCACAGTGTATTGTATTTTTTCATCATTAATCTCTCTGGAGTGCCCAGTCAATAACCAATACAAAGACAGTTGGTGCTGGAGACTCAGTATAGCACAGAAGAAAAATGCCCATTAGTGAAATACTGCATCAGAACTGAGAGGTCATCGAGGTGAAAGGTCAGGAGGGAACACAGGGAACTCGAGGGTCCGTGCCTGTGCTCCTGTGAGTCCTGGATGACAGGTTTTCCTCAACAACGTCCGTGAAGGGAAAGGTCAACTTCCCCTTCCTTCCCCGGGGAACTTGTTGGCAGGGAGAACGCACAGAGACTGCAGAGAGGCAGGCGGTCCGGCATCCTCCACAAGGACTCAGCATGTAAGCAGAAGTTTCCCCTGCCTTTCCAGACTTTTGCACCAAAGCATTATATTTCCTTTAGTAATTTTGTAATTCTTGCTTTGTTGTGCCTCAAATTCCGTGGCACATAGAAACCAACAGATACATTGTGGGTTTAAAAAGAAGCAACTAGTAATATACATTTAGCATGTTTGTAAATTCTTGTTTCTTGAGCGATTTGTTCAAGCTAATAGCTGGGGCGGGGGAGGGTATTAAATGAGAAGGGATTTATTGAAAGTCCTCGTTGACAGCTTAAATGGCAGGGTTTATGTAAAGACTGCAAGGCTGTTCCAAACCAGCCATTCCAAACGGACCCGTTCCCCGGCCAGCGGACGGGCCTGGCCAGGCACATGTGCAGCCCTCAGCCTGCACTCCAGCAGGATTCATCTCACTGAACCAGCCCAACGCATGGGGCCACGTAGCTGTGCACTGATTTATGTATGCGATGCTCTCCTCTCCCGGAGAGCTGCCTGGGAAGGTGGCTTAGGGTCTTCCTCCTAAGCTGAGCGCCTGGCATGCACTGTGCCTCAGGCTCAACAGCAGACGTTGACCCCCTGGAAGACCTACCACACAGCCGGCTGTGGGCAAAACGGCCCTGTGCCTGTGTGCTCTCCTCTGATGGTGCCCACCCCAGCCCAGCACTGACCTCCACACTCCAGCTATCGCAGTGCCATATTATCAGTATCATCTCCTAAGCAAGGAATGCTTTTTATGTTTTAAGAGGAGTCCTGTTTTGTTATTGAGAAGAATCAACGCAAATATATGAATTAGAATATTCTATCTTTGTAACTCAGTCATGAAAAAGCTTGTGTGTTATGTCTGGGTTGGCAATGAAGAGATATCATCTTTTTTTCTGAGTATTGGAACATTGTTTCTTTATACCAAAATAATTCTTCACACATTATCCTAAGATTTCTTTTTAATTGTCAGAAGTAAAATTTGCACAACATGATTTTCTCTTGATGGTGCAGCAGAAAAGGAAAGGACGTGTGCTTTCCCCGCAGGGAAACACACACGTCTGTGGATTCTCTCTCAGGGGGTCTTAGGTGGTTTCCATGGCTCCTTCATTTTCATACAACGAAAGGAGTTTTTCTCCAGCCACCTTATCCTTTTTTATATGAGTCTGTTTATAGGTAGACACGTGAAGCTCTATCTACAATTGCAATCATTAGTATCTAGCACTTCATAAATATCCCTTTAAGATGCTATTTGATACCTTCTATAGTCTTGGAGGAAACAGTCCGGATACTCCTGTTTCCAAAGCGGCTAAATGTATTACAATAAATTTGCTTTCTCTGTGCTGTGGAATTGGAAACCTATAAGATGGTGAATAAGAAAACTGATACCACTGCTTATCTGTCCGAAAGCTAGTGGTGTTAGGAAGCCCAGTAATTGAAAAATGGATAGCATTGATATTTGAACCTTTTTATATAACCTTTGAAGTGTAAGCCTTTTGGGGAATAAATTGCTTTTTGTAACGAGAACAATGTCAGATCCCATATTTAGAAAGCGTGCACTTAATTCATTTTCAGACGAAGAAACTCATGTTGTCTTGTTGGGAAAAACATTGCAAAATGGATTAAGCTTCACCCTGGAGAGATGATAACCTAATATAAATAACTGCAGGCTCATCTTTATTAGTTACTGAGCAGATATTGCCAAACAGGACAGGCGACCTTCAATGGTGATTGATCTAGGATAAGTCATCCACAACATTGTCTTCGGAGAATAACTTTGGGGCATTTTGGGATCTTTAGTCTCTTCTTATTTAAGCAGACATGGTGAAGCTAATGTTGGGGAAGAGTAAGGAATCTTATTTAATGGTAAGGATTGGAGCTCACACCGAGCAGAGTAATGACATCTGATTCCAGGGTGGGCAAACTGGTCAATGTGTGTTGAACCGATCGGGGCTGTGGGAACAGGGTTCTCAGCTGAAAACCTACACCTCGCAAAACTTCTCGAGTTGAGGGGTGGCTGCCCGGGCTCGGCGTTACGTCAGTTCTGTAGTGATGAATAATTTACTCGGCGCGACACTGGGTAACTGGACCGGGACAGGATCCGGCGTGTAAGAGAACTCAGAGAGACAGGCTGGGGACGCTGTCAGCTATGTCTGTGTTATATCCCATACAAAGAGGAATAAAAGTCAGAGACGTTGTTATCACTGAAACAAGTATAATTAAAAACAAACTCGGATGTTTGTCCTGAGTTTCACTTCTCCGGTGATCTCACGCGAAAAGAATGGTTACATCATTCCAGTTTCCTCTCTTCTTCTTTTAAAACTCTTGTTTGAATTCTCAAAACAAGTGGACACAAACTGATCTGCTGTTGTCTACAGCAATGTGGTTGTGCCCCGTAAAGCCTCATCCCATGCCCACTTCATAGCCGCCATCCGCCGGGACGGCGAGGGACAACTTCTTAAAAGCACGTGGCCCAGGGAAGGGTCTGTGTCATATTTCTAAGGAGACTACTTTTTGAGAGATAACAATTATTTGTCATCGTAAGACTCCTCCTTGTCATCAGGCAGCCCTACGATGGAGAATCAGCAACTGTGGGTCCCTCACCTGTGGCCACACCCTGTGGAAGGAGAGGAACTGAGAGGGCTGACAGGGCGCGTGGGCTGGGATCGAGTGGCAGACACACAGGCTCTTGGTTGGGAAGGAAAAGAGTGGTTCCAGGGCTGCCACGGTGCCACCTGCCCGGTCCCATGCAGAGCCAACGTACAAAGGCCATCTCACAGGGAGGCTCAGACACCGCAGGCATGGGCCTGGCTGTGGGCAGGAGAGTCGCGGGCTTTGTGTACGTGATGCAGGCAGGTTTGTTCTGTGTGTTACGATGCATAGCAGGTGTTTTTAAGGTAAAATTAATAAGTGGTAAATTTATCTCTTTCTCCATGGCAGTTAAAATGTGGTGTGAAATGTTGTGCAGCACCAATTGCCTTAAGGTAAAACTTCAGTTTTTAAATTTTTAAAAAATAAATGTTTACTTTTAGAGTATTTTTAGATTTACAGAAAAAACTGCAGAGTGCAGAGTTTTCCTAATATTAACGTGTTGGATTAGCACAGTATATCTGGTAGGGTTAACACAGCAGTGTAGATTCGGTGTGTCTGCCACGTGGTCACATGTCCTTCATTTGTACCTAAAGCCCTCCGTCTGTCCCAGGGCACCACGCAGGACATCGCTGTGCAGTTGGCTTCCCTGGCCTGGGCTCCACCCAGGGTGGCCGTGTCTCAGCCTTCCTCGTTTTCAGTGACCTCGACAGTTTTGAGGCGTGCCGGTCGGGTGTTCTGCAGACTCTCCCTCTTGCCTGAGGACTTTATCATGAGTAGTTGGGGCCCTGTGCTTGGGGAGGAAGACCGTGGAGGTGAGGCGCCGTTCTCATCACATCCTGCGGAGCCTGTGAATAGCAACGCCACGTGTCTCTGCTGACGCGGACCTTGCTCTCTGCCCAGGTGGGGTGTGCCAGGCACCCCTTTGAGCAGCCGCCCCCAACCCTGTTACACACTGGACAGTTTGGAAGGAAGGCATTTCAGGGGTGGGGAGTGACCTGCCAGCTCATGAGGATGGAGGGCAGCACTCACTTTTGGAGTCCTTCTCCGGGGGAGGTGTGTCTGTTCTCCTGTTCAACGGCCAGCTCCATCACTGACTTCTCTCCGTGTGGACCCATGGGTATTTATTGTCCACGCTGGTGACCATCTGATTCTTCTCAATCTGTCCCCTCCTTAAACTGTCCCAGCCCATCCAGTTGTCCCCTTGGCATGTCCCCATCAACAGTCATATATGTGCATGTGGTTGTGTGTGGCTGTGTGCAAAGTTGTGTATGGTTGTGCGTGTTTGTGTGTGTATGATTGTGTTTGGTTGTGTGTGGTTGTATGTGGTTGCATGTGAGGGGTTGTGTTTGGCTGTGTTTGTGCTTGTGTAGGGTTGTGTGTGGTTTTTTGTGGTTGTGGTGGGTTGTGTCTGTGGAGTTGTGTGTGGTTGTGTGTATGTGGTTGTGTATGATTGTGTGGGCTGTGTGTGATTGTGGTGGTTGTGTATGTATGATTGTGTGTGGCTGTGTGGTTGTGTGTGATTTGTATGATTCTTTGGGATTGTAGGTGTGAGTTGTGTATGTTTATGTGTGTGGTTGTATATATATGGTTGTGTATGGTTATGTTTGGCTGTGTGTGTTTGTGTATGGTTGTGCACATGGTTGTGTGTCAGTGGTTGTGTGTATATTGTTGTGTATGGTTGTGTGTGGCTGTCTGTGGTTGTGTGTGCTTTGTATGATTGTGTGTGGTTGTGTATGATTGCATGTGAGTGGTTGTGTGTATATGGTTGTATATGTGGTTGTATGTGTGGTTGTGTGTGCTTTGTGGGTTGTGTACAGTTGTGTGTGTGGTTGTATGTGCTTTGTGGGTTGTGTATGGTTGTGTATGGTTGTGTGTGTGGTTGTGTGTGCTTTGTGGGGATGTGTATGGTTGTGTGTGTGTATGCTTGTGTATGGTTGTGTGTGTGTGTGGTTGTGTATGGTTGTGTGTGTGTGTGTGTTTAGCACTTCCCTGCTTTCTGGCATCATAAGATACTCCAGGCTTATCTTTGCAGCTCAGGCCCTACAATCAGCCATTTCTCTGGAGAGCCCTGCTTCCTTTCATTGGAGAATCTCATTAGGAACCAAGATCTGGGTGCCAAGTGGATAATTAAGTTTTAATTGAAAACGGGAACAGACATTAAGACCAGGCAGGCTGGTGCTGGACTTGAGCGCTAAGTGTCCGGTTCTGCCTCAGTCACTGATGAGCTGTGGGGATCTGGAAAGACTGACACTCCTCTGACTTAGTGTCCTCATCTCTAGAATGGGAGGAACAGCAGCGCCCAGCTCAGAGCGGCCGGAGGATGGAATGAATGAGGGCCTGTGTGGGGTCTGCCTGATGGTGAGCCATGAGCACCATGGCCCGAACCCTGCCCCGGGGCTCTGCTCTCTCCTGCTGGGTGGGGGGGTGCACTTCCCGTCACCTGGGTGGGGGGGTGCATTTCCCTTCACCTGGGTGGGGGGAAGCACTTCCCGTCATCTGGGTGGGGGGCAATTCCCATCACCTGGGTAGGGAGGGCACTTCCCACCACTAGCTTCCTTGCCAGCTGGTCCTTGTTGGGATCTGCCAATAGGAAGATCGAAAGGTGGGAGGGGAGAAGCTTCCTGTTCTGCTGCCACCTTGTGGACAGGTGCTGGCGGTGGGCTTGGCCGCAGCAGGGGTGGCAGGCACCCAGACGGAGACAGTTTGGGGGCAGAGTCGGCACCACTGTCTTACTGGCCAGGCAGTTGGAAGCCGCCCTGCCCTGGGGACGGAGAGCTGAGTGTGGCTGTGTCTCCAGCAGCAGGTGCAGGCAGCGCTCCGAGCCTGGGTGTCAGCATCCTTTTTACCTCCTCAGCAACCCCTCCTTCCTTGTTCTCTTGCAGGCATTTGCACCGTGGCAGAGGACCCATGTGCTGTATCCCTTGCCTTTGTTTCTCCGCTAACACAACGTTATTAGTATTATTATTTACTTTGTCACTACTACTGACAAATAATTTAAACATGCAAGCAGTTTTGCAGCCACCCATTTTCGCTGGCATACTGTACCCCGATTTACCTGTGTCACACATGTGCCCCGGCTGCCACAGGGTCACTTTCGGATTTCTGAAATGACTTGGTTGTCTCCAGATTAGAAGTCACCCAGCAAGATGCAACCGCTGGTGAACTGGAAAGTAGGCGGATTCTTGCCCTCTTTTGTCAAAAGCAGAGGCACACACACGTTTTCTTATAATGCTGTCTAGGCCATATCTGCTGTTCATGGGGTCGGGAGGACATCTGCATACTGTGAGCTCTGCCCTGGAAGGCTGGCATGGGGTGTGGCCACAGTGGACCCCACATCGGGGATTGGCCTCTTGGCTGAGGCGATGTTTAGGAAGCATCCTTGCTTAAGGATGGGAAGTCCCTTCTCCCAGCAGCTGTTGCTGAGGCCACCTGGTAAATGGCACTTGAAGGTCCTCCAAGTATCATAAAGAATGTGCCCTGATGTGGAGGTAGACGCCAAGTGAGAGAGGAACTATGAAAGCAAAGCTCATTTTCTGAGTTTGGCGGAGACCCATTATGCTCCTGTATCTTTTCATAACTCGGAAATAAATCTCACTGAGGTTTCCCAGCTGGTGCCGAGGATGAATTCTATGTGAACACTTTTCTCTGTGTGTGCCAGGCTCTGTCTACGTCACTTTCACAACCAGTGAAGCTTCAGTCTGTTTTTTTGTTAGACTGCACAATGCCAAACAGTGTTTGATTTTTTTAATTTAAGTAGGACTTTTGGTGAACTGATAAGTAAATACATCATTTTGGCCTTTTAGACTCAGAGTCTTTGCTCCTGAAAATGCAGGCTAGAGTATTTATGTCCATAAAAGAAGGAAATCACTCGTGTGAGAAGGCTAACAGATAAGCGTCTCCCATCTACCTGGGTGTGTCACTCACCAGTGAGGGGACTTTGACCAAGTCCTCTGGGACCTGAGTTTTCCCATCTGCAGAAAAGGTAAAGCAAAGCAGCGTCTCCTTCTCCTGGGTGCCGTGAGGGCCAAGTCGCTTAAAAGAGGTGAAGACAGAACAGTGCCGCGAGGCAGCAAGCGCGGGGTGCGTGGAAACTACGTGTCTTGGAATCTCCCTCACCGTCCAAAATCGTCTGTGTGTGTGCGGATCCCTGCTCTCTTTACACCCTTGTTTCTCCATCTGAAAAATGAGGTGGTTGTGCAATTCCCTCCAGAATTAAAATTTTCCAAGATTTTCAAAAACAGCTCAATGAATCCACCTAATTAAAGTTTAATCCCATTTCTGTATTGCATTTTAAATTAAGCATGTGGGTCATGGTACGTGGTGTCTGGACCCCGCCCGTCTTGCAAATGCCTTTTCCCTGCATCTCCGCTCCCTGCCAAGGCTCCAGTCAAACAGGACCACGGGCTCTGGCCGGCTCCCTACCGGAGTCCCGCCATTCTCATTGTCTGGTCCTTTCTCTTCTCCTGTCTCTGCCTGTGGAACCCTTTCTCAACTGTGAAGACCTCCAAGGCCGCCACGGCTGTGACAGCTCAGGTGGAACTCCTCACGGTGGCTCCTGGCCCCCCGTCACCTCTTCGCTTGCCTGCTGGCCCCTCTCCTGCGATGCTCTTCTCTGCTTGCTCCTGGGGAGCCTTCCTGGCCTTCAGCCTGTTTCTCAGGCTGACCTGGCTCTCGCTCACATCCTCCCAAGGGGCTGGCATTCTCCTTTCCTTTGGCTTGGATGATCTTCCCTAGTAACTTCTTATGGCTGATTCTTATCTACAGGCTCAAGGCCAAGTATCAGCTCCTTGGAGAAGCCTTTCCCAGCTGCCCACCCAGTGTTCTCAGCAGCATCACCACAATCAGATGGCTGCATGTCCCTGGCCCTCTCTGCAGCTGACTTGTGAAACCATGGTTTTGCTGTCTGTGGTGGAGCTCCCTTGCTGGTGGGGACTCTGGTCTCCTTGCTAAGCCCTGAACTTGCTGGCCAGACCAGCTCCGGTCACATAACCACACACTGAATATTTGTTGAATAAAGAATGCCTAGTCTAAATGAATGTTCTCTCCTCAAAGAAGCCTCAGCTCTTTACGGATGTAAAGCAGAAGAAGAAAATGACTAAGCAAATAAAACAGCAACCCAACCAGCATGATGTAGAGGTTCTCAGCAATGGCCCCACTGTAGCATACAACGCTCTTTTCTGAGCGACATGCTGGGGTCACTGTACCAGCTGGTTCCTGACTCTGTCTCTTCAGCCTCATCTTTGCCCCCCCACGGCCCCTCCTTTCCCTGATCTCCATTCCCTTCCTTCCTTCTCCTTGTTAAACAGTGTTTCAAGTTTGCATAACAGCACAGCAAATAATAGGGCATATATAATCAACTCCATCTTTGTTAAATATAATATTCTGCTCTGCTTTCTTGTGAGATTTTCCTTCCCATCTTTAAGTTTTCAATAATAAAGCAGACAATTACACGTATCTTTGTGTTCCCATCCTCGGTTTCAATCCTCTCACCCTGGGGTAGCCTCTCCTGAACTTCGTTGATTCTCAGCCCCAAGCACAGTGTAAATGTTGTACTGCCCATCTGCATATCCCTTAATGATGTGGTAAGATTTTATGTGTTTGTAAATTTTTTATAAATGTGATTAGTTCACCGGCTTTCTGTTTTTACGGTACTTCTGACATTTGCCCAGGTCGATGTGGGCAGTGCTGGAACTCACTGCTTTGTCATCCTATGTACCACTTCATCATATCAATCCAACAGCGCTGATTGATTCTGCTTTTGATAGGAATGTACTTAAAAATTAATTGCAAATAATGCCCTTATGAATAATTCTGTAGGGGTGGCTTTTGCACATGTGGGGTATTTTTTCTAAGACATATAGACTGTAGCTGCATTTTGGTCTCCTGGAACGCTAGGACATAATGTGCCTGCAGTGAACATTGCCGAATCCTTTTCAAGGCTGCAGCTCGTGTCCATGCACTATACGGCACTGTGAAGACGCATCGTGCATCTCTTTGTTTGTGCAGATATTGTAGTATTTCAAATAATGTTTCACTTAAAAAAGCCTTTTCTTTGATTTGTTCTTAGTTCCTTCATAATTATGTTACTGTAAATTAGACTTTTAAAGTTGACCTCTTAATTGTTTGTAGATGGTTTATAGCACTACAATTCCAGAACTGCCTTATTATTTATTCATTTATCTTTGAGAAACGTGAGGCAGGGTCTTGCTTTGTCGCCCAGGCTGGAGTGCAGTGGTGTGATCACAGCTCACTGCAGCCTCGACGTCCTAGGTTAAAGGGCCCTCCTGACTCGGCACCCCTGAGCACCTGGGGCTACAGACTACAGACATATGCCCCATGCCTGGCTCACTTTTCTTTTCTTGTTGTTGATGTTGTTTTAGAGATGGGAATCTCACTATGTTGCCCAGGCAGGACTTGAACTCCTGGACCCAAGCGGTCTGCTCACCTCAGCCTCCTCCCAAAATGCTGGGATTACAGGCATGAGTCACTGCACCTGACTTATTTCTAATACCTTATTTGTAGAATCTCTTCACCCTAGAGTGTCCTGTCACCTCAAAATAGCACACTTTTTCCGTCTTTCCAATTCATAACCCTTTCATTTGCTTTGCTTGGTAAACGGACTTACTTCTCCTGTACATACTGAAGTCATAACAATGAACAATCTCATTTTGTATGATTTTAAAGAGGATGCTGAAAATATTTTGCAACTAACTAATTACATTTATTAACTAATAAATGTTAACTACCAAAACCGTATGGCAATCTTGGTATAGGGCAGTTAACCAATTTTGGTAGTTAACGTTTATTAGGCTGAGGATGTTTCTTCTAGTTCTATAAATTTCATTACTTTTTGCATGATTAATTTGATCGAAGTTTGAATTTTAGCAAATTTTTTATAATTCAATAAGTAATTTTGGATTTTTTCTCTTTTAATTTATGAATAGATTCTTTTATATTAAGCCATTCTTGCATCCCTGGAATGAACCTAACTTGGTCATGATGTAACTTTTTAACAGAAAAAAGCTGGATTTATTGATATTTTAATTAGGATGTTTGCATCTATGTTTATTAATCAACATTGGCCTATGGTCTCCCTCTGTCATCCTGCCTTTGTATGAGTTTGGCATGAAGGTTACATGGACTGCATAGAATGAGGGAAAGAATGCCCCGTTCCCATTCTCTAGAAGAAACAATGCAGATGTGTAAAATCAGTGTCTTCAATGCTTGGTAGACGTTCTCTGTGAAACTTTGTGAGTAGCTGGTTGGTTTTGCTGTGTGTGTGTGTTTTGCTGTTGTTTTGGAGATAGATTTTTAATAGACTATTTTATATTTGTAATGATTTTTACATCCAATTAAATTTTATAATTGTTCTTAACTGTAGGAAGTTATAGATTCATCGGGTATTGCCTTTTTAATCTAAACTTTCAGATTTCTTGACATACAAACATGTTTTATTCTCTTATAATGGACTGAGCCTCTGCTGTCAGTGTGTGTGTGTGTGTGTGTGTGTGTGTGTGTGTATTTCTTTTCATATCTAAGGGTGGTTTTTCTATGTTTTCTTTCTTTTCTTCTTTGATCAAACTTTTACTATGTGTGATAATTTAATGATGCGAAGAATAAATTTATCTTTCGTGATGCTCATTTGTTTTCCATTTCACGGAGTTTTACTCTGAGCTACAGTATTGCTTACCTTCCACTTTCTTTGCCTTTGTTTTTCCTGTGACGAGGTTTCTATGGCTTGAGTTGCACACGGCTGCAGCCTGCTAACATAAACTTTCATAGCCATGCTTCCCTTTCAGTGCTGCTTTAGGTAAGTTTTGGTTGAATGCTCACTATCATTCTATTCCAAATGTTTTCTAAGTTCTACCATGATCTTTATTATTGCTGTGGTACTTCTAGGTTACTTAGAAGTGAATTTTAAATTTCCAAATAAATGACATTTAAAATTTTTGATTTATTAGATTATTTGGTAGAATGTGCTTTGTATTTTATCAGTTCTTTGGCCTAGTACATAATCAATTTTATAAATATTCTATGTATGCCTGAAAAGATTGTGCATTTTTTCAATTGTTGAGTACAATGCTTTAGGCATGTCCATTAAATCAAGTCTGATAAATGTTTTGTTGAAGTCTCCTCTAGATATACCATTTTTTGGGTCTATTACACCTATCAGTTATCAACAAAAGAGTGATAAATTATACTACTGTGATTATAGAGGCTTCAATGTTTCTTTGTGTCTATTACTTTTCTTTATATATTAGAAGCTGTTACAAGGTAAAGGAAAGCAGGATGATCATATCTTCCCAGTGAAGGGTTCCATTTATCATTCAATAGCAACCATTTTTAATATTGAGGTCTATTGTGTGACATTGAAATAGCTCACAAGCTTTTTATATAATTAGAATTTGTTGTCTACTGTTCCATGCATAATGTAGTTATACATTATATCTTTGTCTACTGGTTTACCTTAAATATTTAAAAATATTCTTGACCCAACCAGGTTTAAATATAAGCATGGCTCTATCTCATCTCTCAATACTTACCCTCCAACTTCTTTAATTCTGATCATGCTCTCCTGCTAAGTCTTATTATCTAGTATTTGAGTCGACCTGTGTTTATAACCTGGAAACGTCACCATCATTGTTACCAACATTGTTTCATGCGGTTAGAGCTTACCAAGATGAACTCATTTACTTGCACATTTTCTGATCACGATTCCTTTCTTTATCATCCTATTTTATTTCTCTGGAATTGGTTTCCTTCTCCCTGACAAATCCGTTGGTCGTTCTTGTCATTGTGTGTTAGTAGTAAACATCTTAGTCCTACTAGATCCATACACTTTGGAAAATTATTTAAGGTTTTGGACTTAGATTTTGCCATCTGTAAAGTGGGGAGGAGCGTGGTCCCTTTCCTGTGAATGGAAGGTGTGCTGCGTGTCAGCACCCGGAGCAGAATCTGTGCATATGGAGGGCTTTGGGAGTCTTAGCTACTTACACGGTTGTCACTGTGTCCTGCAAACACGATTTTTCACCCTCACCTATTAATAATTTAGCTAAATGGCCTATTCCAGGCATGGGGTGAATTTTCCTGACCGTTTTGGAAATGCTAACAACCCGTCTCCTGCTTTAGCTGCTGCTTTCAGGGTGTCTGCTAAATGCCGTTTCCTTGCTGGAAATCATCTTTTCTCCCACACTGCTTTTAAGAACCTTCTCTGTCTCTGGAGTTCTGCGGCATCCATGTGACACACATGCCTAAAAGTAGACTTATTTTTGTTTGTCCTGCTTGTGATGGAGGGATTTGCTGTGTGTCATCATTTCGAAGTAAATTCTTTCCTTTCATCTTATTTTCAATAGTGTCTCTTCTGGGGGTCTTCTCATCTCCTTTTCCAGAAGTCACATGCTTTTTTTATTGGGCATTTTCATTCCATCCTCACTTCCCAATGTCTCATTTATAATGTGTGAGACACTTCTCTATGGTTTCTCAGCTCCAAGCCACGCTTTATATTCTACTCTGGGATGTTAGAGTTGAAAGACATCTTCTGTGGCCACAGGCTTCCAGCAGGAGCCCTAGAGAGATTGTGGAGCCGTAGAAGGGGCGGATGTGCTCCTCCATCTGCAAGCTGTGGCTTCCCGGTGGGTCCAGTGCTGGCCCAGCCACCAACCCTCCCAGCCTTCTCAGGACAGGCCCACGCACTCCCACATGGGCCCAGCAGTGGTGGGCAGCACGGGGGCCTGAGGGTGGCTCCATGCAGTCTTTCCTCCAAACTCCCAGGCTCTGATGACTCCACCCTCTTCCCTTTGTCCTGGCCCGAGGGTGGCAGTCGTGGGTCTCCTCAGCTGTTCCTTCTTGTAGAGCTGGCCTCAAACTCCTCTCTGGAAATGTTTACTACTGAATTGCTATTTTCTTAACGTTCATGTGTCTTCTTCATTTCTATCTGTTCTTACGGGTCGTTGGGGAGGAGGCTGTAACCTTTCCCCTAACTGAGTCAGCTGAGTTCACTCTTCCTAGACCGCTTCCTGCAGAGCCTCACGGTATTTGGCAATCAGCCCTTCTTCTGTGACATATGAGCTGCAGGTCATGCGTGTGGTTTGAGTTCAGAGTCTCTCCAAATGCTCAGATCCTTGAATCAGCCAGGCAGCATGATCTCTGTCGACACAGTAACATGGGGTGGGGAGTTTCAGACTATGTGTGTTACAAGCTTGACCCCCAAAGCTATGTGTTGTTCACACTGTGGCTATAAATCCCCCAAAATGTTCTCTCCCTGTGTGAGACAGGCAAGTTTTATTTCTGGTCCCTTCGGGACCCCAGTTCCACTTCCTTAACTCAGGAGTGCTCAGGTTAGTATCTCCCAGCTTCTCTGGACAACCGCTCGTTCCCTCCGCCAGGACGGGTGCAGAGCTAACACGTGAGCTCCCCGTGCAGGGTTTCAGCAGCCAGTTCATTTCCCGACACTCGCCCTGTTTCATGCACGTAGCGTTGCTTATGGAGGAGTGTGTTGCTGCTGCTTTATCCAGCACGTATGAGGTCTGTCACAGGAGCGTCCTCACGTTACCTTACATCCACGTGGTGGCTAGTGGAAGTCCACGTCTGATTCAGCCTGGGCAGCAGATGAAAGTCCTGGGCTGAAAACGCTCACTCAAAGTCACCTGGAGACATCAAATAACAATCTGTTTCTTTTCTTTTTTCTAGTCAAGGAGGCTTACTTTTGATGGCAATAAATGTCTTCCAAGTTGTTAATCATTTTTTTAGACCACAAAGTGCTACATACCCATTTCTGTGTTATCTGACAACGTATGATAAAGTTGAAGCAAACTGTATGAGCATAGCAGTAGGCATGCAGGTCTTTTCAGTACGCGCAGATTTGTGAATGCCAGAGGGAAAAAGCATGAGGACACAGTGTGTCTATGATATTCATAGGTCTTAAATTACAAAATTTAATTTATTTTCCTCTTTTTTAAAAAAAGTTCTGGCTCTAAGCAACAGTCAAATTAATTTTCTCTTTTTCTCTTTCTAACTTTTATTTTAGGTTCAGGGGCACAGCTGCAGGTTTGTTCCATGGCTAAATTGCATGTTGCGGGGATTTGGTGTACAGAGAGTTCAGTCACCCAGGTAATTAGTATAATACCTGACAGGTGGTTTTTCAATCCTCACCCTTCTTTGCCTGTCTCCCTCAAACAGGCCCTTGTGTCTGTTGTCCCTTCTCCGTGTCCATGTGTACTCAATGTCTAATTCCCACTGATAAGTCAGAACATGTGGCACATGGTTTTCTGTTCCCGTGTGATTCGCTTAGGATAATGGCCTCCAGCATTATCCATGGTGATACAAAGGCCACGATCTCATTGTTTATGGCTGCATAGTATTCCATGGTGTATTGTACCACATTTTCTTTATCCAGTGCACCATTGATGGGCATGTAGGTTGATTCTGTGTCTTTCCTCTTGTGAATAGGGCTGTGATGAACATAAGTGTGCATGTGTCTTTGTGGCAGAAAAGTTTATATTCCTTTGGGTATATGCCCAGTAATGCAATGGCTGGGTCGAACTCAAAATGAAGTAGACATATGAAAGTATGTGTTCCCTTTTCTCCATAATCTTGCCAGCATCTGTTACTTTTTGACTTTGTAGTAATAGCTATTCTGACTGGTGTGAGAAGGTATGCCACTGTGGTTTTGATTTGCATTTCTCTGATGATTAGGGAGGCTAAGCATTTTTTTAATATGCTTACTGGCCGTGTATGTGTCTTCCTTGAGATGTATGTGTTCATTTCCTTTGCCCATTTTTTAATTATGGTTGTTTGCTTTTTGCTTATGGTCCTCATAGATTCTGGACAGTAGATGTTTGTCGGATGCATAGTTTGCAAATATTTTCTCCCATTCTGTAGGTTGTCTGTTTATTGATAATTTCTGAATTAATTAAATTAAGAAATTAATATGCATTCACACATCTTTTTTTATAATTTTACTTTAGGGTTTGGGGTACATGTGCAGATCATCAGGGTTGTTGCATGGGTGCATACATAACTAGGTGGTTTGCTGCCTCTATTTCCCCTTTGACTATATCTGGCATTTCTCTCCATGTTATCCCTCCCCACCTTCCCCAACCTCCACTGTCCCTCCCCTAGCCCTCCTCAACTGCCCCCAGTGTGTGATGCTACTCTCCCTGAGTCCATGTGTTCTCATTGTTTTACACCCACCTATGAGTGAGAACATGTGGTGTTTGGGTTTTCTGTTCTTGTGTCAGTTTGCTGAGAATGATGGTTTCCAGATTCATCCAAGTCCCTATAAAGGACTGGAACTCATCATTTTTTATGTGTGGTTGCATAGTATTCCATGGTATATATGTGCCACATTTTCTTTGTCCAGTCTATCATTGATGGGCATTTGGGTTGGTTCCAGGTGTTTGCTATTGTACACAGGGCTGCAATGAACATAAGTGTGCATGTGTCTTTATAGTAGAATGATTTATAGTTCTTTGGGTATATAGCCTATAATAGGATTGCTGGGTCAAATGGAATTTCTATTTCTAGATCCTTAAGAGATTGCCACACTGTCTTCCACAATGGTTGAACTAATTTGCATTCCCACCAGCAGTGTAAAAGTGTTCCTATTTCTCGACATCTTCTCCAGCATCTGTTGTCTCCAAATTTTTTAATGATTTCCATTCTAACTGGT
Source organism: Cebus imitator (assembly GCF_001604975.1). Lineage (NCBI taxonomy): Eukaryota > Metazoa > Chordata > Mammalia > Primates > Cebidae > Cebus > Cebus imitator. The sequence continues at coordinate 874,439 of NW_016107639.1, read as the reverse complement.
GTGAGATGATGTCTCAATGTGGTTTTGATTTGCATTTCTCTAATGATCAGTGATGATGAGCATTTTTCATATGTTTGTTGGCCTCATACATGTCTTCTTTTAAAAAGTATCTGTTCATATCCTTCTCCCACTTTTGAATGGGGTTGTTTGTTTTTTTCTTGTGTATTTGTTTTAGCTCTTTGTAGATTCTGGATATTAGCCCTTTGTCAGATGGGTAGACTGTGAATTTTTTTTCCCATTCCGTTGGTTGCTGGTTTGCTCTAATGATTTTTTTTTTTTTTTTTTTTTTTNTTTTTTTTTTTTGCTGTACAGAAGCTCTGGATTTTAATTAGATCCCATTTGTCTATTTTGACTTTTGTTTCTATTGCTTTTGGTGTTTTAGTTATGAAGTCCTTTCCTACGCTTATGTCCTGGATGGTTTTGTCTAGGTTTTCTTCTAGTGTTTTTATGCTGTTAGGTTTTATGTTTAAATCTTTAATCCATCTGGAGTTAATTTTAGTGTAAGGTATAAATTTTAGTGTAAATTTTTTCTTCTAGTGTTTTTATGCTCTTAGGTTTTATGTTTAAATCTTTAATCCATCTGGAGCTAACTGTAGTGTAAGATGACAGTTTTTGCTTTCTGCACATTGCTAGCTAGTTTTCCCAACACCATTTATTAAACATGGAGTCCTTTCCCCATTGCTTGTTTTTGTCAGGTTTGTCAAAGATCAGATGGTTCTAGATGTGTGGTGTTGCTTCTGAGGCCTCTGTTCTGTTCCATTGGTCTATGTCTCTGTTTTGGTACTAGTACCATGCTGTTTGGATTACTGTAGCCTTGTAGTATGGTTTGAAGTCCAGCAGTGTGATGCTTCCGGCTTTGCTCTTTTTGCTTAGGGTTGTCTTGGCTATGTGGGCTCTCTTGTGATCCCATATGAAGTTTAAAGTGTTTTTTCCAGTTCTGTGAAGAAGGTCATTGGTAGCTTGATGGGGATAGCATTGAATCTATAAATTACTTTGGGTAGTATAACCATTTTCATGATATTGATTCCATGATGAGCATGGAATGTTTTTCCATCTGTTTGTGTCCTCTCTTATTTCGTTGAGCAGTGATTTGTAGTTCTCCTTGAAGAAGTCCTTTACATCCTTTGTTAGTTGTATTCCTAGGTATTTTATCCTCTTTGTAGCAATTGTGAATGGGATTTCACTCTTGATTTAGCTCTCTGTTTGTCTGTTATTGGTATATAGGAATGCTTGTGATTTCTGCACATTGATTTTGTATTCTGAGACTTTACTGAAGTTGCTTATCCATTTGAGAAGATTTGGGGCTGAGATGATGGGGTCTTCTAAATATATAATCATGTCATCTGCAAATATATCAAACAATACTAATTCATTTTCTGAGACCAACATCATCCTGGTACCAAAACCAGACAGAGACTCAACTAAAAAAGAAAACTTCGGGCCAATATCCATGATGAACATCGATGCAAAAATCTCTTTTTGTATTGTTTGATATAGTTTCAGAAGGAATGGAACCAGCTCCTCTTTGTATGTCTGGTAGAATTCGGCTGTGAACTCATCTGGGCCTGGACTTTTTTTGGTTGGTAGGCTATTGATTGCTGCCTCAACTTCAGCCCTAGTTATTGTTCTATTCAGGGTTTCAACTTCCTCCTGGTTTAGTCTTGGTAGAGTACAAGTGTCCAGGAATTTATCCATTTTTTTTCTGATTTACTGGTTTATGTGCATAGAGCTGTTTGATAGTTTGTATTTCTGTGAGATCAGTGGTGATATCCCCTTTATCTTTTTTTTATTGCATCTATTTGATTCTTCTCTCTTTTCTTTTTTATTAGTCTGGCTAGCAGCCTGTCCATGTTGTTGATCTTTTCAAAAAACCAGCTCCTGGATTTATTGATTTTTTGAAGTGTTTTTTATGTCTCTATATCCTTTGATTTTTGTGTCTCTATCTCCTTCAATTCAGCTCTGATCTTAGTTATTTCTTGTCTTCTGCTAGCTTTTGAATTTTTTTGATCTTTATCTTCTAGCTCTTTCAATTTTTTTGATAGGGTGTCAATTTTAAATCTTTCCTTGTGTCTCATGTGGGCATTTATTGCTATAAATTTCCCTCTTTACACTGCTTTGAAAGTGTCCCAGAGATTCTGGTAAGTTATGTCTTCATTCTGATTGGTTTCGAAGAACATCTTTATTTCTGCCTTCATTCCATTGTCCAGTCAACACTCAGAAGCAAGTTGTTCAGTTTCCAAGTGGTTGTGCAGATTTGAGTGTGTTTCCTAATCCTAAATTCTAATCCGATTGCACTGTGGTCTGATGGACTGTTTGTTATGATTTCTGCTCTTTTGCATTTGCTGAGGAGTGATTTGCTTCCAATTATTTGGTCAGTTTTGGAGTAAGTGTGATGTGGTGCTGAGAAAAATGTGTATTCTGTGGATTTGGGGTGGAGCGTTCTGTAAATGTCTATTAGGTCTGCTTGGTCCAGCTCTGCATTCATGTCCTGGATGTCTTTGTTAATTTTCTGTCTCTTTGATCTGTCTAATATTGACAATGCAGTGTTGAAGTCTCCCACTATTATTGTGTAGGAGTCTAAATCTCATTTTAGGTTGTTAAGAACTTGCTTTATGTATCTGGGTGCTCCTTTATTGGGTGCGTATATATTTAGGATCATTAGCTCTTCTTGTTGCATTGGTCCTTTACTATTATGTAATGCCCTTCTTTGTCTCTTTTGATCTTTGTTGGTTTGAAGTTCATTATAGCAGACACTAGGATTGCAACCCCTGATTTTTTTGTTCTCCATTTACTTGGTAAATCTTCTTCCATCCCTTTATTTGAGTCAATGTGTGTCTTTGTATGTGAGATGGGTTTCCTGAATACAGAACACTGATGGGTTCTAACTTTTTATCCAGTTTGCCAGTCTGTGTCTTTTGATTGGGGCATTTAGGCTGTTTACATTCAATGTTAATATTGTTATGTGTGAATTTGACCCTGCCATTTTGTTACTGGCTGGTTTTCTTTCCCATTAGTTGACTCATTTTCTTCGTTGCATTTTTGGTCCTTGCCATTTGGTGTGCTTTTGCAGTGGCTGGTACTTGTTCCTTTCTGTGCTTAGTGTTTCTTTCAGGAGCTCTTGTAGGGCAGGTCTGGTGGTGACAAAACCTCTCAGTAATTGCTTGTCCATAAAGGATTTTATCTCTCCTTGACTTATAAAGCCCAGTTTGACTGGATATGAGATTCTGGGTTGAAAGTTATTTTCTTTAAGGATGTTGAATATTGGCCCCCACTCTCTTCTGGCTTATAGGGTTTCTGCTGAAAGATCCACCATGAGTCTGATTGGCTTCCCTCTGTGGGTGACTGACCTTTCTCTCTGGCTGCCCTTAGCATTTTTTCCTTCATTTGAACCCTGGTGAATCTGACAAGTATGTGCCTTGGGGTTGCTCTTCTTGAGGAATATCTTTGTGGAGTTCCCTGTATTTCTTGGATTTGAATGTTGGACTGCTTTGCTAGGCTGGGGAAGTTCTTCTGGATAATATCCTGGAGCATGTTTTCCAGCTTGGATTCATTCTCCCTGTCATATTGAGGTACACCGATCAAGCATAGTAGGTCTTTTCACATAATCCCATATTTCTTGGAGACTTTGTTCATTTATTTTCACTCTTTTTTCTCTTGTATTGCCTTCTTTTTTTATTTCATTGAGTTGATCTTCAGTCTCTGATACTCTTTCTTCTGCTTAATTGATTTGGCTATTAAAACATGTATTTGCTTCACGTAGTTCTTGCGCTGTGTTTTTCAACTCCAGTAAGTCATTTATCTTCTTCTCTAAGCTGATTATTCCAGTTAGCATTTTGTCTACTTTTTTCAAGATTTTGGTTTCTTTGCATTTAATTAGAATCTGTTCCTTTAGCTTAGAAAAGTTTGTTTTTATCCACCTTATGAAGCCAGTTTCTGTCAATTTGTCACACTCTTTCTCAGTCATGTTGTGTTCTCGTGTTGTTGAGGAGTTGTGATCCCTTGAAGGAGAAGAGGTGTTCTGGTGTTTGATGGTTTCATCTTTTTTTGCACTGCTTTTTTCCATCTTCATGGATTTACCTGGCTGTAATCTCAGGGAGCTGCTTGATGAGGTCGCTTGTCTTCCTGTTGAGGCGCTACTGGGTTTCCAGGGACTCCTTCAGGTTTCGAGGTAAGCTTCCTGTGTCTTTTTTGTTTTCACTGGGAGGTTAAGCCTGCCTCTTCCGCTGACCTGGAGGAGTGGCTGGGTGGTCAAGAACACCGTTATGTTGTTATGTTGCTGTGTAGGCTTCCTGTGTTTTTGTTAAAACATGAAGCCCAGTCCCACCCCTTTAATGGTGGGTTGTGTCTTTCCTCCACAGGGCTGGATCATTCAGGGTTCAGCTCAGACTGAGACACTGGCTGTGTAACCCACTAGAGCTAGTGCTGCAGCCCTATGGGGTTTGTGGGGGAGGTAGGGACCCACCCAGCCTCACCGTGCATCTCCCCGCTTTCAGCTCCCTCTCTCTCTGGGCAGGGGCAGGGGTCGATAGCTCGGTCCGCAGGCTCTCCTGGCCAGTTTATGGGTTTACGCATTTGCTTAGATCTGTGCACCAATCCGGGACACCGTCCTGGATTATTATTCAACTCTGCGCTTGAAATTCCCAGCGCTTGACTGGCAAAGATCCCCTGTTCTGTGTATTGCTGAGGCTTTGGGAGAAGTGCTGTATGTGGACTGGAGTGCCAGAGGGGGAGCCTCCGACTCGCCAGTCAGATGCACTTTCTGGGTGAAGCAGCACCCCTCCCCACCTCGGTCTGCCCTACCTGGGCTTTGCTCACTGTCTGTCCGACCAGAGCCCTTGAAATGCACCTGGTACCTTGGTTGGAGCTAGGAGATCTCTTGATTTCTGCATCTCTCTGGGTGGGTGTTGTGCTCGGGAGTTGTGTCCATTTGGCCATCTTGACTCGGCTTTGCATTTACACATCTTGAAGTGAAGAAAGAGGTTCTATGTTTCCCTTGGAAGGAAATGCACATCAATCACTCATTCTGGAAGTTTTTGTCAATTTTTCTAATAATTATTGAGCTTTCAAGTATTTCCCATATGACACATTATATACGTCTTCATATATAACATCAAACTCACACATGTGCTGGTAGCGGATTCTCATAGGAGAATTACAGAAAGAGCAAGGTGCCTGGATGGTCATGGTTAATATTGATTTAGGAGCTCTGTGGGCAAGGCTGCCGACCTGATCACATTCACTTTTATGGTGAATGTGGACAACCCACTCACCATCAAAGCGTTGGAGGATCCGGGCCCCCTCTTCTCTGGCAGGTGTCCCCCAGGTGTCAGGGGGTGGCTGCTCATGGCCTGGTCCAGACCCTGTCGTCTGATGCAATGACTAGACAGCCAGACCGGGTCCATGAGGAAGCGACTTCTCAGTTACCCAGCAATGGGGCAGGGAAAGGGGTTCTGAAGGCTGATGTGCTTGCATGCGTGTGCTTGTGTGTGCGTGTTTGGGAACCAGGGCAAGCGAACACAGGGACTTGGCTGGGTGAGGGCTGAGGAACCTCCATCAGCTTGCGGAGAAAAGAGGAAAATGCAGCTGGCTCAGTGTTTTGTGGATGCCTAATTAGGGAAAGAATTAAAAAAACACCCTTCTGATGAACTTCTGTCATTTAAGTTTCTAACAAGGGACCCATGTGGACATTGGTTTTTCCCAATCCGTTTTGAGAAAAGAGACTGAGGCCTACCTTATCAAGAATGGACTCCTTTTACTGTTTCTTCCTAAGACCAGTATTTTTTTAGGGGGTTAATATACCAGGAAGAGGTCAGGGTGATTATTTAGTGGGAAAAATTGTATTTGCTAGGACTTTATTGGTTCTCTTTCAGAAACCCAACTTATTTATGACATAAGTCATTTTAGGGCAGTTGATAGAAGTTATTTCTTTTTTATGACACTCGTGCCTGTGTGTAAAATTGTGCTATAAATGATATTGACAGTGTCATACAGTACTACTGTATTTTTTGTGTGTTGTAAAACTTTGCTACTTTATGGTCAAACAAACTAAAGTTGTGACTGTCAGCTTCTCAGAAAAAAACACTAGGGCCTTTCAAGTTTTGAAGAATGCACTTAAGAGAGTGATACACAGAAGAGAAAATTCCATGAAAAAGAGGAGTAACCCAGGCTTTTATTTTTATGCTTCCTCCTGGATGCAGAATTTGTCTGGGTCGTGGTCCCTGTTTTGCATGATAAACACCAACGTGGCAGCCAAGACAGCTTCTCCAGCATCCTCTGTCCCGGCTACGGAGGATGTGTTCTGAGGGGCTTCCACGGGGCCTAGGAGTTAATGAGTTACTCAGTCTGCTTGGTCGGTCAGATATATTACTATCTTCAACATGACAGTCTACTGAAAAACCCTGTTGACTTCTGATTTTAGGAGAAGAAACAGCTTTTCAAGTCCCCCTGGGATTTCTCCCATCAATACTTTCGTCTGGGGTTGAGGGGGCTCTCGAGTCATCTCTCCAAGGTCAAGAATCCCCCAGGACCACCTTGCATGTTGATGGGAGGGGGAAGAATCCAGAGAGGGCCGAAGGGGCCTCTCACAGTCAGCGTCCCTGTGTTTATCAATACAAGGAGTCCCTTTGATTACCTGTGATTTTGTGCCGATTAGTGAACTTGAACAGAGCGGTCTAAGGAAACATGTACACATACAAAGTGAAACACAGTTACAACAACACTGCAATGCGAGCACCCTGGACTCACGCTGCTGTGCAGAGTTTCACGGGGGATTTCACAAACTGTCCTTCACTCCACATGTGGGAGGAAGACAAGGCAGGCGAGACGCTCTCCATTTTTGGAGTTGAAGAAACAGCCTGCAGGGGATGGGTCTCCTGAGTAGCACATGGCTAATAACCACCCGGCCAGGGGCACCTGTCCAGGTCTGAGTCCTCGGGGTGTCCACGCTCTGCTAGCAGGAATGATGTAACCCCAAGGCCATCATAAGACCTCAGTGTGGCCAACTGTGGACAGTTCCGCTTCTGATCTCCAAGCCCAGCTGTGTGGGATGCCCTGGTTGGTCGTGGTTAACCCGGAACCTGTGGAGGGACTCAAAGTCATGCTTCTGTGCGAAGGGAAAGGGGAAGCCGCTTTATTTTGTCTTTGGGGTAATTGAGGCAGAACTGAACGGTCTGAGCCAGCAGTAGCCTCTCTCTGCGGACTGAGGGTGAACTGGAAAGAGTAGGAACCCTTGCAGGTGTTTGGTTTGATCTGGTTATTGGAAGCAGGTCCTTATGCGTTGGGCGCTCTAAGCGTGGAGGTGATAGGTGTGTTGCATCACATTCCCGCCATGAAGTGGAGCCAGGCTGGCAGCTGTGCCTCCACCAGAAGGCAGTGACGCCAGCCCCGTGTGGAAAACGCGATTTTTGCCTCCAGATCTGGAAGTAGTGGTATTTGGCTTCCACTCTCTAGGAGTGGACTTTGCATGCAAAGCTCCCGGTGGCTCTGGGACGGGGATTGTGTTGGCTCAGAGTCTTCAGGTGGGCTCTCAGCACCTCCCGGGGCGGTGGGAGGATGAGGCAGGGTCCCTGGGACAGAAGGAGGGGGACACAGACAGAGACAAAAGGGCAAAGAGGAGTTGGGTGGGGAGGAAGAGCACAGAGAGAGGAGAGACAAAGAGAATGGCGGAGAAAATGAGAGGGAGATGAGGGGACAGAGGCAGACACAGGCAGAGACAGGAGACGGGGGAGATGGAGGGAAGGAAGTCAGAGGCAAGGGAGGAAGGGAGGGACAGCCGTGTGCCAGCCCAGCCCTGCCTGCCACGCTCACAGACGCCGTGGCCAGGCAGACTTTGGTACAGCGCGGGTATTTGTTCTAGAACCTGCCGGCTCTCCCCACGGAGACGAGCTCAACTTTTCTCCTCCCGTGTTTGGCTTCGCCCTCTCTCCTTGTCATTTACGGTGCCCTCGACAGCGTGGCGCGGCGCCCACGCTCCGGAATGCCAGCCTGGCACGGAGGCACAGCCAGCAGTGGTGTAGTCTGCTAATGGCTTCTTTTCATTTCAGCCTCCCCGAGAGACCCAGTGGCAGATTGTAGACTCAATTACTCTCATGTCAGGTGATTATCCTAGGTCTTAATGTAATCTTCCATTCACACATACCATATTTCAATTACGGCAGCTATGAAACAAGCTGTGCATTGAGATGGCCAATCACCTTATCACTGCTGAACAATGTCAACTGTAAAAGACGCCAGCTGAAGGCAATTACACATGTGTTGAGAACCGATTATGATGACTCTCTGTGGTATTTGTGATGAGCTGGGGAATGTTCTGAAAATTTAATTTAATGACAATATGCTTGCTGTACAATCCATAATACCTCTGAATGCAGCATGGGGCTATTAAAGCTGATCGGAGCATACGACCGCGCGGGGCTGGGCCGGGAGGGCTGCTGGAGGCCTCCGCGGGGAGCGGGTGATTTCCAGCCGGCAGCTTCGGTTCCAGCTGCACGCGGGGCCCGGCCGGCCCACCCCGCCCGCGTGTCCTCCAGCCGGGGCCTCCGCCTGCGCCCTCCTGGGAAGGCCCGCGCGTGGCTGGGGACGGGAGGGACCCACAGGCCGCGGCCGCCGTGGACAGCGAGGCCTCCCGGGACCAGGGGCGCCTTCGCCGCCACCAGGCAGGACCCCGAGAGGATGCGCAGGGCCTGGGCGCACCTGCCCACCCGCCGCCCCAGCGCAGGCTATGCGTTCAGCCTCCAGGCCGGGCCCAGCGCTGCCCTTAGCGCTGGGAATGTCACCAGCCTCCTCCCTGACACTGAGATGGGTCCCGGCCTCCTCCTGACACTGAGATGGCTCACCAGCCTCCTCCCTGACACTGAGATGGGTCCCGGCCTCCTCCTGACACTGAGATGGGTCCCGGCCTCCTCCCTGACACTGAGATGGGTCCCGGCCTCC
>NW_016107639.1:859653-865368 GCF_001604975.1 Cebus imitator | reverse complement strand
CCTGACACTGAGATGGGTCCCGGCCTCCTCCCTGACACTGAGATGGGTCCCGGCCTCCTCCCTGACACTGAGATGGGTCCTGGCCTCCTCCCTGACCACAGGACGCTGAGATGGGTCCCAGCTTCCTCCCTGACCACAGGACGCTGAGATGGGTCCCAGCTTCCTCCCTGACCACGGTACACTCACATGGGTCCACATGCAGGTTGGAGGCCTGGGTGCTGGAGGCCTGGGCACTGAGGGGTGGGGCAGAGAGCAGATGGGAGACACTGGGATGGGGAGGGGGAGGAGGAGAAGAGGCGGGGTAGGGCGGAGGCAGTGTGGATCCAGAGCTGCTGGGTGGATGCCCTCCACCCTGAAGGTGCCAGGTCACGGGTAGATGCAGGAGAGCTGGGGAGAGCTGGGGAGAGCCCCCGCCAGCCCCGAATCCTGGCCCTGAGGCCCTGGGAGGTGCCAGCTGGAGAAAGAGGGCTGCTTGGGTGACTTCTTCCAAGTCCAAATGTTTGGCTCCTTGCACGGAGCAGTGAGGACCTAATTCATTCAGGAATAACACACTGTCTGGCCTTAATTAGCTTATTAATTAAAACTATGGAGAAAATGGAGACACAAACTTCACTGGTTTAAAGTGGCAACAGTCTTCGTTCACATCAGCCCCTTGAATACAAGGACTTTTTTTGCTTATCTGTGGTGGTGACTATCACAATTATGCACAGAGCTTTTCAGTGTTTAGCTCATGAGGTATTATTAGTGTATTTTATGTGTGGCCTAAGACAATTCTTCTTCCAGTGTGACTCAGGGAAGCCAAGATGTTGAACACGCCTGGTTACATGAAGAATATTTTAAAAATATGAGCTCATTGGCCCAGCACAGTGGCTCACGCCTATAATCCCAGTGCTTTGGGAATGCTGAGGCAGGCGGGTCCCTTAAGGTCAGGAGTTCGAGACCAACGTGGTCAACATGGCAAAAGCCCATCTCTCCTAAAAATCCAAAAATTAGCCAGGAGTGGTGGTGCACGCCTGTCAGCCCAGCCACTTGGGAGGCTGGGGCAGGAGAATTGTTGAACCCTGGAGGAGGAGGTTGCACTGAGCCGAAACCACGCTGCTGCACCTCAACCTGGACAACAGAGCCAGATCTTATCTGAAAAAAGAAGCTCATTGATTGAAGAATATGTGCATTCCATGGCTCTGTCATCAGCATTTTAAGTCTTAAGACTAATTTTAGCTACATGCTATTATAAATGGGTGCATACTTCAAATATATTTTAATAGTGTATATTTTTTTAATAGAGGAATTTTTAAAAAAATTAGACTATTTAGGATTTGATTTTTTTTGATACAAAACCACATGTGACAACCTCCACATAAATTTTAATCCTCATTCCTGGTTAAGTTTTCTCTACACAGTGTTTTCATCACCTAATAATGTGAATATTTTCTTTATTTTATCATTTATCTCACCTGAATTTAAGTAGTGTGAAGACAGCTTATTTTTGCCTATGTTTTCACGATGCAATCTAGATACCTGCCACCTGCTCGAGAACAGATGCATGAGTCTCTACATTTAAGTCCCCACTTACCTAACATGGTCTCGCACTTCGATTTATGCAGTGGAAACGTGGTTTGGTGTTAGACGTTACCCTTGCTCAGTAACTCCCCCGTCAATTATTCTGACTGTAGTTCTATTAAAATGCATACTTCTGAAAACTGAGGTGAGAGTCGCTGGTGCCAGTTCTTTACCATGTGTGTTCATAGAGGTGCATGACTGGAGGGGAAAGAGAACAATGGAAGCCTTTGGATTATAGTCAGGGATTGGAGGCCCAGGGAATTTCATCTCTGTTCTGAAGCTATGGAGGCAGAGTTGGTGCAGCTCTTAGGCTCTGAGTCCAGCCGTCTTTCATGACCTGGGCTGACCACTGAAGGAGTGCGCGGCAAAGCACTTGTACCGTTTCCCTCCATTCATGTGGCCCCAATCTCTGACCTGTGGCCACCGCACATGCTAAAAAATGAGGTGAAGCTGGAGGGCCCTGGGCCTCTACAGCGTTTGAGGCTAAAAGTTGGATGGCTTGATGGGCTGCCTCTTAACAGCCAGGGGGAGGCCATGGAGGGATACTGCGGTGGTCGTGGCCTGCTTCAGTTAGGACAATTCCATAATCACCAAGTAAACGGAATTTCTCCTTTGACAGAGGCTGTCATGTGTGTTGGAGAAATGAAGGCAAGCAAATAGCATATTGCTGAATCATATTTATATTGAATTTATAAAGTTTAAGCTAAATCATTAATGTAAGGGTGGAATGAAGCGGGGAAAACCTGTGTAACTGTGAACGTCCCTCCTACCCGCCATCGGCATTTCCTGTTTCTAGTTCTCATTCCCTCGGGGAACCGGGGAGTGGATTTTAAACGACTTGGGCTCTGAATGAATAGAATCCCAAAGCCAGGCCGCGTAGCATGGGTTTTTTTCCGAACAATCTCTGCACCCCTGCCCCATCCCAGAGAACATTGGCAGTTGCTGGGACATCCTTGCTCATCTTAACTGTGGCGGGGTGCGTCTGGCATGAGTGGGTGAAGGTCGGAAGAACTGCTGAGTTTCCTGCAGTGCACAGGAGGGCTCCCTAAAACACCAGTGGAGCCAAGTTCAGAACCTTGCTAGACAGAAAGGAAAATCTAATTAACAAAGAAAAATCTCCCAGAAGAAACTTAATCCATCAAGTTGCTTTCGGTGTTTCAGTAAAATTGGAAAGATCCTCAAGTCTTTGAACTGTTTTCATAGTTGCCTCATGTTTACAGTTTTCTCTGTGTGAATTCTGTTTTGTGATCTGCTGCCCATGTTCTGCCTGTGCTTGTCTTATCAATTCGTATGCATACTTTACGCACACAGTCCTTTGCCACATTTGCCACCAGTATTCTCCCATGGCCCACAGAGCTGAGAGCCTGCTTGCTAGGGAGCCTGCTCAGTGAGCCTGGCGGAGGACGCCAACCCCGGAACTCCCATTATCCCGAACGCATGAGGAAGGGGAAGGAGAAGCCGACACGACGGGGCCTTTGGACCCCAGGGGCTGCTATTGGCACCCCGCCTTCCATAAGGAAGCACCCATAGGGAGTGTGCGGGATGGGGGACCCCTGCATGCTGCCCTGCCCGGGCGGCAGCAGGGTGTGCAGGCAGCATCGCTGCAGAACAAGCCTGGATCTCCAGCGCCTCAGGGTTTTTCCCAGGGAAGTAACTTTCACGTGGCCAGACACTCGCCAGAAATCATTCCGGGGTCCCCTTCCACGGAAAACACATAAAAGGTATGTGTTTGTAACCTAGATATTAATAAACATTACCCTGGCATACTCTCTTAAAATAAACTAGGCAACATTCTGCCTTTGTTTACAGTCATATTTTTGAGACTATTTTGAGACAGAAGAAAAAGAAGAACCAGATGAATTTAAGAAAATGGGCTTTCTGGTTACCCTGTATTCTCTTTTTTATCCTCCAAAGTTAATAGATAAACTCACATTACATTACAGAAACATACTAAAAGCAAGCACTTCATTTCTGCGTTATGTGAATTGGCAAATTTGACTCTTTTCAAAATTGTGCTGCACACAGCGCTGTACTCCTTATCAAAGGTAACGATGTTCTTTATAATGCATACTACTTATAGATGTTAAAGAAAAGACGTATTATCTTCATGCTTATGCCAGGCCTAGCTGTTCACATTTTGAATAAACTGCATAAAGTGTTCATTACAAAAATGTTAAAAAAAAGGCATGTTACCTTCATGCTACGTCTGTTCACATTTTGAATAAAGTACATAAAATGTTCATTACGAAACTGTCATAACGCTAACAGCATAGAAAGCAAACAGGTATTCACGCTCACATATGATGATATTTTCCAAGACAAGCAGTGGCATCGCCAAATAAATGTGAGACCTTTCTAGCAGCCGGCATTGCTGGCTGTTTTTCTTCATGTATAATTCTTCACTCAGAAAAAATGCTATCTGATTACAAATTATGTACCTATTCTTACTTCTTTTGCCCAAGGCGGCCGTTAATTTTTGCCATAGGTCATAGAGGATAAAGCCCCAAAGATCCGGGAGCTTCTTAATTGCATCGCACACAACTGGCTGTCGGCAGGCTCCTGGAAGGAGTTATTGCACCTTGCAGATAATGCCTTTTCCCTGCGAGCCATGAAATAGATTCTCCCTCTATTGCTATATTAATTAGACTTCAAGGATGTTAGAAAAATTATAGCTTAAGCTTCTGTTCAAAAAATTTAGGCAATATTATAGAAGAAATCTTGGCCCGAACTTACAGGCAAATGAATTAACCTTGAGGCTTTCTTTTGTTTCAGAAGGAAAAGATAAAAAAACAAAAAAACCCCTAGCACCTCACCACCCTTGTCACATTACAACAATATATAAGTTTTGATAGAATTCCAGGTTAAGTTTGTCAATTCTGATGTTGTAAAAACGGAATGAATTGGCAAGATCTGTGGAAGTCTCGGGAAGTGCTGGAAATTTCCTCCTTGGCCGTATATCAAGCACGCAGTGAGAAGGGAGAGGGAAGGAAGGCAAGAGAAGGGCAAAAGGCGAAATGGTTTGTGTCCATTTAAGAAAAAATCAATAATAGCATAAAATTGATTTAGTGCTTGTCATAAAACATAAGTAAGTGCTGGAAAATAGAGAAAATTGAGTCTCAATTTAATCTGCACAAAAGCCACACTGTACTGATGAAGTGATTGTAGTGGGGAGAGCTACATAAAACCTAAAGACAGATACTTAATTGTCATATTAAAGACTCTTTTCAGCCTGCTGGAGTCGGGGGGTAGGACCCATTAATCATGCGGATAAGGGGCATTGAAATCAAATCTCAATTAAAATCTGTTCAATAATGCCTCTAATATGTTTTTCAAGCATTAATTTTTTCCCATCGATTCCACACCCCATAAATCAGATACGTTGCAGTGCATGTAATAGTTTATGGAGGAGAGGATTATGGTTTTATGAAGTTAATGCGGCAGAACCATTTAATTCACACAGGCTAAAGTTTTATGTCTGTTGTTCATTTCTATTATTTTCCTCAGCTAAAAATTATTTGGGCCATAAAACTAAAAATCAAGTTCATTTTTTCCAAGTGTCTATATATTTAGCAATCAGATTCAGTTTCTTTTTTCCAAATTTGGCTGGGAAATGACGGCCGGGAAGTACATGGAGCTGAGATCGCAGCGGGCACAGGCTTTGTGCAGAGGGCCGTGCGTGCCCCCGGGGAGCGGAGCTGCCTGTGCGTGCACCGAAAGGGCTTCCAAGGGATTTCACAGAAACCCCGAATGCACGAGCTTCTCCATCTCGGCTTTGGAACGTTCTCAGGTACCGCTGAGGAGTTTGTACCTTCTGAACAAAAAGCCAAATGTATTTCCTCAGGTTCCCATGGCAGGTGGTGGGTGAAATTGACAGAAGAAAGGAAGGCACGCTTTTTGAAACCAGTTACGCGGATTTCTTATTTTCACCAACAAATTCATGGAGGAGGCGGGATTCTGCAAAAAAAAGACGACGATTTCTGAATGTTCTTGCACATTGGTATTTCAGCACCATTTAAAACTACAAGTGATTTGTGAAGCACGATGAAGAGCTACGGGTTTCCACAATGTTAGATTATAGGACAAGAGGGAGGGAGAGAGGAAAGAAGCCCGGCCCTCAGCCCCATGGCCCTCAGCCCCATCGCCCTCAGCCCCCAT
>NW_016107639.1:853383-858993 GCF_001604975.1 Cebus imitator | reverse complement strand
GCCCCATGGCCCTCAGCCCCCACGGCCCTCAGCCTCCATCGCCCTCAGTCCTATCACCCTCAGTCCCATCACCCTCAGCCCCATGGCCCTCAGCCCCCACGGCCCTCAGCCCCATCGCCCTCAGCCTCCATCGCCCTCAGTCCCGTGGCCCTCAGCCCCACGGCCCTCAGCCCCCATGGCCCTCAGCCCCCATCGCCCTCAGTCCCATGGCCCTCAGCCCCATGGCCCTCAGCCCCCACGGCCCTCAGCCCCATGGCCCTCAGCCCCCACGGCCCTCAGCCTCCATCGCCCTCAGTCCTATCACCCTCAGCCCCACAGCCCTCAGCCCCCATCGCCCTCAGCCCCCATCTCCTGGCCGTGTGGCTGAAGCACACAGCTTCCTCCCATCCCCCCACCTACAAAGTCAAGGGCCTGACCTCCTGGAGTCTAAGCCGGCTCTCAGCTCCCTGCTCCCAGAGCCTACAGTAAAAACAGTGTGTGAGAAGTGGCTCCTGGGATTGCTGTGGTGCTAACATCCATCAAATCATGTCTTCCTGAAGGCATTCCAAAATATTTTGAATGTTTAAATTTTTGTTTCCTGAATTCATATCTCTACATTTTTTACCATGTTGAGGTCAAATTTAAGTTATACCATCATAGAGGAAGGTGCCTGTGTATCCAAATGATTTTCCTTCAAATTATTCTTCACCCTGTTGGTGGAGATTGGGATCTGGGTGTGTGGGACTTCAGCCAAGCTCACGGCAGGCCCCACCCTGGGCCACCCTGGTTCAGGATTCCACGGTGTGGCAGCAGCAGGCGGACAGGCCCTCCCCCAGTGCTGCCCACCCCCAGGCCCACCCAGAACATGGCAGTCCGGGCTAGATCAAGGGTTATTTTTATCAAGTCTCTCTGTTCAAAATCCCTACTCTCCAATCCGTTTCACTGACTGCAGGAAGCTGCAATGTTTCCCCCAGCCAACCTGCTAAAAAATAACTTTGTGTTTTAGGGCGCTTTTAGCTTTATAGAAACATGGTGAGAGAGCACAGAGCGCCCATGTTCTGGACACCCAGTTTCGCCTGTTATGAACGTCTTACATTCCTATGGCACATCTGCTTGCAGTTAATGAATCAATGTCGATGCATCATTATTAACAGGAGCCCCTACTTTCTTCACTTTTATTTTTTCCCTAATGCCTCTTTCTGCCCCAGGAAGGAGCCCAGTGGGGACACCACATGACTGAGTCCGCAGGCCTCTTCAGGCAGCTCCTGGTTGTGACAGCTTCCCAGGCTTCCTTTATTTTGGGTGACCTTGACAGTTTTGAGGGCTTACTGTTCAGCAGTGTTGTGGAATGTCCCTTTACTGGGATCGTCTGATGTTTTTCTCGTGGTTGGACTGGAACGTGGGTCAGCACAGCCTTCCTCTGCAGTCGGCCTGGTCCCTTGGACGGGGCTGTGGGTCTCCAAGCTCTGTCTGTGGAAAGAAGGCAGCGTGAGTCACCCATGCTTCGGGCCTGGGGAGCTGTGCCCCACCTCCTAGGGGTGGATCGCTACACAAACCCTTGGGATTCTTCTGCACAGGACGTTTGTCTCTTCACCTCCGCTTATTCATGCAGGGATCCTTGTCCTTGGGTTGTAATCCAATACCCTTTTATTCACATTTCACTGTTTTATTCAGGTTTTCCAGACTGGCCATCGGGGGCTCTTTCAGGTGGCTGCTGCATTCCTGTGACATGCTCCCAGGATGTGCATTGTGTTTCTTTTTGTTTGTTTGTTTGCCTGAGCACTTCCTTCTTTTCTGGCACTGCAAGATGCTTCGGCTCACCATGAGTCTGCCCTGCCTGGTCCAGAATCAGCCATTTCTCTAAGCTGAGCTGGTTCAAGTATGCTTGTTGCTCCTGAGGTGTCCTTGCTTCCCGGCCCAGAACAGGGGATGCATGTGAGCGCGATGCCTACGTGGGGCACGTATGTGTGTTACAGCAGGCCTCCGCCTGGACCCATGGTCACCATGCAGCTGTTCACACTGGCATCGCCAGCCTGACCTGGGAATGCAGGGATTGCTCTGCCCCAGCTTATGGACCCTTCTGCTCCAGGAGTGAGAGCCCCAGTGCCTACCTTCCACCCTCTAGTTGGGTCTTTGCTTAACCCCAGCACCCTGTCCAGCAGCTGGTGGGAGTGTCCTGCCAACTACCAGGCAGCCCCTGGTTCCCTCCTAAAGCTGGCGGGCAGGCTGGAGCAGGCTGGGCCATGGGACTCTCAGGGCTGGGTGACCTGGCACACAATGTGTACACGCCAACAGTACCCTGAATGGACACAAGGGGCCCAGGACCACCAGCACAGGTGTGGGGGGGGGCTCAGGACCACCAGCCCAGGTGTGGGGACCCAGGACCACCAGCACAGGTGTGGGGGGGTCCAGGACCACCAGCACAGGTGGGGGGGGCCCAGGACCACCAGCACAGGTGTGGGGGGGCCCAGGACCACCAGCACAGGTGTGGGGGGGCCCAGGACCACCAGCACAGGTGTGGGGGTGCCCAGGACCACCAGCACAGATGTGGGGAGGCCCAGGACCACGAGCACAGGTGTGGGGGAACCCAGGACCACCAGCACAGGTGTGGGGGGCCCAGGACCACCAGCACAGGTGTTGGGGGGCTCAGGACCACGAGCACAGGTGTAGGGGGACCCAGGACCACGAGCACAGGTATGGGGAGGCCCAGGACCACTAGCACAGGTGTGGGGGGGCCCAGGACCACTAGCACAGCTTTCTCAGAACAGCTGGGCCCAGGAGCTCTCCATGAGTGATGTGAGTCCACTTCTTAAAGGTCTTGCTGAGTGCTGATGCCATACAGAATGCCATCTCTGCCACGTGTCCGTGCTCACTGTGGTTGGGGGCTGCGGTGGGCAGGAAGGTGAGAGCCGAGTGCATCCTTGCTGTGTTTAGGAGGAGTGGCAGCTAGGAAAGAAAGAAGCAACGGCCGGCCGAGCAGGGGCCTGAGGAAAAGGCCGGGGAAGAAAGGAATGAAAGCAGAAGGAGCTCCTCCCTGTGGTCTCACGGGGGCTGGGGGAGGATGTGAGAAAACCTCACTGTCTAGGGAGTAGGTTAGGAGCCCGGGGACTTTGCCTCCACCTGCAGATTCCCTCCAAGGGGCGTTTTCTCGCTCCTGCTCTCCCTGTTGTGTGAACCTTTCAGGGTAGAAAGTGTGAGGCGAGTGGACCTGGGCGATGTATCCATAGGTCGGCCATGCAGCCATGGTGCCAGGGAAATGGGTGGACGCTGCCAGGACCAGGGCCATGGTGCAGAGACGGGGGTGCTGTCTCCGAAACTCCCCCAGAGCAGGCCGCTGTGCCTCAGGCTCTCATGTCGTGCTGAGGAGACCCCAAAGCCAAGACAAGCTAATAGTTCTGCCCCAACATTCAAAGGAGCTCCAGATGCAGTCACATTTACTAGTAATTCTGTATGAAATAGTTGGTGAAACACCTTCAACAAACTGAACTGTTTCTGTGTATTTTCCCCCAATCCTCATAGCAACCCTCACATGGCAGATAGAATATAACGTAGGTCATGAAAATGCTGGAAAAGAGAAGCACAGCGTGGCATGAAAGGCGGGAGCGTGTGTCCTGGTTCATGCCCGCAGCCGTGACACTGAAACTGGAGGGGAGGGATGTGCGTGGCTGGCAGGGGCGCCGGTGTGCTGGGGACCGCGGGCCTGCCAGCGGGGTGGGGTGCAGTGCAGCAGCAGGGAGGAGAAGAGGCAGCCCCGGGAGGGAGGATCAGAACCGCAGGACACTAGGTTGCTCAGGGACCCTGGAGCTCCTTGTAGGAGGTGAGAATGGTTCTGAGCATGGGCAGCCTGGCATTATTTGCCTTCTTAAAAGAGCATGGATTGCAGACAGTGAGAGGTGGGAGTGAATCCAGTAGCAGTGGAGATGAGGAGAGGGCGGCTTTTGGGACACCTTCTGGAGCAAAATCCCACAGGACTGGGGACAGTGTGCACGAGGAGGGCCAGGGAAGAGCCCTGGTTTTTGGCAGGTGTCACCAGCTGCTGAAGGGCTGCTTTCCAGATGGAGGGGAGTGAAAGCCTGGGTCTGGCCCTGCTGGGTTCTCTGGGGAGGCTGGTGATGGGGAGGCTGGGAAGGGCCCCAGCATGGGACTCCAAAGCCCAGGCGAGGGAGAACACAGGGCAGAGTGGGGCGTTCCCGGAAGGATTTAGACAGAAATGACACCACCCTTGCGGGAGCCACAGCATTGCATTTGAAATCCCACGGATGTGGCACTTGGAGTCACTCACAGAGATTCCCTGCTTCCTGCAATTAGAAAAAAAGAAATTCAGTGATCAATGTCAATATTTAGGTCAGTGCTGCTTATTTCTGGCTTCCCTGGCGTGATGCGAAGAAGTGCAATTGAGGCAGTTCCTTCATCACCGTGGTTTTCTCCCAGGGCCTGCGGGAGGGACCCCCCGGCTCTCTCTGGCCTCAAAGTGGCTCAGCTCAGCGGAGCGACACCAAGCGCAGCCCACTTCTTTACGCTTCCCATCAATAACGCCTCCCTGGCATTCATTGCAATAAAACCAATCACAATGGAATCATTTGATATGTATGTGACTCACAAATATAGTTCCCCAAGCCACTGTTCCAAATTAGTAGTAGCTAAGCACCCATTGATGGAAGCTTAAAATAAAGTGTTCCCCAACGGGCCCCCACTTTCACCCTGCATTACCCAGAAAGCAGAGGGATTTTTGCAGGAGTCGCCATAAACTGCATACATTTGGAACCCGGCCAGAAATATTTGGGGGACCTATTCATTCCCTTCCTTCCTGCAATGATATAACGATGTCTGCCACAAGGGCACTTTCATGCCAACAATCCTGATGTCACACGCCGGCCTTATAGAAGCTTCAGGGATTTTTTTTCTCCTTCTTTATTTTCTTCTTTGAGTCTTTTCAGACTAGAATACTAAAGTCTGAATTAAATGCAATCGGATTCTTTCAGACTTTCTCTGTGACAATGCAAGCTTGAAAGGAACATATTTGAAAGCACAAACTGCTCTAGTTTCCTTGCAAAAAGACTTAGGTCCCCTGAGTAGGCCAATTATAAATTATAGTGCAGGTGAACTTTCTCTCCCATTCACTGGAGCTGATTCTGTGTCACTAATGTTACTGCGCTGATACCTTGCAGGAAGAGAAAAGGCTTTTCATACCTCATTAGCATCACAGAGAGCCGAAATACATTCTACAATAAGTGAGTGCTACGTAGGTCCCTACATTTTAATAGGCAAGGGGCAGGTCTCTCCTTTTCCAAAGAGCTTTCTAATCCCCCTGCTCCTTTGTGCTGACCTCATTGGCACAAAGATGCCACTGGCTGAGGCTTAGGCGCTCTTGGGCTTGACTCTGCCACCGTGCAATTCCAGCAGGACACTCAGGGGCCAAAGCCAAGCTCACAGCTCCCAGGTTCCTCACCAAATGGTGAACCTCGGCAAGGAAACTGCTAAGCGGGGCCCTAACCAGGAAGCTACAGGCAGAACATAGGAGATCTTCAGAGGAAAACACTCAGATGTGTGCACACCAGGGGTCAAGTCAATTTTTTTAAAATTTATTTTATTGCATTTTAGGTTTTGGGGTACTTGTGAAGAACATGCAAG
>NW_016107639.1:813641-852288 GCF_001604975.1 Cebus imitator | reverse complement strand
ATTGGCACCTATTTGTTTTTAGCAAATTCTTAGCTAGATTCACCACTCTCAATTAATAGATTTTGCTTCCGTTAGGTAAAGCCAGTTGCTACAGAGGCGTTGCAGATCAAACCTGTGGATCACTGTGTCTTAAATTCAAATTTAGACCTTATATTACAAAAATATGCACATGCAATGATAATTAGATAAGAAATCAGCAAAAGAACAACACCCACCCAACCAAACAAAAGCCTTATAGATTACCTGAATTCCAAAAATATGATTATTACTTAATGTTCAAGCCTTATGAGAGTCCTAATTCATGGCGGAAGTCAGGATGTTTAAGTTTAGCTGTGAAGGTTTAATATTTTAATAAGATTTAAGCACTCAGCAATAGTCGTATTTTTGGAATTCATGTAACATACATACATATATGTATACATATGTATGTAATTATATACATTTATACATATAAATATACATATTTACTTTAATTGACCCCAAGACATCATTCTTCACACATCACCACGGTAAATATCGAACTAAAATCTGAACTGCAGGCACCGTATTAGGGTAGGGGATTGTCTTCCCAGGGCTCTGTCCACAGGCTTGATTAATTAAATTAACTTAGAGCCACACTCCCTTACATTAAGATTAGCTGGTTGCACTTAGCGACATCTTCCCTGGCGCAAACAAGGCTGGCAGGTCTCCCTGAGCACCGCCCTCTACTTCTTTCCTGGCCTCAGTCAGACCCCCTGCTGCAACCCACACGCCCACCTGCGCTTCTACAAAGAGGACACCTTCCAAATGCATATTTGCATGGCTTTGGCAAAAATACACTT
Source organism: Cebus imitator (assembly GCF_001604975.1). Taxonomy (NCBI): domain Eukaryota; kingdom Metazoa; phylum Chordata; class Mammalia; order Primates; family Cebidae; genus Cebus; species Cebus imitator. Next base: position 851,467 of record NW_016107639.1, on the reverse strand, counting down.
TATGCAAAGTGTAGGCTTCATAGCACAGGCTTTTACTTCATTGAATAAAATTGCATTTTATCTCACTGGGCCATAGAAAATGTGCTTTTTCTGCCCTTTAAGGGCCTCTCAAATATTGGCCTTTGGACTGTCTGCAGCAGAACAACTACACATAGAAGCTTAGAAAAGAATTCAGAGATAATTCTGATGATCGAACTGATTTGTTCCAGAATCTGCAAGGACCATATCCTGCTTTCTAGAGGCTTGACTAGGTAAACATATTTTAAAAAGTATTCAGCTGAATTTTTTGTTTATGCACGAGAGTCGTTGGAATTTATTTTGGGTGGAATCATGCTCTCGATGCGGGGAGAGGATTAATAATCCACACAGTCATCTAGTTCCCAAGATGCATTCCATGGTAGGTTGTTCCCCCAAAATTGTGCATTTTAAAATGTTCTTTAATATCTAAACTTCTTTTTAAAAACGTCTTAAGTTAATATCTTAACTTCTTTTAAAAAACAGAAAACCAGAACATAATAAAAACATTAAATACATGTTTTATTAATATAAATGTGTAAATCCTCAGCTATGTCCTGAATGTTTGGAGAAGTTGAAAGATCAAATCTATCACCAACAATACTGAGGAGGGGGAATTTGCTACTATTCATTGATAAGTTCAGATGTGCAATGATTATTAATGATAAGGACTGGTGATATGGTGAGCATGCTGCATTAACAAACTTGAACCTAGGTTCCAACCACCTTGTACAGAGTTGTTCTGAGAAGCCAAAGTCACTACGTGTGTGAGGAAACTCCACTGTGGGCTGAGACCATAAACTGATCAGGACCCACCAGGAATGCAGGCATTAAAATATCACATACACAATACACAGCACATGTGTTTGGCATGTTTAAAGAAATAAAATTGGTTATAAAAAAAGAAGCAACAAGAGGCTATTTAAGTGGACTAGGTTTGAAAAAAGTCAAATTGAACTTACAGAATATAACTTAAATTAAAAGCATGCTGGCTGTTTGTGGTGGCTCATGCCTGTAATCCCAGCACTTTGGGAGGCTGAAGCACAAGGTCAGGAGTTTGAGACCAGCCTGGTCAACAGTGAGACACTGCCTTTACTAAAAATACAAAACTTAGCTGGGATTGGTGGCACGCACCTGCAGTACCAGCTACTCGGGAGGCTGAGGCAAGAGAATCACTTGAACCTGAGAGGTGGAGGTTGCAGTGAGCTGAAACTCAGCCACTGCACTCCAGCTTGGGCCACAGAGTGAGATTCCATCTCAAAAAACAACCAAAGAAACCTCAAAAAGCATGCTGATGGATTTAACAGTGATTAACCAAAGCTAAAGACAGAAGTTGAGTCAGAAGATGAAGCTCAATGCAACAGAAAGGGAGACAAGAAAAGAAAAGAAAAGAAAGAAAAGATTGAACAATACAAAAGACAAATCAAAAACATGGATGATAGAATGGGAGCGTCTAATATAGGCCTGGTCAGATTTCTAGGAGAATATAACAGAGAAAACAAAGGAAAGGCAGGAGATAGGGTAGACCTTTCCCTGAATCGATGAGACACCAGTCATCAAATTCAAGAGGTCCAGCGAATCCCAAGCAGGACCTATGAGCAGATTCATGGACTTAACCATCTCCTGACTGTATCCTCAACCAGCTTCAGGTCCCAGTGATGAGGAGAGGCTCTAAAAAGCGGCATGAAGAAAAGGACGCAGCAGAGTGAGAAATAACTATTAGACCTGTGACCACTGCTGTCCTGTGGGCACGGAAGACAAAGGCAGCGTGAGACTTCCTTCAAAGCTCCAAGGGAGAACTGTCCTACAGTTCTGTCTTTCGAGAAAACATTGTGAAACAATTACGTTTTCAGATAAATGAAAACTGAAATCCTTTACTACCATCAGATATTCACAAAAGGAAATCTTAGTGGATGAAGCCCAGGAAGAAAGAAAATAGCCCCAGGAGAAGGGTCTGAGGTAGAGAAGAGATCGTAGGTGAAGAAAATGGTAAACATGCAGGGTGTCCAAGTGGACCTTGGCCAAGGTGAAATCCTAGCGATACCTAACTTATGGGGTAACAATTACCATAGAAAAATGAAAAATACGGACAACAGAAGCATCCTCTGGGGGTGACTGAGGGGAAGGGACAGCAGCCGTGTGTGCCAGTCACTCAGATGTCATGACCGCCCACAGCCGGCCCCTCTCTACCCACTGTGGGGTCTGTAGGACCATGGAGGGAGACACCTGGCCCCAAGGCTGCCCCTGTGTGCCTAGCGCTGTCCTGGCCAGGCACGCCTTGCTCTGGGGTGAGGCAGCAACTGGGAGCTTCACTGGTCTCCAGTGAGTAAAGGCCGTTTCTCACACCTGTGTCACAGGTCACCTTGTGAAAGTTGTCACCAAGCCTGCAGAAGCACCAGTGGACATGGCCAAGCACGCATGAGACAAAGGCTGGCTAAGGCCTGAAGGGTTGGCTGTTACGGACACACGTGCCACTTTTAGGTTCTGAGAGCTTATTACTCCCAGAGAAATGGAAAGGTGCCAGCCCTCAAGTCCCTGTCCACACACCAGAAGGGGCAACGTGAGACAAACAGGGCCAGATGACCACAGGGTGACCTGGAGTCCACATTGTGGCCGAGGAGCAAGTCCAGCTGACTGTGGTAGAGGTTTCCACACAGCAACTCTGAGCAGCTGTGGCAGAAAGCCACATCAGAACACACGAAGCAATGAGAGTCCATCTCCTGACAGCTTCCCAGGCTGATGGGAGCTGACTGGGAGACAGCCCCAGCTTCTCACACCATAGAGGGCCACAGGTGCACCACCCTGGCTCAGATCAGCTGCCGTGCAGCCTGTACCAAGGAGGCCAGTGCAGGTGCACAGAGGCTGCCAGCATGGGCCGTCCCTCAGAAACGGTGAAGGGAGGTGCAGATGGCGAAGGAGAGTCTTTGTTCTTGTTAACCCCCACACAGATCTCAGAACACAGCTGTCCACACAGCAGCTGCCCTACCTGGACACGGAAAACCCACCTGGAGGCCTAAGGAGGAGTCTTGCTGGAAGATGATGGAACGTGGGGCCTGGGAGAGGACAGATGCATGGTGGAATGAGGAAAAGAAGGGTGCTGGATTTCCGGGAACACAGATGTTTGGAAGAACAATAATTGTGGTGAATGTTTGGATTCAGTTAAGCTGAAGGTTTAACTTTTGAGATACACACCCCTATCTCCTTATCACACACATATGATATTGATAACACATAGACACTATCAGAGATCCTCAGTGGGGAGGTCCAGAGTGAAAGGAGGAGCCAGCTCAGCAGGAAGTTTGGGGGATGCTTCATGGATTTGGGTGTAAGAGGCAGAATATGAAAAGCCTCAAAGGAGGCTGACAGGAAAGAGAGAAGTCAGAGGGACAGGAGGAGGTTGTGAAACTGCTCATGCTGGGAGATGAGAGGCTGTGAGCAAAAGGGAGTCATGGCTGCGCCCTACCGACAGGTCAGCTGGGGCAGGGCTGCAGGGCTGTGGGTCCAGCAACACACCTTGCTCGTCCCAGGCAAAGCCATTTCAAAGTGATTGGATTCAAAGAAGATTATATCATTTTTTTGTGTGAGGTTACAGGAATGCAAGTTTGGTTTAGTACTTAAGGATCAATCGGTGCAACTTACCATATCAACAGACTGAAAAAGAAAATACATGATTATGTCAATATGCCTGAAAAGTATCTGGTAAAAAGCAACACCTTTGAAACACTAAGTTTCCACACTTGAGGAACAGGTTGTAACTTTCTTAACCAAATAAGAGCATCCACAAAACGCTGCAACTAACATCATGTGTAATCACACTTTCTCCCTAAGCATGAGAGAAAGGCTAGGGTGTCCACTCTCACCACTGCTAGTGAATGTCCCACTTGATGTTTTAGCCACAAAACAGAGCCAGGAAGAAAAATGGAAGGCATATATCGAAAAGTGGTAGTAAAACTGTCTTCATGTGAAGATGACAGGAGATTTCCTGTAGAAAGTTCTAAGGAATCCACTTAAAACAGCCAATATATACAAGTTTTACAAGGCTATATGAGGTCAATATACTCAAAAGTGAGTTTTTTTATGTCAGCAATAAACAGTTATAAATTTAACTTAAAAATGCCATTTACAGTAGCATCAAAAAATATAAGATATTTAAGGGGAAATTTAACAAACTACATATAAAACTTTTGTACTGAAAACCATAAAATATTTCTGATAGAAATGTAAAAAAAAAAAAAAAAAAAACTAAATAAATGGAGAAAGTGTCATCAAGATGATTCAAGATTATTTAATGTTAAGATGTCAATTCTCCCTAAATCAATGTGTACATTCAATGCAATCTCAATCTAAATCCTAAGGTTTATTTGTGGAATTTTTTTTAATAAAAAGCTGATTTTAAAATTTTTATACAAATATAGATGGCCCAGACTAATCAAACCCATTTAAAAAAATAAGAACAAAGTCAGAGGACTTATACCACCTTATGATAAGATTTAAGACTAAGTATAAAGCTACCATAATCAAGACAGTATGATACAGGCATAAAGATAGAAATACAGGTGACTAGAACAGAATATTCCAGAATAGACTGCCATGTAAAAGCCCACCTGAACTTTGCCAAATGCACAAAGCCAATTCAATAAATAAGGATAATCTTTTCAATAAATGGTGCTGAAACAATTGGATATCTTTATACAAATGTATATTTGTCTACACAAACACATTTAATTCTTACCTCATCTCATGCAAAAGTAAACTCAAAATACATCATGAACCTATAATTAAAGCTAAGGCTGTAAACTTTTAGTAAAAAAATGGGAGAAAATCTTTTGATTTTTGAGAAATGGAGTTTGGCCATGTTGGCCAGGATGGCCTTGAACTCTGGGCCTGAAGTGATCCACCCCTCTCAGCCTCCCAAAGTGCTGGGATTACAGGCATGAGCCACTGTGCGTGGCCTGAAAACCTTAAAATTCTGTTAGGCAAAGATTTTCTGAGAAGCCACAGAATTCACAAAATATTTTAAAAATAATTAATAGGATTTTATGAAAATTTAAAACTTTTCAAAAAAAACAAGGACATGTAAAGCAATTTAAAATCTAGAAGAAAGTATCTGTAAGCATGTATTAACAAAGCATTCTTATCTAGAATTGTGAAAAGAACTCTTACAACTCCATAATAAGGAAAACAAAATATCCAGTAAAACACAGGTGAAAGATTTAAGAGATTTGTCACTCAATACAATGCAGGAATGCAGATGAGCATAAGACAAGCTGCTCAGTGCTGTCACACAGTAGCCAGATGCAAATTAACACACAGGGATGCCACCACACAGCCCCCTGCCTGACTTGAACGGTCCCAAGTGTGGCCACACCAAGTGCCATCCAGGATAGGCAGTCACCAGGGCTCTTAGGCTTTGCTGATAGTGATGCCAAAAAAAAAAAAAAAGCCATTTATTGTTAATTTAAATATAAATTTACCATCTGACCCAGAAAAATTATCCTTAGGTATTTGCTCAAGAGAAATAAAAATATTTGGCTCAAACTGGCAAAACCCAAATGTTTGTTCACCAGAGAATGAATACACAAACTGTCGTCTATCCACAGAATGAAATAAATTTGGCTGCAAAAAGAGAGAAAGAAACCTCTGATATAAACAACAATATGGTTGAATTGCAAAAGTCATTATGGTAAATTATGATGATGATTTTTTGAGACAGAATCTCTGTTTGTCACCCAGGCTGGAGTGTGGTGGTGCAATCTTGGCTCACTGCAACCTCTGCCTCTTGGTTTCAAGCGATTCTCCTGCCTCAGCCTCCCCCCGCAACACCACCATGCCCAGCTGATTTTTGTAGTTTTAGTCGAGATGGGGCTTACCATGTTGGCCAGGCTGGTCTCTAACTGCTGACCTCAAGTGATCTGCCCATCTTGGCCTCCCAAAGTGCATCATGGTAAATTTAAGAAGCCAGCAAGACTGCACAAGATATGAAATTCTGGTGAAGACGGGCCACAGTGACAGAGCGTGGATAGCGGCGGCCAAGGCCCGGGACTGAATGCAGATGCCAGCAGGGCCTTTGGTGCTGGAACCACGGGGCTCCTCAGCTGAGTGAGGCCTGCACAGAGGTTCACGCCTGCCAGAACTCGTCAGATTTTGCACTTAAATCGGTGGACTTGATTGCATGAAAATTAGACCTTTATAAAGCTGACCGAAAAGAGACACCCTGGAGTCCCGAGAAGGGAGGGAAGGCAAGGTGAGAAACGGAGCACGCGGACGGTGCCTTTGGAGAGTTTGCTTGAGAGGAGAGGCAGAGAGCCCGGGCTGCCCTGACCCCGCCGGCGTCTACACCCGTCACCACTAGAGACACGGGCTTAGTACGCAAAACGCCTCAGCACACACTGTGTGCAGTGTGAGGGTCCACAGTTGGGGACCCGCTATCAGGGCCCTGCCGTCACCCGTGCCGGCCGAGGGGAGGTGGCCCCAGGGGCCCACCCGTGTCTGCTGTGGGATGAGAAGCACCCCCACCGTCCATGATCTTTCAGGGAGGACCGGGCAGGCGGTGGTGTGAGGTAGGTGGGTGGGGAGGAGCGATGGGTGCTTCAAGGCTGCCCTGAGGGACCAGGCGGGATCTCCATGGGAGAAAGTGACCGAGGGGCTACGGTGGGGACACCCTTGGATGTGCCGTGGGGCTCCCGCAGGAGGCGTGTTAAACGGTGTGTGATCTGGACTGTGAGACCCGGGAAGGTCAGGTCAATGCACTGACTCGTCATGGCCCTCGGAGACCCATGCTGAGGCTTTCTACGAGGGAGGACAGCAGGCTGGGGCTGAGTAGAGAGGGGGACGCCTGCCCCAGGGTGGGCAGAGGAGAGGAGCCCAGAGGCGCCGAGGGAGGCAGGGCATGGGCTCAGCGCCAGTGCCTGCTGCTCCCTACCAGGTTCACCTGTGGGGCTTTCACCAGGTACCCCCTGCCTTGGCGACATCCATGCTCTGGGAAGCTGGGTGTTCTGGTACAGAGTGGCTAAGACAGCAATGACCACTAACTGAGGCCCGAGTGATGGCAGCCACTGGAATCTCCTGCCATCAGGGACAGCTGAGCCCAGGGCTGCTGGCATCAGAGGACACAGTGGGGTGCTGTGACTGGAGGCTTCAGAAGAGCTGCAGCTCAGTGTGTGGGGGCCCTGGGCTCAGGGAGACATTCCCAGGCATCATGGGGACCTGGGTTCATCTCTCGTCATAACCACACAGGACGGGAAGGGACGCAGTCCATCTGAATGAAAGCAGTAAAATGCAACCTTGTTTTTCTGTCCTAACATGGTGAGAATTGAGAGACTGGAGCTGCCTGCAATCCTGGAGATTAGAAAACCGATGTCACAGGGAAGTGTTGGGCACACAGAAGGTTGAGGAGAGGCCGAAATTATTTGACCATCATTCTGAGTAAATGGAGTTAGGTGGGGGCTGAACCTGGCCCCACAGAGAGGCTGGATCCTGAACGCATTCTGTGAGCAAGGAAATTGCCTTCAAAAACTAAGGGTCTGAGATGGAAAGGGCTTCACTTCCAGAAGCTGGATACCCATGTCAAGACTGACAGAGAACAATGAAGGCGCATCCAAGGTTGAAGGTTCTAGAAGACAGTTGTGGATGTGTGCTGTATTTCATGAGTGCTCAGAGAGCACCTGGCATGTCACACTGCAGGCTCCATGTTCAACTTCAAGGAAAGGTGAAATGTATCCGAGAGCTCTGAGCGTTACCTAGCTCATCTTTAGCCACACCAGTGCAGTGACACTCACGGAACCAGCAAACCGGCCATCGCTGTGGTAAAGTCCCAGTTATACAAAGAGGAAGCAGAAGGCTGTGTTTCACAGTGACACGCCGGCCTGCGTAAGAGCGCTGCATACGAACTGCACGTCGGGCGCAGCTGGCCTGCATCACTGACGCCAGGTGTGGCTGACGATGGCGACTGAGCTTCTGGGTCTCAGAGCAAACACTTGTCCTGCTCTGTGACAGACATGGAAGTGAAGAGTCCAACATGCAGGCAGTGCCCACCTGCCTTTGTGGCCGCCTGACAGCGCTTCCAAAAAGTCCTATTTGTAAATCACGTGTGATGATAAAAATAGAGAGTTCAGATTCAGCTGGGAAGACTATTCATGGGCATGAGATTGAGAGTATTCCATTAGGGCGATTCACTCTTAAATTATTATTTTCTGTAAGCTTTAGTGTTCTAAAAAGATTTTATTTTAATGTAAAGTGCCTGATTCTGCAGTCTTCAGTAAGGCAATAACTTTTCATTAACTTCATTTTTCATTTTTATCTTTCCTTGAGTGTTGCAGAACATAGCATATGATTTTGAATGTCATGTAATAACAACTCTAAAATTATCTGCCCTTATTTCCATTTGACACTGATATTTGATATGTTAACTTAAGCAGATCTCCAAATGTAGGTCCGCCTCGTTTTGCCTTGGGTGATAATAAGAGCTGTCAGTTTTACATCTCCTTATTGAATTCATGTGGCTGATGACAACTGATTTCCTTTTTAAAAAATGTGTGTGTGTGTGTGTGTGTGTGTGTGTGTGTGTGTGTGTGTGTGTGTGTGTGTTTGGGATTTGGAGGCTGGATGTAAGCAGAGAGAGTGAGGGAGACAAAATGAATTTCAACTGGCACCAAAAAAGAAAAAGAGTCATGTTTTATGTTTTTGATTTGTTTAAACGATCTTGATTTTGCAGAAGTGATCAAAAGTGACTTCCAGCTTCAAACAACATGCAGACTTCCTTTCGTTTTAAACATTAAAGTGAATCCATCATAAAAGATGTCCTCGTTTTACAAGGTGTATGCTGTTTAACTATGTCACAATAATATCTGCGCATGGTTTGGCAGATTAAGTTGTATGTGGAACTCACAATAAAATAAATGTACCCTGACCGCTCTGAATCTCATATTAGGATTTTAATATTGATCATATGCAATCACCTGCCAACAGGTCCTTTTAGACCTTGTGGTGGCTTTTCTGCTGTGACAGGAACTGGCTGGTACAATCCAGCGCCCGGCACCTCCTTAGGAACCTTGCCCAAGGCACCCCTTCATTCATTTCCCACTTTTGCAATCCTGGGTGTTTGGCTGTTTTGGAAGAGGGAGTCCTCCTGGGCTTCCTTAGGCCGCCTCCCCAGTCTGCTCCCCAACTCCCATCTTCTGGGACCTTTATGTTTAAGTTGTCAAATCTAACAACCATTTTTTCCTTTTCCCCTCCACTGCATCTAAGTTTTCTGGGCTTTGTCAGTTAATCGATTCTAAAGGTTGACCAGTGGCAGGAAGTGTTCATGCTGTTGTGAGTAGGAAGCTGCTCTCTGAGGGACCAGGTGGTGGATGGCGGAGTGTCATCTCCTGGATCATCTGGGTTTCCGGGACCTGTTACCTGCAAAGCCGACCGTGCAGTGGCCCAGGCGACGGGCGGCACAGCTCCGGGGCACACTGTGTGCTCCGCGGCCGTGGGCCTCGTGTGGCTAGAGTCGTGCGACCCTCTTTAATCCAATTCCTTCTTTCTTATTTGCTTTTTATTTTCATTAGGTCCTCTTTCCCTCTTTCTCTTTCCACAGTCTTTGCTGGGTCTTGAACATCAGCTGCTCCTCTGAGTCGCCTGTGGAGGCCCAGGTGTCTTTCTGTGCTTTTCTTCTTTGGAGCATGGAGCCTGCTTGCTCTCCGGGCCTCTGATGCCCAGAACCACCCTTCCTGGGAAACCTCCTTGGGTTCTGTTTCTGCGTGTCCTGCCTCATGTGGCCAGAGTGAGGATGTGTGCAGAGCTCGGGCTTCTGGAGACACTGCCTTGTGCTCGTCAGCCCGGTGGGGTGTGGAATTCTCAGTCAAAGACTTTCCCCTTTAGAACTGTGGAAACAGTGGCCTAAGGATTTTGGTTTTGATGAGAAACCTACTAATGACCCGATTCATTTATTTGTATATAACAGTTTAGTTTTTTCTTGGGGAGATTTTGGAGTTCTCCTTTTACCACATTTCAAAATATTATAGTCACTTGTTTCTTTTACATGAACTGGGCCAGACACTCAGCAGACACTTTGAAAATAAAGACACACACGTCAGCTGTGAGCAATTCTCCCCACAGCTCGTGATGACAAGGCTCCTTCCACGCTGTCTCCCCACTGGCCAGGCTGCCCTTTCCTTGCCTGCCCACCATGAGAACTGAGCAAGTGAAGAACTGACTGAGCTCTCCGTGTGTGTGCAGGACTCAGCCTCTGGCAACCCTCCCTGCAAGGCTTGGGGACTTGCCACTGTCACGTGGGAGGACGCGGTTTCAGGAGCCAGCTCTGTCATTTACAGCCGTTTTAGGGAGGATTGGGTCAACCCATGTAAAGAGTTTTACCTGCCAAAGAGTAAATGTCCAGCAGTCCAGTGGGGCCCTGAGTCCCTGATCCCAGAACCTGTGAATGTGTCAGAAGGCATGGGTTAGGAAATTCATGGGGGGACTGAGGTTGTAGCCTTTGAGAGGGGGAGATTTTCCTTAATGACCCACGTGGTCCCAGTGTGATCCCCTGAGCCTCTAGAAGTATCAGAGAGAGGCAGAGGAGGAAGAGGAGGCAGGGAAGGTGGGAAAGATTCCCATCTGGAGAAGACTCAGCCTGAGGCATCTGCCTTCACTGTGAAGATGCCAGGCAAGGGAGTGCAGGTGAGAACACCCTTAGCCAACAGCAGTGGGGAGACAGGAGCCTCCACACTACACAGCCCCGGACAGGATCTGCTGATACCCCGAATGTCCTGGGAAGCCTTCAGGTAGGAGGCCAGCCTGGCAGACACCTGGACTGGAGCCTTGTGGGACCTGGGCGTAGAGACCAGCTGAGCTATAAGCTTCCATTTGTTAAGGAAGCAATCGATACCTGAAACTCTGGTCTGAGAATGGGAGCTGGATTACAGAAATCAGTTCCACCTGCAGATGCTCCATCTCCTCGAATTTTAGAGACCAGAACTCCCTCCGGCGTCTGGGGAAGCCCCACACCCCGCCCACTCAGCCCCTCCTCACACCCCCTTGGCTGTACCTCCCACCGTCCTGCCTTGACCATCTGCTTCCACCACCTGCACTTGGAAACTCCTTCCAGCTCTTCACTCCTCTGGCCTGACATGTTTGGCTGTGTCCCCACCCAAATCTCATCCTGAATTCCCCTGTTTTGTGGGAGGGACCTGACGAGGTAATTAAATCATAAGGATGGGTCTTTCCCATGCTGCTCTCGTTATAGTGAGTATGCTTCACAGGATCTGATGGTTTTAGAAAGAGATCTCCTGCACAAGCTCTCTTTGCCTTCTCCGCCCATGTGAGATGTGGCTTGCTCCTCCTTGCCTTCCGCCATGATCGTGAGGCCTCCCCAGCCACATGGAACTGTCCTAATTGCTTTGAAAACTGCCCAGGCTTGGCTATGTCTTTATCAGCAATATGAAAACTGACGCATCCATGGCCTCTTCATGCTTGCTGGTAAATTCTCCTCTATTTTTTCCTACTATTTTAATAGGGGCTTCAGGAGGCAGAAGAGATAAATGGCTGCTTGCTCTACAAAATTGAAGAAAGTGCAAATTGCACAATTTAAAAGTTTGCCAATGAGGCTAAGGATGTTGGCTTGGAAAAATCCTGTCATCCTCAGATAGGAAATATAAAATCGGAGTTTAGAATCAGTGAATTTCAGCAATGGGTAGAGTTGACTTTGGCTCCCAGGCCTGCTACCAGCCGTGTGATGATGAGCAAGTCACCAAAGCCACCTGAGCCCTAGTTTGGAGACACACATTTAATCCTAGGGTTACGTGGGAAACTATATGTAGTAATATGGGCTAGGAGGTTAATAGAGGGCCTGGCAAAATTAGATGTTTTATAAATCATGCCCATATCACATATAAACGTGCAGCGTAGAGTGTGGTTGCTACCACGTTTCTGTAGTGGAATAAGTCCTTTCAAGACAGTGGTAGCCTAGGCCCAGGGGAGCTCTCATTGCTGGAGGTACGGACTCATTTACCCAGATCACTCCTTGGGGTTCACACCAAGTCACAGCACTTCTCTCGTTCCCCAGTCATGTGGAATCCCTGTTGTAGTATCTATGCATGGTGGAAAGGGTGATTCTCTTCTCATCTTCCCCTTGTAAAGCCAGGGATTCCATCAGGACAGCATGTGTTTCCACAGCCTGCTCCTTCTCATCCTCTGCAAGGGGGGTGGAGCAAAGGAAGAAAACCCCCAGGTAAAACCATCTCTGAACATGGGAGAGCCACCCTGCATCCGGCCCCTGCCACCCCAGGTGTAAGTACGTTCTCTGGCTCATGCATGCCTCACACACATGCACACCTCACACACATGCATACACACAAATGCACATGCACATACACACACAGAGCCCACACCTCTCTTGTATAAGTGCCATATGTTCTAAGCCCTTCTCTGCAAAATAATAAAAGGAGCCTGGCATAGGTTGGATTAAAAAAGACTTGGCTTCTCTGCTAATAAGGCACACTCATGTTTTATTTCCACATATTTCTGAATGTAACTCCAGTATCGGGACATTCTGGTCCTTATGCTGCTCTCAAGTCAATTCTGTATAAAACCCTTTCTTATCCTTTCTTACAGCCAGGATCCAGCTAGTAACCCGTGAGCCACATCCAGCCAGCTCCTGTGTTTGTATAAATCACAAGGTGAAAATGATGTTTACAATTTTAAAATGGGTAAACAAAAGGCTATTTCATGGCATATGACAATTACACACAATCCGCATGTCAGTGCCCATCAGAAAGGTTTTCTTGGTACAGAGCCACTCTGGCTACTGTGGCTTCTTCGGCTCTGCAGTGGGATGGAGTCAGGCAGTGGCTGAGGCCCTGTGGCTGCACAGCCTGGGGTCTTCCTGCCTGGATCTTTGCAGTGAGAGCTGCCCGCCCTTGTCCTGGACTGGATGCCCTTGGGTTCCATCCTGAGCAGCACGGCCAGGTCTGCCTCCCAATCAGCATGGTGGCCTCGTGGACTCAAGAACCTGCCTGTGGAGGAGCAGGCCTGGGAGCACAGCCATGAGCTCCACTGCAGCCCTGTGGCTCCTTGTGCATTTCTGAATCTTGCTACTGTATATCCTTTCAAAAAATTAGTTTTCCACTAAACAGTTCAGAGTGTGAGGTTTGCAACTTAAGAAGACTGACATGTTCAGAGTTCTCTGAGGCTTGAGAGAGGGATTTTATCGAATGGGAGGAATCCAGCTCTTGATGAGATTAAATATGCACATGCACAAGCTGGAGACCTGCAGAGGACCTGCACATTCACCCACATGTATGGGTGTGTGACATGCAGAACACCTGCAGAATCGGGCACCTGCACATTCACCCACGTGTACGAGTGTGTGCGTGCAGAACACCTGCAGAATCGGGCACCTGCACATTCACCCACATGTATGGGTGTGTGACATGCAGAACACCTGCAGAATCGTGCACCTGCACATTCACCCGCATGTACGGGTGTGTGACATGCAGAACACATGCAGAATCGGGCACCTGCACATTCACCCACATGTATGGGTGTGTGACATGCAGAACACCTGCAGAGGACCTGCACATTCACCCACATGTATGGGTGTGTGACATGCAGAACACCTGCAGAATCGTGCACCTGCACATTCACCCGCGTGTACGAGTGTGTGATGTGCAGAACACATGTGGAATCATGCACATACACAAGTGTGTGAAATGCAGACCACAGCTCCTGCAGAGTCACGTGTGTATACAAGCACGTGAAATGCAATGCATGTGCTCAATGTTTGATGTAGGCCCCACGTTTTCCCAACATTGTTTTGACTTTCTGTCATTTAATACAGTCCTGTGAGGTGAACAGTTGGATATGGATGCTCCTGACATCCCTCAGGAAGGGAAAGCTGGAGCTGAGATTGGCTCCCAAACCTGCCTACTCCATACCCATGCCCCCACCTCCTGGGGGTGGCCTGTGAGCTCCCACACTTTCGTCCCATGGCTGGTGTCCTGCACACCACGGCTGCTCATCTGCTTCTCGAGTTCTAGAGAATATTGGGTGACTTCAGGCATCCCTAACCTCTGTGAACCTCAGATGCTTCATGTTTAGAAGAGAAAGCAGCAACCCTTCTCCATGCCTGGTCTAACAGCAATTATCAAACAAGGTGAGAATGATGGATCTCTTCCCGCACTCACACCCATCACAGGAAAACTTTCCTTGAGCTCCCCAAGTGAGTGAAGCTGGGCCCCGGCCTCCAGGTCTCACCAGCCCTCCTGCCCCATGACTGTCCTCCTGTGTCTTTGCAAAACTGTGGGGCATCACGACAGCATGCCAATGCTGTTCACAGTGGCCTCTGTGGACGTTAGAGTTGGGCCCAGGGAACAGGGTCTGTTTAAAGCTTAGGTCTGCAATGCCTGTGGACACTTGTGCCTGTAGTCAGTTTCAGCTTCATGTGGGCACAGACAGAAGTGGAGGAATGGGCCTGTGGGAGGGCTGACAGATACTCTCACTCCCTCCACACATGCGATCTATATATAGTGCCTGCATTTCAGCAGAGGCTTCTTCTCTGTATAGATTTTGAGGTTTTTGTTTTCGTGTGGAGAAATGCACTAGGCATGATAAACCCCTTTCACAAACAGGGAGAAATAAATACTTCCCACAAAGCAGATCATGAAGCATATTTTTTCCCAGGGAGCTCCATTATTTTGAAAACAGTTCTGTTTTTTCATTTTTACTCTAAGGGCCCGGGCGGGTGGGCTGCTGCTCCCTGACAGCTGTCCCTGGCCATCACTCACTGGGGGCGAGGGCGTCATTGCTGAGCAGCACATCGTAGTCAAGTCAATCGGCCTCCAAAGAGGGGAGGGATGCTTCGCTGGCTTCCGTGCAAACCCTCTCCAAGCCAGCCCGCTTGCTCCAGACTGCGTCCTCTTCGCCTCCCCACCCCGCCTTTTCTGGTTTTCGTGAGAACGCGGTAAACACCCGTATTCTTCAGGGTCCTCCCTTGGTGCTGGATTTCACCCACAGCAGCTGGAGGGGAGGTGAGAGGACCCTCAGTCAACAGCTGAGCCAGCGGAAATATAAACATTGCCTCATCCTCTCCTCCTCCTGCCCTGGAGCCCTAAGAGGTCTTCTGTCCATGTCATTGAGGAGAGGAGACTGCCTGGTTCTATTCCAGATGTTCTCATCACCATGGAATCTCTGCAGGAACCACATAGAATGGAAACAGGTATAGGAGACGGAGCCTCTGTTCTACTTCAGAGAAATGGGCACATCAGTTTCTTAAAAACGATGCAGAAAAAAACAATGGAGCATCTTCCAAGGAAATTTAACCACTGTTCACCTGACTGCCCCTTCCTAGTGCTTCTGTGGCAGATCACCAGCCGGGTGGCCTTCACCAACAGGAATTTATTTCTCACAGTTGGGAGGCCGGGAGTGTGCAGTCAAGGCTGTACTCTCTCTGCAGCCTTTTGGGGAGGGTCCTTTCTCATCTGCAGTCGGTGGTGCTGCGCCCTTGGCCTCTGGTGACGGGCAGACTCCTCGCTCCCATTGCTACCTCCATCCTCACCTGGTCTCCTCCCACCGTGAGTCTGTTCACATTCCCTTCTTCTTATAAGGACACCTGTCACTACCTTTAGTGCCACCCTAATTCAGCATGACTTTATCTTAACTTGATCACGTCTGCCAAGACTATTTCCAAATAGGATCACATTCACGGGAGTGGTTCAAGACCTCAACACCTCCTTTTCAGGCACACAGTTCAACCCACAGCACCTGAGCTCCTGAAATAATTCAAGTTTCCTTTTCAGTGTAGACGTTCATATATTGATTTACGCATCTATCCTCCTGGCTACACTAAGACCGATAGTCAGACACAGGGTCCTGGGCAGCAGAAACTGGGAGTGATGAGTTGAGTTATCTCAGGCGTAAATCCTCCCGTGAGTGCTGTGCCCTGCCTCCTTCAGGACTTCTCTGTAAATTGCAGATGTCTGAGAAGGCCTTGAGATCTACCGTCCACCGTCCACTTAGGTCAATACAAGTTCTGTTTTTCTCAGGCTCAGGAATGTTTTTCTCCTCTGTGGCATCAGTTCTAGTTAATTTCCCCCCGGGTCTGACCAAGCCTACTACCTTCTGGGCACGTAAGCTTGGAATGCAATGCTGTATTTCTCTGGGAAACCCCGCCACTTCATGCCACTTTGATTCTAATTGTATTTGTCTCCGATTATGGAATCAATAAAATTAACCTAAACCCAAGGTAGGCTTTTACCTGTTTCGTTAGAATCCGTGGTCTCCTGAGGCAGTCAGCCTGTAGAGGGGTCAGAAATCACCCAAGTCCATTCCAAAGGCTGCACAGAAGCCTCACCCATGAGCTTGAATAAATCCAATGGGGGAGTCACCCCAGCACAGGACACCACCCAGGTGGTGGCCAGCCCAAGGAGGAAGATTCTGCTTTTCACATAGAATGATACAAAGTTGAGATAAGACAGGGTCACTTAAAGGTATTGCCTTCTCTGATCTTACCAGAACATGAATGATCACGCTTTGGATTTGTTTTGGGTGAAGCAATGGCAGCTTCTGACAACGTCTATTCTTTCATTTGTATCTATAAATCCTCCTTTCCTAGTATGCAGCTGGGACATAATAGGTGCTCACTGACTGTCAGCTTATGAATTAATTTTCCTTGTTGGGCACCTTTGTGAGTCTCGAAATTCCTAACATTCCCCAACACCGATAAATATTCTTTGTGACTAGTTTGGGAAGCATCTTTCAGCATGGCGGCACCATCGAGTGTGTCCTGCCTTCTTTGCCTGGTAGTCTGGATATTAACACAAGTGATTTTTCAAAGGCTGTATCTGTCTGGACGTTGGTTGCTGGCTCCTCAGCAGCCGTTCTATTTTATCTCACTGGCCGCAGGCATCAGTGTGGACCACGCAGCTGAAGTGTGTCTTTGCACTGCAATTCCTGGCATGGGGGTCACTCATCTCAAAGTCACAAGGGTCATCCCAGTAATGCTGCCACCTGGAATTGCACAAGTCAGTTCACCTCTGTGAGATTTACTTCCCTTTGAAATCTTTAGGATTCATGTTTCCAGTGAGACTAATAATATTTATTCCGCAGGGTCTGTGAGTGGCAAGAGAAGGAAAAGAGGGGAAGGAAGGAGGCCCTCAGCGGCCCCTACGAGACCCACTCTGTGCCCAGAGGTTTGGGCCTAAGGCTCGGAGAGGACGTCTACACCCTCACAGACACGGCGATGGCCATGGCCTGCGTCTGAGTCAGCACCAGCTCTCCTGTGGCTACTCTGGGAAGCCCTTGGCACACAGGAGGTTTGCAATGAATGTTGCTTTCCATGTTTATTTTAATTTTATATTTTCTACTTTGAAATTCCTAACAGCCAGCATGCACCATGGACATTGCATTACTTCTATGACCCCGTTTGATAGCACTAGCAGGTGGCTCCCCTGCCTTGAATTCCTTGTGAATGAAAGTGTGGTCAGTTGCGTGGAACAAGGTGGCACAGGAACCAGGAGAGGCTGTGGGCCGGGGGAAACAGGAAGGACTGCCCCGGCAGCCCAGGGCCGCCAGAGCCCCTCACAGATGCTGTTTCTCCCGCAGGGAGAGGAGGCACCACTTTATTCCCCTCAGCACCATTCCTTTACAAATGCTTTATTGGGTTACGTGCCAAGATTAAACAATTCGTGAAATGCAGGGCCTCAGGAGACCCCTGAGACAGAAACCTTCCTAAGGAAGCGAGGGGTGAAGCTGAGTGGGACAGCGGCTGTTTCTGGGTGAGGGCTTCTCCCTGGTGGGGGTGAATCAGCCCTGAGACCCGGGGTGCTCGCTGCATTCTGCGTTTCACTCCACGCCTGTGTCCATCCAAAACACAGCAGCAGCCTTCACAGATGAGAAGCCACGTGTGGACCATGTGCAGGCTGCCGGCTCCCCTTTCCAGAATCTCCTGCCTCCTGATGCCCAAGAGTGCTTCCATGTGCCAGCTCCTCTCAGGGTGGGAGCATTCGCTTGGGTCTATGTAGCTCCTGAGAAGCGGCCTCAGTGCTGGGCAGGATGAAGGTGAAGCTCGGAGATCTTCTCGGGCGAATCTCATCGTGCCGTCAGGAAGGCGCAGACATCAGGTCATGAGCAGGGCCCCAGGCAGGGCTCCCGGTGCTGTGGAGCCACAGAGAAATGCCACCTGTGTTTAAAAGGAGGCCAACCCATACTGGCTCGGAGAACAGACCTCATTGGTCCTCATGACCAAATCTGTTTGTAAATATTTATTACAGAGTGTGGGCTGTATGAACACAAACCCAATTTCAGACGACATTTGAAGCAGTGCTTATCAGTATTTTTGTCACCGCGTGGGACTTTTTTGTATTCCTCAAGCAAGCCATACTTTCCGACCACAAGAACATTGCAATGACACAGGACAAAGGCAGTATTTTGGCAAAGATTGATGAATGTGCACAACTGAATTTCCACAAAAAGAATATGTTGTGTAATGAAAACGCTGCTAAAAATTAAAGCAAAGTGGGGGAGCTTTTCCATTCTTTTAAGTGGTCATATTTTAAGAAATATTTTATGAAGTAAGATCACATTTTAAGTCCAAAGGAATGTGTTTTTAAATTTAAAAACACATTAAAAATGTTAATTGAAAATGCTGACAGCCACATTTACACCAAGCACAAGGAAAAGGCCAGCACCCCCCAACATCTGTGTAGACACTTCTTTGTCAAAAATGTGCCAGTCAGAAAATAATTTTATAATTATTTAGGAATCTGTTTTAAGTTTCCCTTCCACATCAAAAGTGTGTTTTATACTAATTATGTCACTTTGACTTTAAAAGTACATTGTACTTTTTGCTGAAATGCTAGTTCAGGGAGCTTAGTCCCATTTTGTATCGTAACTCGTGGCTAGAAGTTCATACTCACTTTGGAGAAAACGCATAATTGTCTTCCAGTATTTGGATTTCAGTTTGCCAGAGATAACTGATTGTGAACAAAGTATACACTTTGTCCTCTGTATCAAGCTGCCAGCATTCTGCAGGGATGAAAACATTTTGCTTGGTTGTGTGTTTATTTTCAAATGATGGAAGTGTTTTTTCTCCCCCTAGAATCAAGTGGGCGCTGTCTTGGGCTACCCAAGCCCCAGGGTTAAATGGGATTCCTTTGGCACGAGTGTGGCCAGGAGAAGTAGGTCCTCCTGGCTGAAGATGGTCAGTTTCCTGTCAGGTAAACAGTGGCTGGTCGGGTGGGCACACACTTGCTAATTTAAACAACCCAAAATCGCAGCAATATGAAAGATCAGTAACTGTAAAAGTGGTCAAGTGTAGGGGTCTGTGTGTAACATGGTGGCCAAGGGTGCTTAGGACATTTGGAGGTATTCACTTGTCCCATGACATTTCTTTAGAGAAAGCAAGGTTATTTTTACAAGTATATTCTCTTTCCGTTTCAAACATATGATCACTAATTAACGTGTCTTGGATTTGATTTTTAAAGATAATCTTTTTTTTTTTTTTGAGATGGAGTTTTGCTCTTGTTACCCCGGCTGGAGTGCAGTGGCATAATCTCGGCTCACTGCAATCTCCATCTCCTGGGTTTAAGCAATTCTCCTGCCTCAGCCTCCCGAGTGGCTGGGACTACAGGCATGCACCACAACGCCCAGCTAATTTTTGTATTTATAGTAGAGACAAGGTTTCACCATGTTGACCAGGATGGTCTTGATCTCTTGACCTCATGATCCACCCGCCTCGGCCTCCCAAAGTGCTGGGATTATAGGCATGAGCCACCGCTCCTGGCCCAAAGAGAATCTTAATATCTGAATATAGTGTCTAAGCCATACCCTCAAATGTAAAAAAATCTTGCATTGTCAACAAGACCACTGGAGTCTAGGTGCAGAGAGAAGCCAACAGAGGCAGAGACCATAATGGACTTCATGCTGTGTTCCTTCTCAGTACCAATAACGCTCCTTCCAAAACCACACCTTTCCACAAAATTTGTCTACAAATAGCACATGCTCAATAATTGTCCCTTTATATTAAAAAGAGCATACAAATATATAGAATAATATTATATAAGTGCACGTGTATGTTTTTGTTTTTCTGTGTGTGTACATATATATTTACATTTATTTCTATCTTCTGATTAACTTAAAATAAATTGTGCTATAGAACGGAGCTGATTAAAATCTGATGAAAACATTTCCTCTACGGCTTCTTTCTCTCCTGGTCATTCCCTCTCCTCTGGTTCCCTTCCCTTCCTGAACTTCTCACTCCAAATTCCACTGGATGGTGGCAAGCTAGGTGGGGTGGGGCCTGGGGGCCATGGCACCTGGGTGGGTGCTCCATGCCCAAGAGGGCTGGGGGTCATGCCGGGTGGTCATGGCAGAGCTTCTGTGTGGGGTGTGGACGTGTCAGCAGGTTGAGGTGCATCACCCCATGCTGAGGCTTGCAGACCCCACCTTTGCCGAGTGTCCCCAACAGAAAGCAGCATCCCTTCCCGATATCCTGGTAAGAAATCTGTGTAACCTGAATGCAGGTATGAGGATGCGGTGAACAAACACAGGCAAATGGCCTTCTGCCTTCTCTTCCGTGGAAATCCCTGTGTTAACCAGGCTAAGAAAAGATAAATGAAAAGCTAATCACAAAAATAAAATGATAGTCTCTTCCTCTATGGTAACAACAGTGAGTGAATTTAGATGGCGATTTCACACACAGCCAGTCACCTACATTTAAAGACTTACTGCTATGATAGCTAACAAGCCTGCTGCACTGGCTGAGGTTTGTGATTTATTAAGCACTCTCCACTACCCCTGCTCCTTTAATCCTGCTAATTCCTAGGATAAGCTAGGTCATTCCACAATTTAAACAATTACCTGAATCACAGTTGCTTAGCAACCAAAGTTTATTTTTCAGTCATGCAAAGTCCACTGCAGATCAAGGTGATTTTCTAGGTCAGCAGTCCACCACGGGCAGTCAGGAGTCCTCACCTCAGCCTGTGCTGTCCTTTCCTTTCAAAGGGCCAGTGCCGTGTAAGACCGGTGCTGAATTTTAAGCGCGTCTTTCTGCGAAAGGCATACAACACTTCTGCCTGCATTTCAGTGGCCGAGTCAAGTTTTAGGACCATCCTCACTCTCAGGGTAGGGGAGTCACATACTCTTAGGTATCCAGAAAACCGAGAATGTCAGCATTCTTCATACACCTTGCTCTGCGTGTGAGAGAAGAATTGGGATAATTCTCTGATAGGTGAAGAAAATCATATTTATGCAGACAAAGAAAATAAAATGTGCATGATCAAGAAACCGGAGAGTTGCAGACCCGGGACTCAAGAACAGTTTTGTTTTATTTTCCTCCATGGTCAACCTTCCTCTCACAGAAAATGCTGCTCCCAGTAGGCTCCTGCTGCTGTTTTAAATGCCTTCATAACACAAGGAAGCAGACTGGGGCCACTCCAGGGAACCAGCGGTGGGTGGGGCAGGGGGAGGACAGGATAATGGGAGGTGGTTGACACACGGAGACAGCAGGCCTGCGCCACTTTCGCAAGAAGAGTTTTACCATCAAAGGGAAGAGAGGGGCGTTCGGGCTCTTCAGAGGCAGCAGCAACAGGACACATGTGACGGAGAGGAGGTCCGCTTGCGTCAGGGGTCAGCAGGACTCTCCGCGAGGCCCTCTCCGGCTCCATCCCTTCTTTCCCGTCACGGGGTTTAGTGTAGGGCAGCAGAGACCGGGAGTGACCACAGGCCATCCAGCCCCTCACCTGGGTTTTCTTTCTGCGGATCTGAGCCACCTTCAGGTCTCTCCCTGCGCATCTGTGCCCAGATTTAACGGCACCTGGTCGGCACCGGTTGGGAATGACTGACTGCCACACGCACGTAGCCAGCCACCGCTTCCTGAGCGGAAGCTCATCTGAAAGCTTCACAGGCATCTCAGATTGAGTCCAATTAAACAAGAACTCTTGACTTCAATCCTGGACCCACCACACATCCCTCTTCCTATCCCTACAGTCCACAGGGGCCACCAGCATCCTCATCCCTGTGGCTGCTCAGCTCAGGTCTCATTCCTGGGCCCAGGTCCATCTCATCCCTCACAGGCCCAGCTGGTTCCACTTCAAACCCCTGGTTCCAGCACAGCCTCCCTGTGCCCCAGCCCTCCACTCGCCCCAGATGGGCTCAGCCACCCCTGCTCACAGCTGCCTTTGCTCTGCTTCTGGTGCCTGCAATCTGCATTCCCTACCGTGTCACATTTATCCGTGATGTTTTTATCTTTAAACAAATCAGATAATGAAGCTCACCCACTGGAAATGTTCCATCAGCTTCCCCTGAACCTGGAGTCACACCTGGGCCCTCCCTGGTGTCTGAGGCTCTGCGTGAACTGGGCTCCAAGCTTGCTTCTCCTCAGTGACCACCAGCCACCTTCCAGGTTTTGCCCTTGGGAAGTCAGGATCTACTCAGCAGGTGCCTCCCTCCGCCACGTGCCCAGGTCTGTTTCGTGTGTTGTGTATCCAGCAAAGAATGTTGGGCCTGGTGGGACTTGACTCCCAGTGGCTCCCAGCGGTTCCAGCAAGGTACTGCTCTCCTCCCCCAGACTTTCTTGGGAAGAGTAGCAGTGTGTGTACCTTTGCCACTGTGGCTTGAGAGCATCTTGGAGACGTAGGCACATGTCAGGTCTGCATTGTCCAGGGCCATCCTGTCCTGTGATTTCGTGCGGTGACACGCCTCCTGTACCGCCTGCTCTCCTGGCAGTGGGCATGGAAGGTCGTGTGGGTGTGAGCCGGGGAGCAGGGAGGACGCCCGGGTTTGTGGGAACTCCCCGCTCACACCCCACTGGCATTGTAGGTACCATGTGTGAAGTGTGACTCAGGTCAAGTCGCTTAGGGCTCTGCTGGTCTCCATTCCCCATCACAGCATAGGACCGACGTTCTTTCTGCTGTTGAGGGGGTGTGTACATGTACCCATGTGAGGAGTGAGCAAGATACACGTAGCAAGAGGTCAGTGCTAGTCCTACTGTCCCTGAAATTATTTAGCTGAGCACACGACATCTTTTTTATCCCTGATACATGCATCAGAGAGAGGAACACACAGAAATCTTTGCCAGCGGAATCCAGGTAGACGTCCTCTAGGAGCTGAGATGCAGGTGCTTTGATACCTTTCTGCTTTCTGCAAATCAGTCACCTGGCATTCTGCATGTTTATCTGGGGTCGCAGGAATGCCACCGCCACCTTGATTTGGGATTCCATGGGCTGCACTTGTCTGGGGTCACAGGAATGCCACGGCCGCCTTGATTTGGGATTCCGTGGGCTGCACTTGCCTGGGGTCACAGGAATGCCACGGCCGCCTTGATTTGGGATTCCATGGACTGCACTTATCTGGGGTCGCAGGAATGCCACGGCCGCCTTGATTTGGGATTCCGTGGGCTGCACTTGTCTGGGGTCGCAGGAATGCCACGGCCGCCTTGATTTGGGATTCCGTGGGCTGCACTTTCCTGGGGTCACAGGAATGCCACGGCCGCCTTGATTTGGGATTCCGTGGGCTGCACTTATCTGGGGTTGCAGGAATGCCATGGCCGCCTTGATTTGGGATTCCATGGACTGCACTTGCAGGCATTCTTTACTTTCTTACAAATAAAGAGTTTTTGGCCCAGCAGCCTGGCCATGACATCTGGCCACTAAATTCGCATGACAGTCATGAAACGCTCCCATAATCAGTGACACAGGGTGATTTTCCGCCCCTGACAAGCCCCTGTATTGAGTATGATAGCAGTTAACTTTGTCTTCATCTGCTGCTGGAGTATAATATCAATCCATTTGATGATCCGGCCAGCCAGGCCCAGCACTTCTGTATCAATCTTCACAGAGTGCTGCTGTTGTCTAACAAAAAGCCTGAAATGAGATCATTCAATCACCTTCTGGCGGCCGGCTGTTCTCCTGGAGGGGTTTGAGCTCCCTGCCACTCTCCCACCTTTGCACCATGAAAGCAGTAACACTAATTGCAATGGAAATACCGAAATGCACCAGAATAGAGCGAACCGTGCAAACCACGAATAGAGATAAAGCAGGGGGAGATTCCACAGCATCCACGGGTGATCCACAGAAACTCACCGTGGTGCAGTGCAGAGGCAAAGGGGGCTTTTCAGCCTCCAGATTCTCCAAATGCGCTCTGCTGGGGAACCCACTGCCACCTCCTGAGGGGACGGTCACTGCCTGGCTGTGTTCTTCAGAGATGGTTGAATAGGGCGTCTGTTGGATGAGCAGTTACCACCTGAATATCTTCTTGAGTTTCCCTAAATTTAAAATAAAAATGATGTTTTGCTGTTGCTGTTTTGAGACAGTGTCTCTGTCACCCAGGCTGCAGTGCAGTGACGTGATCAGCTGACTGCAGCCTTGGTCTCCTGGGCTCAAGCGATCCTCCCACCTCAGCCCCTAAGTAGTTGGCACTATAGGTGCACACAGCCACGCCCAGCTAAGTTTTGTATTTTTATAGAGAGGAAGTTTTGCCATGTTGCCCAGGCTGGCTTCAAACTCCTGAGCTCAAGCAATCCTCCCACCTTGGCCTCCCGTAAGTGCTGGGATTACAGGTGTGAGCCACTATGCCTGACCACAAATGTGTTTTGTACACTTTTAAAAGAAAAATCAGAAAAAAAATTCATCAACTTTAAAATATGTCCTAATAATGTCAGAGAAGAAGATTGCACTAACCCACATTCTGTATTACTCACGTGTTAAAATAACCATAACAGTGGGAAAGAAAGGGAAAATGAACACTCCAGCAGCTAACAACCCTCCTTTCTGCTGTTCTTACCCTGTTATGAGAAGGCACAAATCCCATGACAATGAGTTTCTTTGTGTAATCAAAGGAAATGAAAAAAGATACCCGATAAGGCTAGAAACTTTTTCTCCAGTGAGACTGGAGGAATAGTAAATGCTAATAGAAGGGGCAATACATTTCAGGGATGGCCTTCATTCTTTCAGGAAAGTATCTGAGGTGTGTATAGACATATGTTTCCAAATGAAAATCTTTTGGGCTTTCAGAGTTAGTTGAAGCGTAAATGCCTTATCCATGAGATAGGATACATTTTCTAAAGTAAACTCCCACCAAGTCATTATTAATTTAAGAGCCGACTGGGGAATTGACCTCTAGGATGCTGAGTGAGGTGACCGAATGCCCACTGTCCACACCTGTGAAATCCTGTAGCTATTTTAGGTGTCGGTGATGTGGCCATCTTCGAGGGAGGGCACATCATTACAATTCCGCTTCTAAATTACTCCAGGAATTGCTCGGGATAATGTGAGATATTACGAGAGGCTGTCATTTTCAGGTGGTGTGGTGTTCCGTCCTGGGGCCAGGTGCCAAGAAACATGTTAATTATTTCCCTTAATACCAAACCTTTATGTTTTAAATACAGTCTCTCAGAAACCCAGGAAGCAGATGTGCAGCCATATAATACAATGATGAGCCCAGCCTGATATTAGTTAGGTGTGCCAGAGGGAATTGCAGGGTGTCGGCTCTGCATACCCAGCTTCTTTGCACGTCCATCGCCCAGGACCGGTCCCTGTTCGGCTTTTTGTGCGTTTGCTTTTCTCCTCCTCTAGGCAGCTCAGGAAAAAGCAATGTTCCGAATTATTTCCTCATGATTTAATTTGGTTATAATTCACACACACACACACACACACACACACACACACACACACACACAGTTGCTGGTGCATTATTAGAAACATGCAAAATCATATGAAAACACATAGAATGCATATCCCATGGGTAGAAATGAAACATGACCTACAAAATACAGGAATCATTTTTTTTTCTTTCTGTGAACAATTTCCTTTTTGATGATCTTAGTTTATTTCGTTTTTTAAAAGTGTAAACAGCAACAAATCGTCCACACAGTCACAATGGGTCCGCAAAGCAGCGCTGGTTTCATAAAAGGCATGTGGACAGAACAAACGCCCCCTCATCCAGGCAACTCCTCCAGCTCCCTCCGCTCCCCAACGTCTGGTGACCAGCTTTGCAGTGTCACCAATTTTTTCCATCATCCAAATACCCTCAATTCAATTAAGCTCATCAGCTCTCTGCCCGTGGTCTCTGGACACGCGGCGCCCTCTGGGAGGGGATGAGGACAGCAGGCGCTGTCCCCGTGAGATATGGTCCAATCAACAGCCAAAGTTTTACGTGTCAGTTTTGATATATCTGATAATAGCGGTAGGTTGTTTTGCAATGTCCGATGTTCTGTGAAGATGGGCTTTTCATATTCTTTATTGTTTTTACTGACAAAATGTTGCCTGGACTTTTGCCATTTTGTGAAATGAAACAACAGTAAAAACAATATATAATTTAACCCTCATTCGCCTACCTGGGCCTCGCGGTCCTGTGGCTGGTTTTGGTCGGGATGTAATGAGCTCCTGTTCATTGATCCTCATAAGCGCAGCTTTGGTGATTGAACGCCAGTCACAACCAACGTGCTGCCACTGACTGGTTCCTCCCGGCGTCCTTCCGTGCAGACCCACCCCGGCTGTGGGCATCTCCGCCACCCTTAATTATACCTCATGGCCTCTCAGAGTCTGGGCTGACAGAAAATGAATAAAGCCAGTCTTTCCAAAATGGGTAGGGGCTGCCGCAGCGTTTGTGTACCTGGTGGGGCTCTGTGTTCATTCGGCAGGTGGCTCGATGCTTCCCTGGTGAGCCTGATTTGTTCCTTTTTCATTCCCCCTCCACAACTCCGTTTTATTTTGTCCCGTGGAGACACCATCACACCAGGCACTGATATCCAAGTCATCACATTCTGGCTCTCTTGGCACCAGCCGGCTGCTCTTCCTGGGACAGGCCTGCAGACACACGGAGGGTGTGGTGACTGGCGTGTGGGTGCGCTCACCGACACCCGTGACTGTGTGATCATCACACACACACTACTCCTGCTGCATCCGTCTCCCGGTGAAGAGCCTGCTCCGGATCCTTGAGAACTGATGCTCAGGGCCACTCGGGCAGGTCTCAGCGCCGAGATTCCATGAGATTCCGTGAGCAAAGGACTGCTGTGTGTGAGGGCCCCGCCAAACGGCATTCCAGCTCTCACCGCCTTTACGCGGTGGCCGTCAGGGGTGAATTGCTGTCTGTTAGCAGAAATGTGCCGGCATGGAGCCTGTTCCCACCTCAGAGGCGTCCTCATAATCTTGGGTTTCCTGAACATTCTCCCCTTGACACACAGGGACATTCTGTGATAGGAAGCGTGCTTCTTTTTAAATGAGTGCGTGTACAAGCAGATTGCACAGACTGCTACTTTGGAAAACATAATTCCCCAAATGTAGGAAAAAGGTTTATAGGTACACCCCTCTTAGTTTTTTGTGTGGGGAAAACACCAAGAAAAACATGTATATCATGGGAAGTGGCCTCTGTCCACAACGGGAGTGACCACCAAAGACCCTGAAGACAGAGCAGGTGCCAGGAAGGAAGCCACAAATGCAGCCTGGCTCTGACCACACCTCGCTCTGTGCAGCCGTCCCCGTGGGGCAGAGGAAGACACGGAGGCCCGGAGACTTGCAGAACTAGTGCAGGCTAAAGCAGGACCTGGATTTTAGCTGAGGCTTGCCGGATCAGAAAGCTCCCTGCATTGTTTAAAAATGTCAGGGTAGGCTCTCCTAGCCCTCTCTCTGAGCAGGCGCAATCAAATGCATTATTGCTTCTTTCTCTCTCTGACAAGGCCTTGTCCCCATATCTGCAACTCCTGGGCACCTGCGGGCCCTGAAGCTCGGCTAGTGTTTCGGGACCCGTAGCACCACAGACCCTGTTGGGCCACAGAAGCCACGTACAGTTAGTGTGGACCTACACCCTGTGTGGACAGGAGCCCCTGACACCTGTCCCCTCCCTTAGGGGCTGGCGAGGGGACTTGAGGTTGGGGCCACAGATGCCGGCAGTGGGAGGGAAATGGGGAAACATGGTAAGGCAGGAAAAGGCCGCAGAAACCTCAGGAGGCAGGATCTTCCCCAAACGGGCACACGGAGCCTCGGTCATGGTGTTTCCCGAAAGCTTAGGACGGAAGCTTGTGAGAGCATGAGTCACTTGCTCAACCCTCCTTCAGTCCCACAGATGCTCAGGAAGAACCTGGACGCTTTGAAGGCTGCAAAGGCCAGCAGCTCCGCCCAGGCCCTGCCCAGCCAGGTCATCTTCCTGTGCTTCTTCAAGGTGAAGGGGAGGGATGCTCTCTGCAGGGCTGTTTCTGCTGCAGAATTGGGCTCTGCATGGATGTGGTAGGGGCCGGACTCGGTGCTGAGGGTGTGGAGTGTAGGCTGCCTGGGCCGGCCTCACGTCACCCAGCCCTGCAGCCACCGTGGGTTGGTGCCTTCCCAGGTCTGGGGCCAGACTGCGGCTTCTCCTGGATCCTGGTTTCTCCTGCTCTTTCCTCCTGCTCCCAGGCCCCTGACAACACTGCACTTAAGACAGGCCTGAGCCATGGAGCAGGAGGTGTGGGAGGTGCCGGGAGACCAAAGGCAGGGCCATGCAGCAGGGCTCCTCTCTCTCCCCATCCTCTCTCCCTCCACTCCCCCCTCTCTCTCCATCTCTGTGTGGTCTTTCTCTGTTTCTATCTTCAGCCATTTCTTATGCAAAACCATCATTTATTTCTTGTACAAAGTGATTTAGGAATCTCTTTACTGCTTGCTGTAAACATACACCTTATGAGCCTCATCTGAAGGACTCACCTACTGTCTGCTGGTAAAATAACACATTTTATTATCCCACTGTGCCCATTTTACAAATGAGGTAACTGAGACCAAGGGGAATTAGTGAGTTACCAAGGTCATGGAGCCCTCGGCATCGGGTGGAGGATCACACTGAGGCCTCTGCCTGCTCCGTGCGGAACGGAGCTGAGAGGGTGAGCTCTTCCCTGGGTGGAGCAGGAGTGGGGAGCGGGGAGTGGGGAGTGGGGAGTGGGGAGCGGAATGGACCTCAGGGCTCTGCAGGTGCAGCTGGAGCAGTGAGCAAAGGAGAGCTGGCGGTGGGCGTGGAGCGTCTTCAGGGAGGACTGAGCAGATTCCTGCATGGCCGAGGTGAGCACAGGCCCCCGTGTGACTGCGAGGCTTAGCCCAGTGAGTGTGGCACTCTGAAACCTGAGGAGTGTCTCTGCATTAATTTTAGAGGCAATGGGAGATGTCTGAGCATGTGGGGGCTGTATATGTGGAGGTCTCACTAAATCTTTGTAAAATGCAATCTTGCAGACGTTTTCAAAAATGACTTCAGGAGTCTAAAGAGAGTCTATAATAGTGGGGGGTTCTCTAAATCACATCAAAAGATGAAAAGGACAGAATGACGTTGGGCAGGGAGCTGGGCAAAGATGTGGCTGTGGGAAGCGTTGTCTGAGGCAGGGAGGACATGGCCCTCGGTGTGGGGCAGAAGATGAGGGAGCAGCACTGGCAGAGCCACTGTGAGGCCCCCAGCCTCGGGGACTAGCATGCGCAGAATGTGGCCGGACCCGGGCGTGGCGCATGGTGGCCTCCACTACCACTAAGTGGAAATGCTCACTTAGTCCTTGGTCAGAATTAGAGAGGAAGCAATAGATTCAGGGAAGCATTTGCATAAAATGTGAGCTAAGAAGACAAAAAAGATTTTTTAGAAGGAGAAGGGGGCTGAGGTGAAAGTCTTGGGGAGAAATCTATTTAAGAGAGAGAAGGAGAAAGAGAAGCCTTAAGTGGCTAAACTGGGTTGACAGAGAAGGACGAGGCAGGGTAAGTGAGGAGAGGGGGAGGGTGAGAGGGGAGAGGAGGAGGAGGGAGGGGGAGGGCAAGGGAGGGGGAGGTGGAAGAGGACCAGTTAAATGCAGTGTTGGGTCTCATTTTTCTCAACGCTTTCCAGCTGAGGACTCACTGGTGGCAGTTTTGAACATTTGTCGTTGGTGGACTCTAAGTGGGTCTGCACGTTCACTAGCACCGTTTCTGTCTTCTGGAATTCTTTCCCTGCTCTCTGTTCCCCCCAAATCCCCTCATCTTGCAGGGCTCAGCCTAAGTCACCTCTCTCTCTTCTCTAAGCAGCACTGGTTGGTATTCCAGGAAAAGTCAACTCTTGTATTGCTCCTAGGTGATTTCCTGTGTGTGGGGGTGATCACCACAAATAAATTGCATTTCCTTTATGGCAAGAAGTCACAGCACTTTGCAAGGTCTGTGCTCAAGGAAGAGACTTGAACTACTTTCGAACCAAATGATGAGATGAATCACACACTGAATAAACTACAGTCAGAGAGACTGAACCCTCTGTGCAGCCAGGGAGTGTGAGGGGCAGGATTTGCTTTTTTCTGCTCTGGACAAGTGGGTACTGGGCACACTTTGCAGCAACTAATTAGACAGTGGATTGCAAGCAGCACAGACCTACCATTGCTAAGGGAGGGAGGGACACAAAAAAAGTGAGCCCTGAAATTGCCCGCCATCACCGTGGGGCTTTTCTGAGTCTCAGCACAAGGAAGGGAAACTCTAGCAAAGTGTCTTTTGCTGAGAGTTGAGGAGACAAACATCAGAGTCCATGGGGGCTGGGGATGGTGGAATTTGCAGGGCTAAGGCCTGAAGAGGGCAGAGCTGTCCAGAAAATGAGCCCTGGAAACATGCACACGTGCCTCTTTGAGTTTTGACTGAATGCCACTGAGTCCCACACATGCAGGGTGGACTCCATGGGTGGTGAACGGAACGGTTCCTGGAGCTCTCCTGGGTGACAGGAACTCACATTCCAACCAGCATAGTGGAAACTATCTGTTGATCACTGGTACATACAACAGATATCCTCAAAAAAACCCACATCTTGGCATTCAAGCTAAACTATTCCTTAAGCAAAGGGTAGTCTAGCTCCCACTTTGAAAGGACCAATCAAGTTTATGAGCAACTAACTGCGTAACTAAATTAAAAAATGCTTGAGCACTTTTTAAAGCAAGAGTTGACAAACTATGGCCCAAGGGCTAAGCTGAATGCACAACCTGGCTTTCTAAATAAAGTTTTATTGGAACACAGCAGCACTCATTTGCTTGCATATTGTCTATGATTGCTTTTGCACTGCTGTGGTGAGGTTGAGCAGGTGCAGCAGAGGCCAAATGGCTTGCAAAGTCTGAGATATGAACATTTAACACCTGACCTTTCACAGGAAGGGCCAGCTTTAAAGAAGAAAAAACCCTCAGGCACTCAAAAAAATAATATTCATAGAGCCCAGGATCCAAACAAAAATACCAAATATGTAAGAGAGCAGGAAAGTGTGAACCCTAATCAGTAGAAGAAAAATAAATGAAAAAAGACTTACAGGTGAGAGGAATGGTGGGATTAGCACATAAACAATTAGTGTCAATATGCTCCATATGCTCCAGGTTTTAAGATAAACCATGGGGGAAAGGGTACCCAAAAGGAGCAAATAGAATTTCTAGAAATAAAGAAATGTACTATCTGAAGTGAAACATTTATCAGAAGGACTACAGAATATTAGATACTCTGGAAGATAAGATCAGCAAACTAGAAGGTACAGCAAGAGGAGATATCTAAGCTGACATCGAATCAGGTATCTGTCTGAGGCACAATTAGAAAAAAATGGCAAGAGACAAAAAAACAGAGTCCTCATGACCCATGGGACACCTTCAGATGCACTGCCTGGGTATAATTCCAGACCCAGAAGGGAAGAGGAAGATGAGGACAAGAAAGAATGATTAAATATTTTCCCAATTTAATGAAACAACTTATCCAAACTCAGGAAATTCAGAAAAATGGAATAAGCCTATATAAATTATATAAATTTAATTTTCAATTAAAAACATTCTCATAAGAGCAATTAATGTCTAACATGCTTAATTGGTGAATTCTTCCAAACCATTAAAAAGAAACACTAACGATACACAAACTTCACAGAAATCTAAATTCTACAGGTACACTTCCCAGTTGATTTTATGAGCTCGAAAAATGACACTCCACAGGATGGCACTTGGCGTGCTGAGAATGTTGAGCTAAAGGAAGTGAAAAGGCCTTAGAAGCAGCCTCAGGACAAATGACTCTCTCACATTCCCTGTTCTCCTGCCAGGTCAGGGTGGAACGCTGTCTTGGAAGCTCCTTTCCTGAAACCCATGCAGAAAGAGCACAACTTTCTTCAGTCCCCACGCCGACCCTACATTAACTAAAGAGGATTCAACTCAGTTCACAGCACAAGAGTGAGGAATGGTGTCACACCTAGGCGGACTCTCTCACAAGCTGTTGTCTGTTCTGTGGTGCATTCAAGCCTCCTGAAAAACATTCACTACCCTTCAGAACTGACTATGCCTCCTCCTCATTTCTCTCTTCCCTAAGAAGAGGGTATTTAAGCCCCAACCATCTGGCCCTTCTTGGAATTGATATTTTTTGTACAGCTCCCATGCACACTTGCATATTAAGAAATTCATGTACTTTTTCTCGTGTTACTCTGTTGTCAGTTCATTTTAGTTTTAACCTTCAAAGAGCAGAAGAGAGGTTTTCTCTTCCCCTACATTTACCCCAGTACAACCTATGATAGAACCAAAAAAAAAAATAAAACTGGAGATAAATCTCTCATATGAACAGATACAACTGTCTTCAGCATAATTTAACAGGTCAAAGTTCAGAGAATATCAAAATAATACAACATGACCAAGTGGTATTTATCCCAGGAATGTAACATTTATAATCTTATAACTTAATTTCCTTGTTCACAGAATAAAGGAAAAAAATGATCTTCTCAATAGATGCAGAAAAAGTACTTGATTAAATGCAACAGGTATTTATTATAAAGACTCCTGCTAAGCTAGGAATAGAAAGCAATCATCTCACACCGAGAGAGGACAGTTACAGAATCCCACTGCTGCCCATGTTTAGGACGAGGTGCTTCCCCAGAATCAGGAACAAGCAAACAGCTCACTCCCACCACTTCTGTGTCGCACTGATCGAAGGCCTGAGCTCATGCAATGAGGCAAAAATCCATAAACAGTGAGGACCTGGAGAGGAGTGAATGAGCAGACTTCAGGAGAGGCTTGATGACAGGTGACAGGGTGAGGTGATGCAGCCGATACGAAGGTACATGTGACCAAATTTGGGAGCTGAGGAGTGGATCTCACGCTTTGGGACGTGCCCACAACCACGTCACAGACAGGGTTTAGGCAGATCTAGAGCTGGGAGACGCCTGGGAGGGAAGTGAGTGAGTTCCTCCTTTTTGCCTGAGCGGGAATTAAAATCAGATTTTTTCCTGCGGGACAGCATGGAGTAAGTAGGACCTGAGCGGAGGTCTGAAGGACCTCAGAATTCAATGTCTGAGAAAGGAAGATGTAAACTTATACATCAGAAAACAGGATTGTCTCGAAGGATAAGAGGAGTCCTGGAGAGCTTTTGTAACAGAAGCTAAGAGAAGGGGTTGTTTCAACATGGAGGGAATTCTCACATTTGATAACAAAAGCCTGCCCTGGGACCTAGCCATGGAGGTTCTTCAGGAATTAATAAGCATTGTTTCTATGGAGTTATTGATTGGATAAACCATTCTCTGAGTATGGTTCGAGGATGTCTGGGGACTCTGAGATCTTTCAGGGGTCCACAAGGCCAAAACCATCTTCAAAGGCCTGCTAGACATTAGTCACATTATTTTCTACTCTTGTTCCATCATAAGTGTGCATGACTCAGGTCAACAGCACCCCACACTTAAATGTTTATCTGATGAGATTGGCAGTGATATTAATGAATGCAATGTTTTCATGTGGCACAGTGAATGAGTCAGCATTTGGAGGCTATCACAAGGTCACAATAGAAGACCCATTCCATGTGCATGGCAGACTTTTTTTCCCAAGTATGAAAAGTTCACTGCTGTGGTCTGATTCCAACTCAACTTAAGAAATTAACACTTTATCGAGTTTTAGTTTATTTTCAGGAAACATCATGCACAATGATCTGAAAAGATATTAAAATACTCCCTTTCCAGCTCAGTATCTGTGCTAGGCTGCATTTTCTGTATCTAGCCAAAAGAAGGTTTTGAAAGCAGATGCCAAGATGCTTCTCTTATTAAGCCAGACATTAAAGAGACTGACAAGCATGTAAAATAATGCCACTCTTCCATTTATTCTTGGATGTTGAAAAATAGTTTTATAAAAATTATATTTATGATATATGTATTATATGATACGATTATGTACTACATTTATCACTGTTATTTTTCAATGAGTTATTAAATATTTAATACTTTTATAGGTTTGAATTTCTAATATGGTAACTACTGATGCTTAAAACCTACATAAACATAAGCCCTTTGGAGAACTCAGTAATTATCTAGAGAGCAAAGGCACCCTGAAACCAAGAGGTTTAAAAGCATCAAGGTGGAAAATAGAGAGTTAAATACCTTATTGATGACTCTTATGAGAAGCCCATTTATGAAGGGGAGAAAGAAACATGTACATATAGGAAGAGTCAAGTTATTATAATTTAAGATTTGAACGTGTGCTTGACCTCATGTTTGATGGGGAGAGGTGCACACAGGCCTGACCCTGGGGTGATGTGGGCTGTCTCAAGAGGAGCCAGGGCAAAGTGCTATAAAGAGATAGCTGATTCAGAGTAACTTATAAAGAAAAGAGGTTAATTGACTCACAGTTCCACATGGCCGCGGAGGCCTCAGGAAACTTACAATCATGGCAGAAGGCAAAGGAGGAGCAAGCACCTTCTTCACAAACAGACAGGTGAGAGAAGTGTGAAGGAGGAACTTCCAAATGGTTATAAAACCATCAGATCTTGTGAGAACTCACTATCATGTGAACAGCATGGAGGAAACTGCCCTCATGAGCCCATCACCTCCCTCCCTCAACACATGGAGATTGCAATTTGAGATGGCATTTGGGTGGGGACACAGAGCCAAACCATTTCACACTGGGAGAGCCAAGGGGAGGGATGCCTGAGGCTCAGGCCCTGGGGAAGACTTAGAATAGACAGGAACATGGTTATCAGGTCCTGTGATGCACAGAGTGGAACATACCGTAATGTATGATCCAGCCATTTCACACTGTATATACACGTTAGTTAGTGGGTTGGTAATAATGGTACATTTTTACCTTGCTTAAGGCTTTATAGATGCTCTGTTTATAATTGTAAAATCTAACATGTTTATGCACTTTCCCATATGAATATTATCTTTTGCTTTTGGAGAGTATAAAGTATTCTCATTTGATCATTTCAATGCAAGAATTAGTCAAAGAGTAAAAGATAAATATAAACACTACTGCATTTTTCAAAGGAGGAGAAATACTAGAATTATACCCTTGATCAATTACCTTTTCCTGAGCAATCAAAATAAGACTTTCTTATTAATGAATAAAATCTATAAAAGTGGAAAGAATCGGAAAAAAATCCATAATTAGATATTTTGACAAATGTTTCACTACTTAAAAATTTTCCCTTTAGTCTTTTCTGTATAAAATTATCTTTGTCATAATCTGTTCTTTTCAAATAATATTATATAATCAGCATTGCCACACCATTTAAAACTATCATAAAAATGTTTTCCCTGTCTCATCACAATCTTTGACAAGGATGAGTGTATAATTTATGGATACATGGAATCATTTCTGAAATGTTGCAGTTTTAATTTTTGTCTATTATCAATCATGTTGAAGTGAATATCTACCTCTATATATCCATTACCTATTTTCTATGTATCTATGTATCTATCTATGTATCTATCTATCTATCATTCATCTGTCTGTCTATCTACTACCATCTCCTCAATCTGGATAGATTACTAAAGTGTGAATTATTGGTTCACTTAGCTCACTTAAAAGTCTTCTTCAAGTTTCTCCATGATCTTTTCTTAGGCCTTAATAATTAAGTATCAGGTTGTTTTTAATATGATATGTGAAAAATGCTATGTTATTTTCTAGCATTTAGCAAGTGAAATAACTGAAAAATATTATAAATGAAACATATATATATATATGTATATATATTCTAATACCATTACTGGTGTTTTAAATTTTTTCTCCCAAAAAAATCAAAATAAGAAATAACTTTTAAAAAAGAGGAGCTCAAACTGAAGCTAAAATAGTTTTGGAAAGGCTTTTAAGTACAATGCAGTCTACTCAGCGCCTGCTGAGGCAGAGACATTTTGGAGCTGTATCTATCAGAGCGAGGTGGACCAATGCCCTGCAAGTCAAACAGCACCTGTTCTCATTGTTCAACACCTGCCTATGAGTGGACACAGGGAGGGGAGCACTACACACTGGGGTCAGTTGGGGGGAAATAGGGGAGGGACGGTGGGGGGTGGGGAGTTGGGGAGAGATAGCAAGGGGAGCGATGCCAGATGTAGGTGATGGGGAGGAAGGCAGCAAATCACACTGCCACGTATGTACCTATGCAACATCTTGCATGTTCTTCACATGTACCCCAAAACCTAAAATGCAATAAAATAAATAAATGGGGGAAAAAAAAACAGCACCTGATCCCTGATCGAATACAAGACTGTCCTGCGTCCGGCTCCTAGACCTGCCCAGGAATGGGCTGTAAAGGGAATTTTTTTTTAGAGTTATTTATTTTTGTTTCATCAGCATTTTATGGTTGACATAACACAGAATGAATGAAAGGAAAATCCCTACTTTCAAGGCGCTTACTACTTAAAGGTGTTAAGCTGTAAGAAATGTATGCACTCCGTAATAAAAGAATTCATTCCTATCACCCATAACACCTCGTCTCTAATTAGACCTTTCAGACCTATAGTCAATGTGAAATGTGTTTAAGTTAATGCTACAATTAGATCATTGGCATTTGCATTTACTGCCATTTTTGTGCTTAAATTTGTAATCTGAACTTTGCTTTAACAAATTTTATGTCTAATTTCTCCTCCATTTTTTGAAATAACAGAAAGACACCTACAGTGCTTGACAATGTTTGCATTTAAATCGCCTCCGTGGGCTGCGGCATTCCCACCTCACTGCGTTGAATAGCCTGACAAGGAAAACATGCTCTTTGCTGCTCTTGCCTTCCTGCAACTGGAGGTGGTTCTCTGTCCGGCCACCTTCTGAGCGGCTGGTTGGATTTTGCTCTGTTGTCTGGAATTGTGCAACTGAAAAAAGATGAAGACTCTACGTTTCTAAAAGTTTTGGTTTGATAAAAAGGGATGACAGTGGAAACACTGGGGGAAGGTATTAGGTTAGCATGTCTTCCCTTGATCAAAAAATAGTTAAAAAATTGTAGAGAATTTGTTTAATTTCTATCCAACTAAGGGTGACAGAAATGAATCAGACCAAAGTACCTGAGCCCACGACACACCTTGCATGATTAGAATTCCAACAACGCGTCTGAGCAGCCTTAAGAAGAAGCCAGTGGCTGCAGTCAGACGAGATGGCGTGGCTAGCCTGCCTCGGCTCTTGTTAGCTGCTAGGGCTCTTCAGCCAAATCACGTGCCATGGATACCTGGACAAGGGGTGCGGGTGCCTGGGTCCAGCAGGTTCTGGGGGGCCCCCGCACCCACAGGTGCAGCCCTCCCCTGCTCTTCTCGGAGCCATTGTCTGTTGAGCTTCACAAGGTGTCTCCTCTGCGTTCCTGCAGCCTTTCTTCCCCCTCCCCATCTCATCTTTCCCTCTCCAAGTAACCCCACATGCTGGATGCTGCAGAGCTGGGAGGGAGTGGGGGTCGGAAGAGCGGGAGGGAGAAGTTGGGAGGGAGAAGCGGGGAGGGGAAAACCCTCCCTGTGATGCTGCCCCCCCCGAGTTTGCACATCACAGAGACTGTGACAGTTACTGCCCCTGCCACCTGCCTGGCCACCAGCACCCTAGACACCCCTCGCCTACCCCTGCCGCCTGCCTGGCCACCAGCACCTTAGACGCCCCCCGCCTACCCCTGCCACCCGCCCGGCCACCAGCACCCTAGACGCCCCCC
>NW_016107639.1:807759-813441 GCF_001604975.1 Cebus imitator | reverse complement strand
CCCCCCGCCTACCCCTGCCGCCCGCCCGGCCACCAGCACCCTAGACACCCCCCGCCTACCCCTGCCCCCCGCCCGGCCACCAGCACCCTAGACGCCCCCCGCCTACCCCTGCCACCCGCCCGGCCACCAGCACCCTAGACACCCCCTGCCTACCCCTGCCACCCGCCCGGCCACCAGCACCCTAGACACCACCCAGCCTCTTCTTTTGGCTCCCCAGGATCCTGAGGCAAGATGTAGGTTTGAAATCAGGGCAAGGAAGGAGCGAGGAGGGACCAAGGCGTCTGTGCAGTTTGAGGGACTTGCTGTGCTTGGTATAGTGCTGTCTCTGCAGACATTCTGCAAACTGTATCTGAACGCTCTCAGAAAGGGTATGAATTTCTAGACGTGGGAAGCTGATGGGCATCTCCCTGAGAGGCCGTCACTGAGGGCGATGGACCCTGGATGCAGTGACACCGCGCTCCAGGAGCCAACATCAGCCTGGAGGCTTTCGTGGCTATTTTGTCCTCAATGCATTTTCCTGGTAACATCTACAGCTGTTTCCACCTTTTGCTTTTACTGGAGACCTCAAACAAGCCCTCCATGAATTAATGGAAAGAAGGCTGGCTCTGACCCCATAGGCCCAAGTTCAAGTGCTCTTAAGTACATGACCTTGGAGAAGTTTAAGTTCTGTGACCTTCACATTCCTTACTGGGGTAAGGGAAATAATAGCCACTGTTTTCCTATGGTGAGACTCTAGGGAGATGCAGTATTAACAGAGCTTACAGTTTACCAGCTATAAGCGTTTACTGTTCCATACGGATATCATCAGACAGAACTGTCAGAAGCTATTATTTGTGACAGCTAACACTTAACTCCCAGGCCTTGTTGTGAAAGCTTTGAGCGAATTTTGGCTCATTCCGTTTTACAAAACCCAATGGGGCAGACCTTGGATTTGAACCCAGGTCTTCGGTCCGCAGTTGACACTGCTGCCTGCTGCTTCAGATCCTTTTCTGCTTTAACTTATAGGTAAGATATGGCCCATTTAGACAGGGGTGGCAATCTTCGGGACAGAAAGTTACTTACTGTAAAGGGCTCTGTTAAATTAAAGCTGCCGTGAATGACTTCTGTGGTCATCTAGCTGCTCTGCAGGTCACCGTGGGCTTGAATTCCACAGGTGGGAAGAGAAGGCACAAGAGGAAGGAAGACCCAGCATTTGCGCCGCGCAGGGCCTTGCAGCCGGGAGCTTTGTCCCCACTTCCTTATTCAATGCTTACAGCATGTTAGCGATAAGAACAGAGAGGACCCAGGAGCACAGCTGGAGGCTGCTGGGTGTGCTGAAGCCAGGCTAGAAACCCGGTCCTGGCCCTTTTCTCCTGCCAGCCTCACTCTGTGGGAGGAGTGTTGGAGATCTTCCTGTCCACAAATTTGGAAACAAGGGCCACAAAATGTTAAGTACCTTGCACATTAACACATCTACCTCAGAGTTAAATTACTGCATTAAACTATTGAATTATGTATACACATTGATAACATATGTCTTATGAAAAATGCCTCCTTATTGTTAAAAAACATATTTTTTTGTTACGTTGTTTTCCTTTTTAATTAGGAAGATGCACAAATGCCCAAACACCAGTTCTGGCTGTAGTGGGAGCACCAGCTGAACAAGTCTAGGTGGCTGGGTGGTTACCATGGAAACCCACCGGGGAGGAGGGAAGAGGCCTCCCAGCCCGAGGATCAGAGGCCGAGCCGGCCACATTGCTCTCATCCCAAAGGCTGGGCCCCGGCTGCACCCTCGTCACCAGGGCCAGGTCCAGGCTGCACCCAGGAGCAAGCGTTCGCAGCTTCCTTGTGGAGCCGGCTGTCTCTCCCTGCAGCTGCAAGACCCCACTTTGCCACAAAGAAGTGATTGACGGGATTTTCAGAACCGGTTTCTGTAACAATTTGGAAGTGACTGGGGGTATTTAGTCAAAGGCCTTTTCAAAAATATTCATCCAATTTTGACTGGATTGGCCCTTAATATTGATGTTCATTTCACTTTATTTTTTTATCAACACACCAGATTATTAGACACAGAAATTGCATGAAATCACTCAAATGGCGAGAGGTGTGTCACTGTGAAAATGCTGATCATAACTGGTCAACTTTCTGTGTTCCAGCATGCAGTTATCATGGAAACATCAACATCAGTTCCCACCTTATCTCGCCTTCCTTTGCCCCTAAAAGTTCCTGGGGCAAGGTTGCCATAGGAAAGTATTAAGGTCTGATTTATTCATTTTCTTTTGAGATACCTGATTGGTACTTAATGTGAAATAATGCGCGCGGCCTGTAAAGACACCTTACCCAGCGTGGTGGATCTCCGGTTAAATTATCCGTGGTATTGGGAACTCTCAGGTCGTTGACTATCCCAATTTAATTTGGGCAGTACAGGACATTTCTAATAATTAATACTGTAATAACACTTAATGATCTGCACTCATGCAATCTGAAAATCCAGCTAATGGTGCAGTTTTTAGTGATTGCACAAACAGCAAGTTTTAAATGTGTCAAATGCTGCTATTTCAGCATCCCAGTGCCATGCCGGAGACCCTGCCCGTGGGGCTCCTGCTGACCCCGACCCAGAGCCCAGACGTGGATCTGATGGTGATGGGCCTGGTCTCCAGGGAACCTGCCCGTTTGGAGTTGGAGGCAAGGCGGGAGACGGTGAGGGAGGCACTGCGCGTTCTCCAGATGGGGGTGTGTTCAAGAGCTGTGGTGACAGTCACTGGAGCGGCAGCAGAGAGACTGGAAATAAGGAACACGATGGCAAAGGCTCTTTTACAAACTTCATTAGAAAGGAATTAATATTTCGGAGGCCCATTAACCTCACGTGTGACCAGTCTCGGGGTGCCGTCTGGCACAACACAAAGCTGCGTTCTTAGGCCCTTCTGCAAGCACGGAAGCTCAGGCCTCCTCCGCAAACCCTTGCTTTAGAGATCTAACACTGGTAATTTTACATTTTGTTGAGGACTCTGGTGTCCTTTCATTTTATTTATTTTTAATGAGGAAGACATTAAATTATATCCCATGCATAATTTCCATAAGAATAGAAAATGATAAAACTAAAATTTAAAAAAATGTAGTTACTCCAGTTACAGTACCTGTTAGCAGTGTAAGAATTTAATTTTGTCATTATATTGTACACACCTTTAATGATGCCTAAATTTTGGAATATCAGTCACCAATTTTTTTTTAAAGGAAACAAAACATAAAGGAATGTACAAGGAAAACAATGCCATTCTAACAAAAGATCATTTAAGATCCCTTACTTTTACTTTGTTTTTTCAGCACTCCTGGAATGCTACTTTCTGGGCTGCTCTTCTCATTAGGGCGTGGAGATGGGATGCCCTGCACCACCTGCTGACGAGGTAGAGCCACGGGCAGGGGGTGAGACACACGGGCTCCAGGAGCACCGTCACCGCTTCTCTAGTGCCTCAAACACTTAAAATATATATATTTTTTAACAAATATCCCTAACTGAAAACTAAAATTAAATTTAGTTTCTATTCTGCATTTACACAAGAGGAAAACAATGGAATCTTTTTTGGAGAAAATTATTTGCAGTAAAAATTAACAATGCAAATGATACTTTTCAGTTTTGCTGGATTTCAAAATATGCTGTTTTGGGCTGCTGTTGGCATTGGAGACGTTTCTGGAAAGGAAACGTGTGCTCACAGATTGGCATGCACTGAGTTTCTGAAAGAAGTCTACAAAACTCAGAGGAGCTCGAGGAAGACATGAGATGAAGTGTTATGAACTCACGGCGAAAGCGGAGGGGAGAGGGTCAGCGGAGGTCACCGCTGTGGCTCGGGGGTGCCCAGGGCCACCCCTGCTGCCTCCCGGAAAGCTCTGCCCTCCTCCGTCTGCCAGGCCGCACCACCTGCTCAGCTGTCCTCCGGCCTGCACACGGGGCTCCCATAGGAGCAGGGTCTCATCATCAACCGGAGTTAAATTAACTCAAGCAAGCAAGCGAACATACCTCGACTCCATTCAGGTAACGTGAAGGGCGTCACTGCACAGGAGCTTAGGAACTGAGAGCCAGGGCGCAAAACCTAGGCCAAACGCTTGCCTTCCGCTCTTCAGGCTTAGCACAATACCGCTATTCATCGACTGCGTGCTTTTGAAGACAAATAAGTAAGCTAAATGAATCTGCTCCCCTTATTGTGAGTTGGATGAGATCAGCTCCATTGTGTAGAGAGTTAAACTGAGTCCACGGAGATAACTGAACGCTTGTACAAACCTCAGAGCGAATCAGTGTCTGGGAAATCCCAAAGGTAGCTATCTAATGTTCATGCCTCACCTGGGAACAGAAAATTTCAGGGTCACGAACACAATGGAAGCTGAATGACACTCCTTTCTAGGGGAGTGTCCACACTTGGGCATTAGGAATTCTTGCTGCGGAGCAAAAATCCAACCCCTACCTATCGACGATGAGATCCAGCCTAGTTTGAGTGCACGACAAAGACACATCCGAGGCTGAGCCCGTGTGTGCCTGTCTGTGCCAAGTCAGGGGAACGGAGCCCCGTGCCCAGTGGGCAGTGGGCCCGAGGCGTCCCGGCCGACTTCGCCATGGCTTCTTTGCAGGTCTGCAGATGGTTCTTCCACCCAGGTCATTGTTCTAGGGGTCACTTTAGCAACTGTGGCTGATTTCTGTCTTTAAAGGGCTTCCTGCTTTCCTCATGCGTGTGTGTACTTAATTAATTCAGCGAGGGTGAGAGACAGGCTGCATTCAAGCCTCTCCACCAGCCCTGGGCAGAGCTCACGCCGTTCTTCAAGGCCTTGGGTGAGCATAAGTGGACCTGGAGGCTCCGAATTACAGCACCACAGAGCCGACCTGGACAGTGGCCAGAGCACCGCGGAGACGGAAGCTGGAGCAGGTCCCTCTGCCTGGACGCCGAGGAGGCCCCTGTGCAAAGGGCTAAAGTGGCTCATTTTGAACGAGGTTTTAGTGATTGCGGCAAAGCCTGCCCCGTGGCAGAGTCACGGGAGAGTGCAAAGGTCCAAGGCCTCGGCATTGTGATCTGTCAGCACTTTCCTTTATATGGACAAACCTTGCAATGTGCTGGCATGGCGCAGGATGTCACCATAGGTGGGAAGTGACGGCTTACACTGACTGGGTAGGCAGATGGAGGACATGCGGGAGGTCTGTGCCGTGTGTTATTGGGCAAATACAGGGAAATGTGGGCCTCAGACATGCCAGGGTCTAACATCGGGCCTTCAAATAATGCAGCTTGCCACCCATGCTCAGTGAGGGCTCCCTGCCTCCCTTAAATCATCACATGGAATCACAGAATGCTCTCCTGTGATAGGAACTCTGTGAACCCACTTTACAGATGGGGAACTGAGGTCTTTCGCGGGATAAGTAACTCACTCACAGAACAAAGCTGGCCTGGGCCTGTTTGAATCGCGGGTGAGTGACTCAGGACCGTGCTGTGCCTCCTTTGCCCATGGCCTCTGGAAAGGGAATGGAAGTTTGGCAGCGTGAACGGGGTGACGATGGCTGGGGTGGCCGTGGCAGGTGCCTGGGCTGCCCTCCTCTGCCGGCTCTGATGGCTCCAGCGGACGTCAGTCTGTGTCTACATGAACCACGTTTGCTTGCTCTCCTCTCTGGGGTTCCCTGCTGTTACGGGTTTCATCTCCCAGTGTCCCATCCAGCCACTTCCTCCC
>NW_016107639.1:793405-806869 GCF_001604975.1 Cebus imitator | reverse complement strand
AGAGAGAGAGAGAGAGAGAGAGAGAGATGCGTGTGTGTGTTTGTGTGTATACACACATATATGCATACAAACAAACACAGTTTCCTGAAACTAGATAACGCATTAACAAGTATAAAACATACAGAAGGATCAGTTTGTAGGTTTTCAAAATATAGGTAGATACTATTTCTGTTTGATTTAAAAAATAGAAATATAATAATTGAAATAATTATACTTATTTAAATATCAAGCCATCTGAAAAATGACTATTATGTTTTGACAAAACATAAATTCAGAAAATTGACAGAAATGATAATGCATCTTGTAGGTCATTTAAAATTTAGAAATGTAGATTCATTTAAACATCAATATGTTTCACACATTTTCTTGCATTAAGCACATTGATTTGTGCTAATATTGCTGCAACTTATTAATATAGTTAAACTTTTCTCTTTAAAGTAGATGTGTGTTTGCCTGGACCTTCACACACACACATTTGTTTTGCTATGCCCTCAAACAGCTGCACTAAAACTGCCAGGTTATGCCACATTAAGTGGGCTATTTTCTTTCTCTTCTCAAACATGATTTATCCATGATTTTATTCGAATGGAGCATGAAACATTCAGTAATTGTGCAACTCGAGGTCTAATTTTAAAGGAGTAGTTCTCCTCAGAAACAACATGGCCGGGCCTGATTCTTTTTTCCTTTTATTTTTAAAAATTCTTTTTATATTGTATCTCTTTCAAACATGCATCTGAGACTGCACCAAAGGAAAGTGTCTTCATCAACACTGAAATATGAATAGAAAAGAAGACTCCTCCGTGGTAAAGAAAGCCACCGTGCTACCCGGCTGGTCTGTACGGCTTCTAAGAATGAATCACATTCACTTGTACAGAATAATTTATTGATGCAGGCATAGATGTAATGAAGTACTATTTGGATTAAAAGATGCTACCTGTCAATCTATTGATTTTGATGTGTTGCTGTCATGCTCCCTGTTTTTTCTTAACATTGGTAAATTAAGTTTCCAGTGCTTTCTAA
Organism: Cebus imitator; assembly: GCF_001604975.1. Classification (NCBI taxonomy): domain Eukaryota; kingdom Metazoa; phylum Chordata; class Mammalia; order Primates; family Cebidae; genus Cebus; species Cebus imitator. The sequence goes on along the minus strand of NW_016107639.1, from coordinate 805,849 downwards.
AGTTAACTTATTTGGGAGAAATATATTTTGAAGCCATCGTACACAAGCAAAATGCACATGAAACTTCCACCTTTCCCATTAGGATTCACTTAGAATGGCTGACGTCATGTCCATTCATCTGTAAGTAACGTGAAGAATTTAGCGAAAGTTTCAGTCTCGGAGGTACCACTCTAAGAACAGCAGCATTCTTAGCAAGAAAGACTGACGGACTCTTTGCCATGGAGCTTTAGAAAATAATATCTCTTTTCTAAGAAGAACTTCAGTTCACCTCAAACCCTTTATGTACTGTTCTCAGGTTCCCTTCAAGGCCAGTTCAGAAAATTAGTAATTATCGTTAAAACTAGTAACAAGAAAGTGTCAGTTTCTGTGGAAGAAACTCTTCAAAGTGGGTAATTTCAGAGGTCCTTTGTAGCAAAGATTACAGAGTGGTTTAAATAGTGTTTATTTTTCGAATGTTTACCTGCTAAAAATGATGTCCAGAACAAATGAAATATTCCAATTTAAGTATTACCATGATGAGCGTGGAAACAGCTGGAGAAGTGAGTTGGTGGGCAGGCGGCCGTCCTTCCTGACCTTTACACCGTGCCCTCACATCTTCCTGTTAATCTTGATATTTTATCTCATACTCTTTCTAAATAGTTTCATTTTTTATTGTTTATCAACGAGGGCATTTTTAACATATTTGAATATTTCATATTAAGATTTTGATGAGTGTTCAATATAGAATTGATAAAAGCATATATTAAGGATCAGTAACTTAGCTGAGAAAGGTAGTAATGAATTGTATTTTGTTTGTCGTTATTTCTGAGTGTAAGTTAGACTGCTAAATTATTGTAGGCCAGTGTTTGTGCCCAACATGTTTGCCTGTTTTGACATATGAGGCTATAACTGACTCCATGGGCACATTTATCTGTGCTCATGAAAAGACGTGGTCACGCTGACTAAAGGAGCGACCTGGGGTCCTGGCCAGCTGCAGCCTTCTCTACTAACTACTGTGGTCTTGTCCACCATCCACGCCTTCCGGCCACGCCTTCCGTGCGTGGAAGGGAAGAGTGATAGTGCTGTGTGGAGGCTCACGTGAGACAAGGCACCATGCTGGACAGCGGCTCCCCAGTACTGACCGCTGCACTGTGTCCAGAGCAAAGCATCTCAGGTCTGTGCAGCCAGCCAGGTAGCCAGGTTCTCAGCAGAGCTGCTCCCACTGGCACCTGTGAGGTGCCGAGCTGCCAACACGAAGCCTCTTCTCCTTGGATCCCTGCCCTGAGGGCCAGGCAGGGTAGACCAGAACCCTGAACTCTGTCTAAACTCAACGTCTGAGGAGGCTGCCAACTTCAGGACCAAGCTTCCATTTTATGCACGCACATGAAGCTTGTAAATATCTCTAGTGAGTCCTAGAATAGAGAGCACGGACACCTCTGGATCTGTGTGCTGAACTTGGAAAACAACCGCCCTCTGAAGGAAATTGATTCTCTCCCCAACTCCAGAGATGGCCCTGGCCTCAGGGATCCAGCCTCTCATTTTACAGATGAGGAAACCAAGGCCGCAGCGATGGAGGGTCTTGTCCTTTCACTAGGATCAGAGAAAAGACCAGAATCCAAGGTTCTTGTCACACAACAGGATTAGCCATTGATCCGCATTGATTTCTGCTCAGGAAAACACAAGGCTTCGGACGTGGCTGCGGTGAGCCTGATTCTTTCATCCTGCTTTTAAACCACATGACATCTGTCACAGAACAGATACTGACCTTTTGTTTCACTTTGTAGTTTTGGGAAAGTGACACTTTGATCTAACATCACGGCAGGGATATTTCTCAGGAAGCTACTGCCCCACCCATGTAGCTGGTCAGACAGCTCTGCTGGGGTGCAGCGTGCACATGGACACCTGGTTGGCACGCCTGTGACGCTCCTCAGAGGACCCAGATCTCCGTGACATGATTGTCACCCAGACGGGGAGGACCCAGCAGTGAGACCCAGGATGCCCAAGGCCTGCCTTAGGGAACCAGGGCGCAGAACATTTGCTCAAGACGAGCCTCCCAGCCTCGGGATCTGCGTGTTTAGTGCCACTTATTTGCGTGTGGTTTAAGGTCACAGACTGTAATTAATCTTCCCTTTGAACTGGGCAACTTTGCAAAGTGTCACTGCCCATCAGCTGTGCTGGGCTGGCTCCCTCCAGACCCCGATGCATTCAGCGCTTGTGATCATATTCATAGCTTTTCTGTCACATTCACTGACGGCGCTCAGGCACCGTGCGGAAACCTTTTCAGCGGCGCGGTCAGATCATTTTTCATAACCCTTGTTTCCTTGTCAGAGTGTCATAGCCGGTAGAGAGCTGTTAGGTTCCTGCACGTTTATAAATCTCTTCTCAGCTTCATCTCACGGCTATTTAATACCACTTTGCTGGGCCCCTGTGCTCACAAGCTTAAAATACCTTCTGTTGGAAGAGACGCGTACTTACTGTTATTATGGAGGAGTTTTGGAGAGATTTCCCCCAGCACAGGCTGACGGGCTGCCTGGAACGTTGTCATTTATCATTGTACACTAGATCTGTCAACTGGTGAAACAGTCTCAATAAAAAATTTCTGCATGAAATTACTTTGCCGGAGAATAACTGGTTGTGTTTCGTGGGTACCGATCTGTGTCTGTGTCGTTTTGTTTTTGCCTTCTTGTTTCTTCTCCTCCTTCTTCTCTTTTTTTTTAATTTTGGCTGTGAAAGGTACTTAATGTACCAAAAACAATTTGTACAGACATTATTTTACCAATTGAAAGTGTGAGCGCGTGCTGGGGCCCCTCGTGTAACTGTCGCTAATACATTTTCACGCTGTGCTCTGACGGCTTCATTTTACAGCTGAGGAGCTCACCCGCTCCATGCTGTGTGGGAAATGGGACCCTCGCCACTCGGCCCACAGAGTGCACTTAGCACGCGAACAACAGGCAGCCGAGCTGGGGCCTTAAAGTATCTCCATTCCCGTGACACTTGATGCAAACTGGGGCTTGCTCCCTCCTTGGGGTCTCTGGAAAGCACAGCCCAGCCCCCGTGCTCAGCAGGGGTGCTGTCTTCATCCAGAAGGACACGTGCCCCGGGGTTCGGCAGCAGCAGGGCAGGTGTCTCAGGGGATAGCCCACAGAGCTGAAGGCCCCCAGGCCCTCTGGGGCCCTGTCCAGCCTCGGCCACCCGTTCTGCAGGGAAGGAGAAAGCATGTCTGTGGATCACGGATGAGCCCCAGTTGCTCTTACATGTGTTGGGCTTCTCGTGTGAGTCCAAAAACAAGAAGCGACTCTGAGACCCACAGTCCGCAGACCAGCAGGGGAATAGTTGCAGTGCGATGGTGATTCTGGACAGCCGAGGGGGTGAGCTCAGCCTCCAGGGCCCTCGTTTTCCACCCCGTCAGGTTCTCACCCGCGATGGATTTGTTGTTGTTGGGTCTGATGATTCTGCTGACACCCCTGTCAGAAAGTGAATTTTTCACTCCCCACTTGGTTGACTCTATTCATAGGGTGGAACTCTGACAAAAACTGCCACTTTCAAGCTCGCTGTCTCACCCATGCTGGAGACTCTGGGGCTGGTGGAGCCAGCCCACCGGGCCCGGCCTCTACCCCAAGTCCTGCGGGTCTCACATCTGAGGCGCACTGGGAGGGGACGGTCCACCTGCACCTCTAATGTAATTAAAGTTTACAAAATCCACGAGCATCAGAATTCACGCAGAATGCAAAATATTTTTAAGAAGAAAAATGGAAGCTTTGCTAAAAGATGGAGTTGGGGATGAAACTTATTTCTGGTGCTCCTGGAATGGTTTTAGCATTTGTAAAAAAATGCTTTTGCCTTGAACACCTACAATAACTGACTCCTGATGTAAGAAAACTCACTGAGGCCAAGCCGGAAAGGCAAAGGTCCAAACACATTCAGAGTGAAGTTGGGAAGCGTGGAGAAGACTGCATTTTTCCTGGACATTGTCTTTGCTGGATTTACTTATACTTTTTTTCAGAATGGCAATAATAATATTAATCTATAATTGCATCAGACATGGGGAAATGCAAGAAGACTAGCAATTGTCCATTTGACAGTGTGCTCTGATGTGAGTTGTTTGTCCCGCAGACCAGACCCTCGCTGCTGCCGGCGGAGTCCCCCTCCCAGGAGATACCAGGCGCTGACACGCCTCAGGCTCAGGGCTACAGAGCGAGAGCAGGGCCAGTGTCTAGTCTGCCTGGGCATCCTGCTGAGAAGCCCGGGGAGCCAGGGGGCCTGCTCAGGCGCTAAGCTCCCCCACATCGTTTCTGAAGCAGGAGCAGGCAGCACAACTAAGGCTGAGACGGGAGTCCACACGCAGTGCCAAGCCCAAAGTGCACAAGCGTCAGCGTGTCAGGGAGCCGCTCCCGCCCAGTCCCCGAGGGGTGCCTAGCCCAGCAGGCTGCCTGGTCCAATGGCTGTGCTCCTGTCCAGGGCCTGCGGTGCAGGCAGAGCGATTCCAGAGGTGGCGGGAGGAAGCCGTCCACGTGGAGGGTGAGCCCCGGTGGACTCACGAACCCAAGGCCACATGTTAAATGTCCAGTGTTGGGCACAGGGCAGAACCCACGTTGTGAAGTGAACACAGAACAGGTCAACCCCTGAGACGCCAACCTCTGGGCTTGAAACCCCATCTGGGCAGGAGAAGGGGACTCCGAGGAGCCAGGCTTTATGGAAAGCCCCTCTGCGGGGCTGTGTTTACGCTCAGCTTGGCCTCAAACTCCAGAAGTACTGACGCCGTCAGCTGAATGGAACGGCTGTTCCCAGACCTAGAGGCAGGAGGCCACAGCTTTTCTTTCTGACAGTTGTTCTGTCTTCCGCTAAGCTGTTTGCTCAAACGGTATCTGCCATATGCAGAATACTATAAAATTAAAGGAGGCATATAGGCTCTGTTGGCCTATTTCTTTACAGTATTTCCATCAAAAATTGTAAAAACGTTTTTTCTTCTTCTTGACCCTGAGCTGTATGTACCCACTGCAGGTTGCATCATGTTTTCCTGAATCAGTGTGCTTTCTTAATCCAAAATATATTCCTTTCCTTTAGTCCAGGAAAAGTCAAATCTCATTTTTTTTTTCTTGAGACAGGGTCTTGCTGTTTTGCCCAGACCAGAGTGGAGTGGGGTGTGGTCAAAGCTCACTGCAGCCTCAACCTCCCTGGCTCAAGCCATCCTCACACCTCAGCCTCCCGAGTAGCTGAGACTGCAGGGGGCACCGTCACACCTGGCTAATTTTTAAGTGTTTGTGGAGATGGCGGATTCTCACTATATTACCCAGGCTGGTCTCGAACTTCTGGACTCAAGAGATCACCCTCTTTGGCCTCCCAAAATGCTGGAATTACAGGTGTGAACCACTGTGCCCGGCCAAATGTCATATTAAAAAAAACCATTAAATTTATATTTCTTTCCCAAGGAATACATAAAATGTTTTTAAAAGTCATTTCTTGAGACCAGTGAAGCAGTAGCAGACACGGGCCTACTCCCCCGGTTTCACCCCTCCTGAGAGGCAGGGGCAGGGAACTCCCGCCGACGGCCAAATACAAACCAGCAGACAGTTCTGTAAATCGTGGATTTGGGGGGACTGCAGCCCTGACCATTTCTTTTCTATTATCCAAGCCTGTTTTCATTCTGTAACACCAGAATTAATTGTTTTCCACTGACATGGCCGGACTCACAGTGACTGAAATGTTTGCCTGTTCACAGAAGTGTGCCAACCCGCAATCCCCGAGAGCCCGCTTTCAACCTTAGACGCTGTTTCATCTGAGGCTTCGTTTCTAATATGAAAATAATATCCACATACTGCCTGATGTTCTCATTTCAGACATTACCAATGCCATCCACCAAGGAAGAGAATCTAGTTCTCTTAAACCTCCCTTTAAACGCAAAAGCACATATTCTCACTCTTCATTCTCCAGCTCCATATTAGTACATTTTTGTTAAATCATAATTAATAGAAACACTCTGACATGGTTGTATGTTTGTTCGCTGCTGACCGTTTAGTACAGTTAATTTCCCGTGCCAATTTCTTTTTTCTTGGAATTAGCAATGCCCTTTCATTAGCCTAGTCTTCTGTGTGCTTATCAATAAGTAAGCCCTAACATTTCTGACTGGACCATATATTTTTCTCAATGTGGTCAAGCTGACAGTCATATGTCCATGCCACAAAAGCTGCTTTTATTCTTCCAGAAGATCTCCACTGTGTCCTGGTCTGCAGGCGCTGCGTGACTGCTGTTCTCATTCTGCACATGTCTTCTTGTGAAATATTCCCTGTGCCTCTCTGTGCCTGATGTTACTTTCTTTTTTCTTTCTTCAACTTTTATTTTAAGTTCCAGAATACATGTGCAGGATTTTACACAGGAATACGTGTGCAGGATTTTACACAGGTATACTTGTGCTATGGTGATTTGCTGCACCTATCACCCACACCGAGGTATTAACCCAGCATCCCTTAGCTATTCTTCCTGATGCTCTCCCTCCTCCCACTCTCCCTGACAGGCCCCAGTGTGTGTTGATCCCCGCAATGTGTCCATCGGTTCTTATCATTCAGCTCCCACTAATAAATGAGAACATGTGGTGTTTGGTTTTCTGTTCCTGTGTTAGTTTGCTGAGGATAATGGCTTCCAGCTCCATTCATGTCCCTGCAAAGGACATAATCTCATTCATTTTTATGGCTGCATAGTATTCCATGGTGTATTTGTACCACAATTTCTTTATCCAGTCTATCACTGGTGGGCATTTGGTTGATTCCATGTGTTTGCTATTGTGAATATTGCTGCAAAGAGCATACATGTGCATGTGTCTTCATACTAGAATGATTTACATTCCTTTGGATATATACCCAGTAATGAGATTGCTGGGTCAAATGGTATTTCTGCTTCCAGATCCTTGAGGAATTGCCACGCCGTCTTCCACAATGGTTGAACTGATTTACACTCCACCAACAGTGTAAAAGTTTCCTTTTTTTCTGCAACCTGACCAGCATCTATTGTTTCTTGACTTTAGTAATTGTCACTCTAACTGGCATAAGATGGTATCTCATTGTGGTTTTGATTTGCGTGGCTCTAACGATAAGTGGCGTTGAGCTATTTTTCATGTTTGTTGGCTGCATAAATGTCTTCTTTTGAAAAGTGTCTGTTCAGGTCCTTTGTCCACTTTTTAATAGATTTTTTTAATTGTACAATTTTTTAAATTCCTTGTAGGCTCTGCATATTAGAACTTTGCCAGATGGATAGATTGCAAAATTTTTCTCCAGTTCTGTATGTTGTCTGTTCTCTCTCATGATAGTCTCTTTTGCTGTGCAGAAGCTCTTTAGTTTAATTAGATTCCTTTTGTCAATTTTTCTTTTGTTTAAATTGCTCTTGCTGTTTTCATCATGAAATCTTTGCCTGTGCCTATGCCCTCAATGGCACTGTCTAAAGTTTCTTCTAGAATTTTTATTGTTCTGGATTTTATTTAGGTCTTTAATCCATCTTGACTTAATCTTTGCATAAACACCTGGTGTTTCTTAGGCACAATGTTTTCTCTGTGTTTCTTCCAGGGATGTGTAGAAGTTAGGTTAATTCAGTCCTTATGTGCCTTCAAAATGTCCTTATCCCATGTTCATACGTGGTCTGGGTGTAAAATTCTAAGTTTTTTTTTAAATTAATTTTTTAAAATTATACTTTAAGTTCTGGGGTACATGTGCACGTCGTGCAAGATTGTTGCATAGGTACACACACGCCATGGTGGTTTGCTGCATGCATCCCACCATCATCTACATTAGATATTTCTCCTAATGTTATCCCTCCCCAACCGCCGCACTCCTTGCTTATCCCTCCCCTAGCCCCCTACCCTCCAACAGACCCCAGTGTATGATGTTCCCCTCCCTGTGTTTATGCGTTCTCATTGTTCAACACCTGCCTGTGAGTGAGAACATGTGGCGTTTTGTTTTCTGTTCTTGTGTCAGTTTGTTGAGAATGATAGTTTCCAGATTCATCCATGTCCCTGCAAAGAACATGAACTCATCCTTTTTAATGGCTGCATAGTATTTCATGGTGTATATGTGCCATATTTTCTTTACCCAGTCTATCATTGATGGGCATTTGAGTTGGTTCCAATTCTTTGCTATTGTAAACAGTGCCACAAATGAACATACGTGTGCATGTGTCTTTATAATAGGACAATTTATAATCCTTTGGGTACATACCCAGTAATGGGATTGCTGGGTCAAATGGAATTTCTATTTCTAGATCCTTAAGGAATCACCACACTGTCTTCCACAATGGTTGAACTGATTTACACTCCCACCAACAGTGTAAACGTGTTCCTATTTCTCCACATCCTCTCCAGCATCTGTTGTCTCCAGATTTTTTAATATTCTCCATTCTAACTGGCATGAAATGGTATCTCAATGTGATTTTGATTTGTGTTTCTCCAATGACCAGTGATAATGAGCATTTTTTCATATGTTTGTTGGCTGCATAAATGCCTTCCTTTGAAAAATGTCTGTTCATATCCTTTGCCCACTTTCTGATGGGATTGTTTGTTTTTTTTCTTGTAAATTTGTTTATGTTCTTTGTAGATTCTGGATATTAGCCCTTTGTCAGATAAGTAGATTGCAAAAATTGTTTCCCATTCTGTTGGTTGCAAGTTCACTCTAATCATTGTTTCTTTTGCTGTGCAGAAGCTGTTAAGTTTAATTAGATCCCATTTGTCTATTTTGGCTTTTATTACCATTGCTTTTGGTGTTTTAGTCATGAAGTCCTTGCCTATGCCTATGTCCTGAATGGTATTGCCTAGGTTTTCTTCTAGGTTTTTATGGTGTTAGGTCTTATGTTTAAATATTTAATCCATCTGGAGTTAATTTTTGTATAACGTATAAGGAAGGGGTTCAGTTTCAGCTTTCTGCTCATGGCTAGCCAGTTTTCCCAACACCATTTATTAAACAGGAAATCCTTTCCCCATTGCTTGTTTTTGTCAGGTTTGTAAAAGATCAGATGGTTGTAGATGTGTGGTGTTACTTCTGAGACCTTTATTCTGTTCCTTTGGTCTATATCTCTGTTTTGATACCAATACTATGCTGCTTTGATTACTGTAGCCTTGTAGTATAGTTTGAAGTCAGGTAGCGTGATGCCTCCAACTTTTTTCTTTTTGCTTAGGATTGTCTTGGCTATGGGGGCTCTATTTTGGTTCCATATGAAGCTTAAGGTGGTTTTTTCCATTTCTGTGAAGAAGGTCATTGGTAGCTTGATGGGGATAGCGTTGAATCTGTAAATTACTTTGGGCAGTATGACCATTTTCACGATATTGATTCTTCCTAACCATGAACATGGAATGTTTCACCATCTGTTTGTGTCCTCTCTTATTTCCTTGAGCAGTGGTTTGTAGTTCTCCTTGAAGTGGTCCTTCACGTCCCTTGTTAGTTGTATTCCTAGGTATTTTATTCTCTTTGTAGCAATTGTAAATGGGAGATCAAGCATCATTTGGCTTTGCTGAAGTTGCTTATCATCTTAAGGAGATTTTGGGCTGAGGCAATGGGGCCTTCTAAATATACAATCATGTCATCTGCAAATAGAGACAATTTAATTTCCTCTGGCCAGAGCAATCAGGCAAGAAAAAGAAATAAAGAGTATTCAATTAGGAAAATTCTAAGTTTTAAAGCATTTTTCCTTGAGAATTCTGAAGGATTGCTCTGTGTTGTTCAGTGTCCAGTGAACCTTTGGAGAGATCTGATGTCATTCTAACACCTCACCTTATTCTCCAGGAGTTTTCAGGATCATCTCACTCTCCCTGATGAAAGGCCTCCATCGGTGCCATGTAAAATTCTCTTTCCTGGCTAGCCACTGTGCCTATGTGATATCTACGATTCCAGGAGATTTTGTAACTGTATTTCTTTGATAATTTCCACCAGTTCATTGTCTCCTTTTTCCCTTGATTTTAACAATGGTAACTTCTGCATTGTCACAGAACACAGAGCTGTGACCTTGGGGTAGGAAGCTGTTTGCAGCCATAGGATGGGCCACGGGTGGTCATGTAGGGAGTGTGTGCCAGCTCTGCTGCTGCCAACTCTCCCTGCTCAAGCTTCCTGGTTAAGTTCCCCGAGCCTCAGATGCTCTTCTTGGCTCCACGTGAGCCCCTCCAGCACCTTCCGTACTCCTGGCCTTCCAGGTCCTGGGTCCTTACTGCTCAGGAATCCTGCCTCAAGGCAACCTGCTGTGCAATCTCAGGCTCAAAATAGGACCTGAAGAGAGAGAGGTGCCAAGCCGGCAGCTGGCGAGCTCCAGGGAAGTGGTCCTACACAGAGGAAATCACTATTTTTTGAATTCCTATAAAAGCAGTCAACCTAGCTGAGCATGGTGGTGCACGCCTGCAGTCCCAGCTACTGGGAGGCTGAGGCAGGAGGATCACTTGAATCCAGGAGGCAGAGGTTATAGTGAGCTGAGATCACGCCACTACACTCCAGCCCAGGTGACAGAGCGAGACTCCATCTCAAAAAACAAAAAACAAAACAAAACAACAACAACAACAAAAAAACAGTCAACCTGGAGCAATGTAATTCACTAAAAGCTCAAGAAGGGCCAGGCGTGGTAGCTCACACCTGTAATCCCAGCACTTTGGGAGGCTGAGGGGGGTGGATAACGAGGTCAAAAGATCGAGACCATCCTGGCCAACACTGTGAAACCCCGTGTCTACTAAAACTACAAAAATTAGCTGGGCATGGTGGCATACACCTGCAGTCCCAGCTACTCAGGAGGCTGAGGCAGGAGAATTGCTTGAACCCGGGAGGCGGAGGTTGCAGTGAGCCGAGTTTGCACCATTGCGCTCCAGCCTGGCACCTGGGGACAAAGTGAGACTGTCTCAAAAAAAAAAAAGAAAGAAAAAAGCTCAAGAAGATAGAACACGATCATATTCTCTGTTCTTTTCTTTTTTTAAAATGCCTTTTCATTTATATTTTCCCAACTTCTCCAACTTCAAAGCAACTATAGATTCATCATAAATAAAAACAGCTCAGCACAACTGGAGTTTACAGGCCTTAAGTGGAGCAAACGTATTAATCAACTTGTTTTGATTCAATTACTCTGCTCTTTTGCTTTCAGTAATAAATGAATTAAATTTCATTTCCCTTCCCTTTTATTGCTCCATGAAATCTGCGTTTGGAGAGGCGGAGGACGAGCTGAAGGAGATGGCGGGAGACGTGGGCTTCCCTGGCTGCACGCAGCTCGAGTTCTCTGTCTTACGTCCTCGGCTGGTTTTGCTGAAAAGAGGATCCTCACTGGCAAAGCCACTCAGGGTGTATTTATTAATGATTTTGGGCCAACTTAGAAGGAGACTCTGATTTTCTCCCCTTGAGCAATATTCCTAGCCCTGTCTTACTAAACGTATACATGAATTATTTAGAAATAACCAAGACCAGCTCACCCGATTTGCAGATAGCCACGGTCTGTAGGTGGCTAATACCACAAACAAGAGTCCAGCTTTTAAAATTGCCTTTATAAACCTTTTTAGTGTATTAAGAATGATACATGGAAATAGAACATGCATAAATATAAAAAGTTATAATCATTTTCTTAGTTCTGGGATGAAGAAAAGTGATTTCTAATTCTTTCTAGCTGAAAGAACTAGAACAGTCTCTGCAGAGTTTCTTATTACTGTTGATATTTTGGAATATTTGTTTAAGAATCAGAAGCAAAGTATTAAAAGCATAAAAATTCCATTTAATGTTGCACCTTTTTATTTTTATTTTTTTTTCATTCACCCAATATCAATTCGTTAAGTTTTTTAATTCTTCACTGGACAGTGGCCAAGATGCAGAAGTGGAAAAGACACCAGAAGGCAGTGGGAGAGCCCAGCAGGAGGTTCTCGCTTATGCAGAGGGAAAACGTGACCGTGTCTGTCACGTGATGGTAGCCTGCTTGCTCTAAGGCTGACTTTTAAGTTATCCGCCTGGTTTTGAAATTTCTACCAGATAAAGTCAATAATAATGACGTCTGATGCCAACTTAATTATTTAAAAATATTAAGTATTTTTAATTATGTATGCATTTATTGAGTGTGCAGTTCACCTCATATTCCAATATTTTTTCAAAGATGATTGCCCATACTGGTAACATTCTGACAGCAAATCATCCCAGTAATGATTCTTACGAAAACATTCCATTGATTCACCACTAGTCCTCCCATGAGATCTGTTTCAATCCTCAAGTTACTCCATGACAGAATATTAGGATACTGAAGGTCAGCTTCATGCTCTAGAAAAAGCTTCCCTTTCTCCTTTCCCCCCTCCCTCCCTCCCTCCCTCCGTCTCTTCCTTCCTTCCTCCCTCCTTTCTTTTCTTTTCCTCCCTCCTTTCCTTTGTTCCTCCTTCCCTTCTTCCTTTCCTTCCTCCCTCCCTCCCTTCCTTTCTCCCTCCCTCCTTCCCTTCCCTTCCCTTCCCTTCCCTTCCCTTCCCTTCCCTTCCCTTCCCTTCCCTTC
>NW_016107639.1:753099-792905 GCF_001604975.1 Cebus imitator | reverse complement strand
GGTCTGTTGGAGGGAAATAGGGGAGGGACAGTGGGGGGTGGGGAGTTGGGGGGGGATAGCAGGGGGAGAAACGCCAGATATAGGTGAGGGGGAGGAAGGCAGCAAATCACACTGCCATGTGTGTACCTATGCAACAATGTTGCATGTTCTTCACATGTACCCCAAACCTAAAATGCAATAAAAAAAAGTAAAATAAAAACAATAAAAAGAAAGAAAGAAAGAAAGAAAGAAAGAACCCGGATGCGGAGGTTCATGCCTATAATCACAACACTTTGGGAAGCCAGGCAGAAGGGCTGCTTGATCCCTGGAGTTTGAGACCAGTCTGGACAACATGGCAAAACCCCATGTCTACAAAAAGTACAAAAATTAGCTGGGTGTGGTGGTGCATACCTGTAGTCCGAAGCACTCGGGAGGCTGAGGTTGGAGCATCACTTGAGCCTGGGAGGTTGAGATTGCAGTGAGCGTTGATTGTGTCATTGCGCTCCAGCCTGGGCAGCAGAATGAGACCCTGTCTCAAAGAGAAAGAAAAAAGAAAAGAAAAGGAGAAAGAAAGAGAGAAAGACAGGAAAAGGAGAAAGAAAGCAAGGAAGGGAGGAAGCACCTTTTTATTACTCTTTATATGCAAGAGGCTCTGCTGGGTACTAGCAAGAGGCTTACAGACACAGCAGGGCCCTCCCGCAGCTCCTCGGCAGCAGGCAGTGTCCGGAGTGAGGCGTGGCGGGTGGGGAGCCAGGCTGGTGTATTTGCTCTTCCCTGACCTGTAGATTCTGGGGATCTGGAAACATAAGGGAGATTTTCTAAAATCTTCATGACTCCCTACACGTGTACAAGGAGAGCACTCAGGAAGGACAGAGAGGATTCTTCAGTGTGTGCTGTGTCTGATAGGTCATCCCACCCAAGAAACCTGCGAATGTTATAATAGGCTAACAGGTAAAGTTAAAAGTGTAAAACAGGGGTCCCCTTGTCCGTGGCGTGTCAGGAACTGGGCTGCACAGCATGGCAGGAGGTGCGCGGTGGGCCAGCGAGCAGAGCTTCTGTGTTTACAGCTCCCGGTTGCTCTCACCACCGCCGGGCTCCGCCTCCTGTCGCATCAGCAGCGGCATTAGATTCTCATAGAGGCGCAAACCCTACGGTGAACTGCACACTGCACGTGCGAGGGATCTCGGTTGCACGCTCATCCTGAGAATCTAACGCCTGATGATCTGGCACTGTCTCCCATCACCCCCAGATGGGACTGTCTGATTGGAGGAACACAAGCTCCCACCGATTATACGTGACGGTGAGCTGTGTAATTATTTCCTTATATATTACAATGTAATAGCTAAAAGAAAGAAAGTGCACAATAAAGGCAGTGGGTTTGAATCACACTGAAACCACCCCCAACCCTGTCTGTGGAAAAACTGTCTTCCACAAAACCAGTCCCTGGTGCCAGAAAGGTTGGAGACTGCTGATATAAAGAGAATGTTTTGATTTGGGTGAGATGGAAGTAAGCAATTTATATTAAGGCTTCACCATGAAGGTGGCATTTCCACTGGATCTTAAACAATGACCAAGACTGTTGGAGGGGGAAGAGCCGGCACCCAGGGCATCCACGCAGTGGGGTCCACACATGGTGAGTTTTGCAGTCACCCGGTTAAGGCTGAAACTGAAGCAAGAATAGAGAGTTTGCTTGTAAATGCTTTATTGAGATGGATACACATACTGTAAGATTCACCAATTTAATGTGTTCAATTTAGTTTTATGTGAATGGAATCATGCAGTGTATGCACCTTAGCGTGTGGGTTATTTCAAGCGGTGCAATTATTTGGAGATGCATCTATGTTGCTAGTTTGTTGAATAGTTCATTCCTTTCTTGGGTAGGTTGAATTCCACTACACAGATATTATGTCTACATGACGTTTGCTCACTCACCTGCTGACACTTCCAGGCTTGGGCTTTCCAGTCCGGGGCTAGTACCAGTAAAGTTGGGTTTAGCATGAATGTCTAAGTCTTTCTGCGATCGTGTTTCACTTTCTCTAGGTAAAACCCTGAGAATAGAATGTTTGCCATATGGTTGGTATATGCTGAGCATTTAATAAAATTGCCAAGCTTCTAACAAATTAATACAATTTATTTTTAGAGAAGTTTTGGCTTTACAGAAACATCAAGCAGCAAGAACAGTGTTCCCATGTACTTCCTCTCTCCCCTCAGGTTTCTGTATCATCAGCATCAGGGATTGTTGTCCTGTATTTGTCAGAAGTGATGAACCAATATGGATACTAACTAAACTCTGTGGTTTACATTAAGTTCACTCTTGGTGTTGTACATTTGACGGATTTTGACACATATGACATGCCACGTGTCTGCCTTTGTAGTAGGAGTGATTTCACTCCCTAAAATCCCCACGAGCCACCAGGCATGGTGGCTCACACCAAAATCTCAGAACTTTGGGATGCCAAGGCGGGTAGATCCCTTGAGGTCAGGAGTTTGAGACCAGCCTGGCCAATATGGTGAAAACCTGTCTCTACCAAAAATACAAAAAGTAGCCAGGCGCGGTGGTGGGTGCTTGTGATTCCAGCTCGTTGGGAGGCTGAGGTAGAAGAATTGCTTAAACCTGGGAAGCAGAGGTTGCAGTGAGCTGAGATCCTGCTGCTGTACTCCAGCCTGGGTGACAGAGCGAGCTTCCATCTAAAAAAAAAAAAATTGCCTGTGCTCCACCTGTTTATCTTTCTCTCCCCTTGAACTCCTGCAACCACTGATATGTGACTGTCTTCACACTGCTGCCTTTTCTAAAATGTGGTATTGTGGAAATCACGCAGTGTGGAGCCTTTACAGCCTGAGTTCCTTTCTTAGTGAGATGCGCTACACTCCCTCCACGTCTCCTCGCGGCTCCAGGGCTGATTTCTGTTAGTCACTGAATAAGCTTCCATTGCAGGGATGCACCGCAGATGTTCATTCATTCACTAGGGACAGGTTTCCAACCTGTTTTCAGAAGGGCTCGAACCACTGTATATTCTCAACAGCAGTGGGTGAGCTCCAGTTGCTATGTATCCTCGCCAAAGCCTAGTTGGATTGGAGTTTGTGACTTTAGGCATTCCAGTGTGATGGTATCTAACTGTGGTTTTACTTTGCACTTGCCTAATACGTATAGATGTTCAGCAAGCTTTTATTAAGTGTTTCCTAAAGTGGCTGTTCAAAGTTTTGTCTGTTATTTAATTAGGTATCCTATTATTGATTGTAGTGGTTATTTATATACACTAGACACAAGTTCTTTGTCGGATATATGTTGTGCAAATATATTTCCCAGTGTATGTCAGCATTTCAATTATTGCAACAGTGTCATTTGAAGTAAAATAGCTTCACATTGTTAGAAGTCGAACTGACCACTTATTTTTATATTTTATTATTATGTTTTGTGTTTAAGAAAGCTCCCTGAAAACCCAAAGTTACTAAAATTATCACCAGTGTCTTCTTGAAGATGTGTTACAGTATTAGCTCATAACTTTAGGCCTGTGATCCATTTTGAGCTAAATGTTTTACACGGAGTGAGGTAAGCTTCGTGCTAATTGGTATGCAGATGGATGTCCGAGGGCCACACACATGTTGAAAAATGTTCATTTGTTTATTAAGTTGCTTTGGCATTTTTGTCAATAACAAATTGACCATATATCTATTGTTTTATTTCTGGAATTTTGACTTTAATATTATCAAAATATTTTTCAAAAATGGAGACGTGATAAAACTTCTTTAGGAATGGAAACACTTAACCAGCACAACAAGAAATCCTTAAAAACCTCCTTCAGGCAAAAAGAAAATGCTACCAGATGAAAATCTGGATCTTCACAAAGACATGAAAAACATCTATAATAATAAATATGTAGGTAAATAAAAAATTTCAAAATTATATCTTTTAAAATGTTTAAAAAGGTAATAAACAACTCAAAGCTGAAAAAATATTGTGCAGTTCATAACAAATAAAATTTAAAGAAGTAAAATTCACAACAGCACTGACACAAAGGCCCAAAGAGGAGAAATGGAAGTAGTTTGTATTTTATGTTACATGTCAGGTGGACTAGTATTTCTTAACTGTAGACTCTAATGTGTTTAAAAATATAAACTCTACAGCAAACATTGAAAAAGGAGATATAGCAAACAAGCTTCCCCAAAAAATAACATGACATTATTTAAAAATATACAATACATTCAAAAGAAGGCAGGAACAAAAGGAAAAAGGAATGAAAGAAAAGATAGGATAAATATAAAATAAACTGCAATATGGTAAACAAACTCACCACATTAAATGCAAATGATGTAAAAACTAGTTAAATAACAGGGATTGAAAGATTATATGACAAAGAAAGTTGCAGCAATACGTAATAAATTCAGCACAATTCCCATCCAAACTTCTGCAGGTGTTTTTTTTGGTTTTGTTTTTTGGTGTAAAATGGACAAACCGAGTATAAAATAATTATAAAAATGCAAAGTACGAAATACAGAGAAGACAATTTTTAAAAAGAACAAAATCAGAAGATGGAAACTACTCGACGTCAAGAACTATAAAGATACCGGCATCGCAGCAGCGTGGTGCTGTGTGAAACAGGCAGTTCCAGCGCAGCGTTCACAGTGGGGTTGGCTTGTCCCCACCGTGGAAACCCGCACGTCAGAGGATTGAAACCAGGGCTGCTGCAAGGCTCCTCCCTGCAGCCCTGGGGCAGCGGCTCTCCCCAGCCCTCTGCGGCGGCAGTCACCATGTGGCCTGCTCCCTCTGGGGCTCCTCCCCAACCCTGGCATTCTCCCCACCTGCTCATGCTGGTGGCCGGGGAGCTGAGGGTGCCCTCTGGACCCACCTTGGTGTGAAACTCCCACTCTCTGCCGCTGCACCTGCTCCTGCTGCTCTTGCCTTCTTCCTTAGAGCTCTTCAGCGCACCCCTGGGAGACTCCGGGATCCGTCCAGCCCCTCCCTGTAGTTCTGCCCCAAGACTCTCTCCAGACCCTAAGCTGGAGTAATTGTTTGGAGGAGTTGCCTCATTTATGGCCTTCTCTCAAGGATCACTGCTCTGCACTGCCTGGTACTTCGTGTATTTTCAAAGTCTGAAAAACGTTTCTTTATGTTTTCTATGTTTCGATCAACATTTCAGTTGTTTGAGAGGGAAGGGTAAGTCTGGCCCCTGTTGTTCTTTCCTGGATGGGTGGAAAGTTGGAGACCTGCCTATTCTGCAGGACAGAGGCGTCAAGTTGCAGATATGAGGGATGAACATGCCTCAAGGTGTGATGACCTGCGTGCAGCCTGTGTTGATAATCACGCTTTGCACTCAGGACTTCTGTGGAATGAGCACACGGCGGCTGCCCTCGCCGCAGGAGGCGGAGGTGGTAACTGTGTGAAATCACGGATTTATTTATCAGTTTACTTTCACTGTAGTTACCGTTTGCATCTTATTAATGTGTTGTATACTTTAAATATGCATAATAGACTTTAAACATCTTTTTAAAACTCAGGAAACGTGAAGCTGCTGAGAATAGTTAGAAAGTTCAGAAAAGAGCCAGGAGATTAATTTCTTTTAGAGTTAGGTTATTTCAGGATTTCCACTGAAAATTTTCCAACAGATGCAATGAGCACTCAGATACAATAGGTAAAGAATTTTCATAGATGGCTCTCTGTCTAATATAATTCACATGGGGTTTACAGGACTGGTAGATGAATTTCAGAAAGTCTGTCAATCTGAAATTATAGACAACTTTTTGCATATTTGGCCATAAATGAAGTTTTCCAGGTTTCAGGCTTCGAAGATTTTTATTAGATACGTGGGATGTTCACCCAACATTAAAAACCATTATCATATATTCTATGTGTTTCTTTCTCTGCTTGGCATTGATTCTGGTCTAATAAATTTTAACTCATGAATCTGGGTTATATTCCCGTTTACACTGATAACTTTGAGCCCCTCCTTTTAGATATGGGTTTAAGTATAATTTTCCTTCTAAGCCAAGGATGGAAAATTTTAAAAAGTCAAAAACCATAAAAAATACCGTTTCTTTAGGGCTTCAAACTTCACTCCTATCCTCAAATATTGAATGGAGCATGTCAAACTATCATCATTATTAGTGCAAATATTGTCTTATGTCTGCAGAAGCACATGGTATTTCATTAGCCCAGAAAAATGTGCTACAAACAGACATTTAAGAGATAAGAGAGAATTGCACGGATTAGAAAAAGAGTATTTAATAAGAACAATATCTGTGTCATTACAGTGCATCTGTTAGGGGTGCATCGCCATCATCTGCTTTACGGCCTTCTCTAGAATTATCTTTTGCATGATGTTATATAAAAGACAGTTTCTGATAAATCTGGTTCAACAATTAATATGCAGTGTAAGTTGTGATTAGAGGGTTGAATTGGAAGTAATGAAGGTTTAAAAATAGAAAACAGATGTAATATTTTAAATGACATTTTCTTGGTACTGTATTTATTTCCCTCTTTTAGTAATTAGTAAAATGTTTTCAGTTTTTAAAAACAGCTTATTACTGTGAACACAATAAACCCATATGTGTAAAAAACAAATAAAAATGTGAGAAACAGATGATACATACTTTGTGTTGTGTGGATAAGGAAAAATAGTGAAAAAAATAGACCACCACAAAAATATAGGGCCAAAATATAAATAATGAAAATAATTCAAACAAAAATAACCAATATCCAAGCAATTCTGTGAATCTGCTCTTGTTTCACTGAGCATAAGTAATTTATGTTATGGAGGAAAAGATTCTAAATTTGTGGAGAATTTAATTTTTATTTCTATAATTTAAAAGGTGAAGGCATTCAAGTGTTCTCTGATTCCTCCTCATCCAGTTCATCTAATGGAGTTGCTTAAAGACACCAAAATGACTGACTGGGAATTCAGAGGTAGCAAGGAGAGTTCCGTGGCATGGTTTAGGACCCGTGAAAATGGAGATCTGTTTCTTCACCCTCCACATAAGCCTGTGTGACTACAGGGAGCTGGTGGCAGCGCCGCGCAGGGGCCTCCCGGGCTCCACACCTGCTCTGGTCTCTGTTGCAGGAGCTCCCAGAGTCTTCATGTAGCCCATGTGGTCAAGAATCCTCCGGAGCCCTCAACTGAATAATTTTCCAAATTAAAATTCTTGATCTGTTTAAAAAACAAGTGACAAGTCAGCTTTGTATTAAGAAACTGTCCATTTTCACTGTTTTTGATTTCGGGTTGAATCTGTGAGTTTGGTTCCACCAGGTGAACTTGCGCTTCAATCCAATTATAACTCTAAACACAATTGAAATGTAATCACTGTTTTATTGACACATTAAAAGGGAATAAATAGTCGAATCGGCGGTTGTACTCTTTCCTGAAGGTGTGCGTGTAACCCAGGCCTGGGTGGGTTCGGGGAGCCGTCGGGGGGTGGGAGGTGGAAAGGGGAGGCATGGTAACTGAAGCTCAAAGGGAAGCAAAGGATGTTTCTAACACAGCTGCTCAGAGAGAAGGAAACGTGCAGACAACGCACGGAAACGCAGATAAAAGCTTCTTTCCGAAATGCTACGAGCCACGGCTTTCCCCTTTCCCTGCACGGTTCGGAGCCACAGCAGTGCCACTGCCCACGGCTGCCCCTGCCACCAAGGCTCTCCAGGGCTGTCCCAGGCTTAATTAACAGTTTTGGAACTGGCGTAGTCTCAGCCCACTGGGAGTGGAGTCACAGAAGAGTGAGATGGCCACAAGTGTTGGGGGTGGACACTGAGCCACGAAGACCTGGCATTCACGGGACTAGGGAGAGGCAGAGCCACGGAGACCTCTTGTCCATGGGTTTGGGGAGAGGGCCAGGCAGGAGCATGTCTCCCAGGCATGTGGAGTTTGGGGGAACAGGATGGGAAGTGTCTCTCGTCCTGGATTCCTGGATGTAAGGGAGAGAGAGAAGCACACCCAACGGTCCCCACTGGACCCGGCTGGGGCAGCCATTACCTCTAATCCTCACCACAGCACCTGAGGAAGGACCCTTCACCCAGGTCACAGATGCGGTGACCGGCACTGAGGGGACCCTGGCAGCACCCCAGCCTCCACGCCGAGGGAGCAGGGTCCTGAGGAACCCAGGAGGAGACCTGCATGGCCTGTGCGCCCTCCCTGAGGCAGAGGCAGAAAGAGCTCCAAGGGACCCTCCTCAGAAAATCAGTGTTCTGTGATGCACAGAGACCAACACATCAGGGCATCACATAACGGACTCAGGAAACCAAGTGGGTCTTCAGAGAAAACAAAGACATGCGTGGTCCTCATCTCCAGCCGACACCTCTCTCAGACCCCTCATTCCCCCAGGACAGCCTGCAAGCCAGGAAGGAACCCACACCAGGTGGCTCTCGGGGATTGCCTGGAAATGCTCCTGGCATTAATAAGGTGATGCTGCTCACCACAAGCCCAGGATTTTCTGGTGGAAAGTTCTCTCCTAAGTCTCTGCTGCCTGAGGAAGGATTAAGCGTTGGGGAGAGAAAGGTTAGCAACAAAAGTCACTCCAGAATGGCAGCTGGGGGCAGAGCAGCTGTATGGACCAGCAGGGGCCTGGCGCTGGGTGCGAACAGAGGCTGCCAGCCCTCCTGTCCAGAGAGGAGCAGCTGTCATGTTTTAGGGCTAAACAGTAAAGTAGTCAGAACATGCTTTTCCCTTGAAACCTTCTAGTTATTTAAAATCAAGTCAGCACTGATACTTCTGCCTCCCGGATTGTGAGTCTACATACAGCATCTACAGGACAATGACCTCATATTGAAGCATAAGATGTGGATTCCATGACAATTCAGATTTAGTAGGAAAGCAAACTTTGTTCATTTCAAAATTTATTTTTTAAGAATCAGGGCCAGGTGTGGTAGCTTATGCCTGTAATCCCAGCATTTTGGGAGGCTTGGGATCACTTGAGGTCAGGAGTTCGAGACTAGCCTGGCCAACCTGTTGAAACCCCATCTCTACTAAAAATATGAAAATTATCCTGGTGTGGTGGTGGGTGCCTGTAGTCCCAGCTACTAGGGAGGCTGAGGCAGGAGAATTGCTTGACCTGGGGAGGCGGAGGCTGCAATGAGCCAAGATGGTGCCACTGCACTCCAGCCTTGGTGACAGAGCCAGACTCTGCCTCAAGAAAAGAAGAAAAAAAGAATCTAAGGCTGGGCACAGTGGCTCACACCTGTAATCCCAGAACTTTGGGGGATTGAGGCATGGGGATCGCTTGAGCCCAAGAGTTCAAGACAAGCTTGGGCAACATAGAGAAATCCCATCTCTACTTGAAATAAAAATAAAGTGGCCAGATGTGTAGTGAGCACTCAGAGTCCTAGCTGCTCGGGAGGCTGAGGTGGGAGGACCACTCGAGCCCCAGAGGTCGAGGAGCTAGTGAGCCAAGACTGCACTCACACTACTGCACTCCAGCTTGGGCGACACAGCAAGACTCTGTCTCAAAAAAAAAAAAACTGGAGATTAAGGCAAACCAATAAAATCAGAAACTGCAAAATCATTGCGTGTGGTTTGATGTGTGTAAGTTATAGCTGACGGTTTTTCATCTGGTTTCCACTACAGCACAAAACAGCATTATTTACAGGAATGATGTAAGTGTGAACCTCAGTGGTAAGAATTATACTCTGTGGGGTAGCCATGATTTTAACTCCGACAGTATTAGTGGTTATTCCTAAAGTTGTCTTTAGAAAGCCAGCGTGTTAACTTCAAGCGTTAAGAATTTAAGAGTTAAGACTTTAAGAGTCTGATAACGTTTCAGGTAGGTAATGACAGTATCTTTGGAACTTTCATGAATGTGAGTAGCTTTTCGATAAGTCTCAGAAAGACACAGTGACACATCAGTAAAACCCGTCATCTTTCAAACAAAAATATTGTGAAGTTAGAGGATGTGGAGAAATAGGAACACTTTTACCCTGTTAGTGGGAGTGTAAATTAGTTCAACCATTGTGGAAGACAGTATGGCGCTTCCTCAAGGCCCTAGAAATAGAAATTCCATTTGACCCAGCAATCCCATTACTGGGTATATATCCAAAGGATTATAAATTCTTCTATTATAAGGACACGTGCACACGAATGTTCATTGCAGCACTGTTTACAATAGCAAAGACCTGGAACCAACCCAAATGCCCATCAATGATAGACTGGACAGGGAAAATGTGGCACATATACACCATGGAATACTGTGCAGCCATAAAAAAATGATGAGTTCGTATCCATTGTAGGGACATGGGTGAATCTGGAAACCATCATTCTTAGCAAACTGACACAAGAACAGAAAATCAAACACCGCATGTTCTCACTTATAGGCAGGTATTGAACAATGAGAACACATGGACACAGGGAGGGGAGCATCACACACTGGGGTCTGTTGGGGGGGACTAGGGGAGGGCAGTGGGGGGTGGGGAGGTTAGGGAGGGATAGCATTGGGAGAAATGCCAGATATAGGTGATGGGGGGATGGAGGCAGCAAACAACACTGCCATGTACGTACCTATGCAACAATCCTGCATGATCTGCTTGTGTACCCCAGAGCCTAAAGTACAATAAAATATATATAAAGAGAGTGAAATAAAATGATCCTTACAATATTAGGTACTATTAACAGTTAAGAAGCCAAGTGGGTGCCATTCCAAGTTGTATCTGCAAATTTGAATACTTGGACCAAATTTGGGTTGTCTTGAATGAGTATGAATAATAAGAAATGGCACATATTGAATTCTTGCTGTGTGCCAGGCACTGTTTTCACTGATATGTCACTGCATGTTCACCAGTGGATGTGTTCTTAGTGAACCTGAGATGCGGGGCTGTTATCACCATCACTGACCAAGATGAGGATGCCAAGGGAACCAGCTGTGACGTGTTGCCCACAATCAGGCCACTGGTGAATGCAGGGGCCTGGATTCAAACTCAGGATCCTCTGGCTCCACAGCAGGGGTTCCTAGACTCTGTCTACAGTACCTCTTCCAAGGAATAAATAAACCATTTGTGCATATGTTATGTATTAAGTTAACCAATTAGAACATTCACATGGTTTGGCCCTGGGACCCCACCCAAATCTTGTCTTGAATTGTAACCCCCATGTGGACTGAAAGGGACCAGGTGGGAGGTGATCAGATCATGAGGGTGGTTTCCCCCATGCTGTTCTGTGATAGTGAGTGAGTTCTCATGAGATCTGATGGCTTTGTAAGGGGTTCTTCTCCTTCCCTCTTCTCTCTTGTCTGCTGTCCTGTGCAGGACATGTTGCTTCCCCTTCTGCCATGACAGCAGGTTTCCCGAGGCCTCCCCAACCATGCAGAAGTGTGAGTCAATTAAACTTTTCTCTATTAATTACCCCATCTCTGGCAGTTCTTTATAGCAGTGTGAAAACGGACTAATAGAAGCACGTTATAAAACTCTTTGTAAAAGAAGACAGCCATGTACCGCACAACGTTCCCGTCACATATACGGATTATAATGGAGCTGAAATATTCCTGTCACCCAGGGATGTCTATTGTAGCACAACGTGTGAGTCACACGTTTGCGGTGGTGCCCACTGCACTGACAGTCATGTCAAAGTCTTTCTAGCACAGACAATTAAGTGTAGTATAGTACTTGATAATGATAATTAAAGACTATGTTACTGGTTTGTGTATTTGCTATAGTGTACTTTTCATTTTTATTTCTACTTAAAAAAAAAAAGTTAACTGTAAAGCAGCCTCAGGCAGCTCCTTCAGGAGGTGTCCAGAAGAACGCATGGTTATCACAGGACACGACGGCCCCACGTGTGCTGCTGCCCCGGAAGGCCTTCCAGTGGGACAAGACGTGGAGGTGGCTGACAGTGCGATTGATAATCCTGACTCTGCGTAGCCCCAGGCCAGTGTGTGCGCTTGTGTCTTAGATTTTAACAAGAAGTTTAAAAAGTAAAAAATGAAATTAAAAAAATAGAAAAAAGTCTGTAGGATAAGGATATAGAATAGACAATATATTTTGTAGAGCTATACAATGTGTTTGTGTTTTAAGCTGTGTTAATATGAAATAACCAAAAAATTTTTTTTAAGTTTATAAGGTAAAAAAGTTACCGTAAGCTAAGGTTAATTCATTATTGAAGAAAGAAAATTGAGTGTGACCTAAGAGTGCAGTGTTTACAAAATCTGCAGGAGGATACAGTGATGGCAAAGACCTCCACAGTCCATCACCACTCACCCACCACTCACCCAGAGCAGCTTCCTGTGTGGCAAACTCCACTCATGGTAAGTGGCCTCTAACAAGCTTACCATTCTTAACACCTTTTCTATCGTACCTTGACTGTACCTTCTATGTTGAGCTGCGTGCAGTATACAAATGCCACTGTGTTCCACCTGCCTGCAGTATTCAGCACGGTAACCGCTGTGCCCGCTGGGAGCCTGGGAGGAACAGGGTGCCACACAGCTTAGGTTCGTAGTAGGCTGAATCATCGAGGTTTGTGTACGTGCCCTCTGCGACGCTCACACGTGACAAAAACTTGCCTAACGACGCCTTTCTTAGACTGTATCCTCATGGTTAAATGATGCATGGCTGTTCCCCAATGATTTAGCACCAAATAGTCTCAAACCTACACAGAAGACATCTGTCACCCCAAAATATGTGGAGATTTCTCCCCACCAGGAATCAAGCACCCAGCTCTGCAGCAGACCCCAACCAGCTGTCCCGACCCCATCTCCGGTGGTGTCGGAGCCCACAGATTGAGCTCCCAGTCCTGTGAGACTGCCCCATCTTTCCACCAGCCACAAGTCCAGCCCTCTAGAACGTCTGACCTATTGAATTCAAGTTGGGGCTCCCATGATCCCTGCTTTGGGTTTGAAAAATTTGCAGAGTAGCTCACAGAACTTAAGGGAACATCTATGTTTACTGGTTTATTTAAGGATATTGCAAAAGATGCAGAGGAAGAGACAGGTAGGGCAAGGTGTGGGGAAGATCCCCAGAACTTCCTGCCATCTGTGGGTGTCGCCCTCTGGGAGCTTCCATGTACTCAGCAACCCAGAAGCTCCCTAAACACTGTCCTTTTGGATTTGTGCGGAGGCTCCGTCACACAGGCAGGACGGACAACCACGCAGAAACATGCCTGCACAGAAAGCCCACACGCTAAACCCGGCAGGGCCACTCTGCTCAAATTTTACTTGGCCTCTTTGCCACTGTACCTTCCTCCAGGCTATGGGGCAGGACCATCTCTGGAATGAGGCTCTTCTGATGCACAACCAGATTAGGGCTTTGCCTTGGGTAGACAGAAGGAGAAGGGAGAAGTTCAGAGACCCTGTTTCTTGAGGCTGGTTTCTGAGGCTGGAAGTACCCAAACGTTATAACAAAGCCTGTAACAGGGACTGTGGGAGTGATGGGCCAGGAACGCTGAGCAAAAACAGTCTATGCACAACCAAAACATCGCAGGTGCAAAGGCACACTGTTGGAATCGAGAATTAGAGGAAGCAAAGTAGAAGAAATACTGAAAGTAACTATGTTTTAGAACTTTCCAAAATCAGTGACAGTCACAGAGCCACTGATCCAGGCAGCTCAGAGGAGACCAGTCAGCATTCATACAGATCACATAAAACTGCAAAACAGCAACAAACAGTAAATCTTGGAAAATAAATTACCTGCAGAAGAACAAAGACAAGAATTACAGCCAACTTCTTATCAGGAATTATGCAATAGAGGAGAAAATGAAGTGAAATATTAGCATGTAGAAAGAAGCATGCCATCCACCTAGAATTCTGTATCCAGCAGAGCTCTCCATACAGAGTGATGGAGAGGAAGGAACTTGTCAAACGGGGACCTGGGTGATTAATCACAAGCAAAACGTCTTCAAGCCAAGGGAAGAATTATGTATGTCAGAAACTTGTATCTACAGAAACAAAGGGAGAGTGTTGGGGAAGTAATAAATGAAAGTAAATTAGATTATTTTTCTTATTCTTTTGTTTGTTTGTTGGACGGAGTCTTTCTTGTTCTGTTGCCAGGCTGGCGTGCAGTGGTGTGATCTCAGCTCACTGCAACCTCCACATCCTGAGTTCAAGTGATTCTCCTGCCTCAGCCTCCTGAGTAGCTGGGATTACAGGTGCATGCCACCATGCCCAGCTAATTTTAGTGTTTTTAGTAGAGATGGGATTTTTCCTTGTTGGCCCGGATGGTCTCAATCTCTTGTCCTTGTGATCCCTTCGCCTCGGCCTCCCATAGAGTTGCGATTACAGGCGTGAGCCATCACATCCAGCTATTTTTCTTATTATTAACTGATCTGCAAGTTGTTTGTTTAAGGCAGTACTGGTAACAATATCTTGGGCGATTGCTGCTTATGGACAAGCACATCAAATGCAGCCAGGCCACGAGGTGGCGGGGATGGAGGGGGGGGCGTGTGGATGTGAAGCACCTGTGCTGTGTGGGCAGCAGCAGAAGAGCCGGGTACAGCCAGAGCCAGACTCGTCACAGCGTAAACAGCATCACGTGAATACATGTAATAACAGGAAGAACAAACATCTACAGTGTATAAAATGAGCATCTATCTTCAGGAAACTAGGTACACAAGAGCAATTAGGCCAAGCAAATAAAATAATAAACATTAGGACAGATGTTACTGAAATTAAAAACAAGAATACAAAAAAGATAGTCAATGAAAACAAAAGGCTAAAGTTGGCTTTGAAACAGGATGAACCAGGCTAACCTAGAAACCTGAAGGATATACAGGAATAGAACTCACGCATAGCTACACATGAACACTAACGTGTAGGTCTAGAAATGTATGTATACGTGTGTGTGTGTGTGTGTGTGTGTGTGAATATACAGGGTTCGGTAGACATTTCCTTGCTCTGTCAGCTGAGAGGGACTAAAAGATATGACATCCTAGTATCAAAAAGCACCCCTAGTTCTGGGCTCTTGGTTCTAACACCCTTCTCCAGCAAGCGATCCAAGGCTCTTTGGAGAAATGGCAGGTTATAAAACCATGCAGCAAGCATACAAGATGAGCTGAAGGATGTTCTGTAAAACAAACGACAGCCCGTTGTGCCATGCCAGAGAGACAGAAGCCAGCGGGAAGCACTCTCAAAGGACGAGAGTGTCCAATGTGAGCAGCGGAATAAACCGGTGTTAAATTATAAGCCATGGCAGAAAAGAAATATCCATGGTCCACTCATATATAAATAATGGATTGAATAAAGGAACGAGGCGAATAGACAAATCTCCCCAATGGGCTTTCAAATAATTTGTGTGGATATTCAGAGCTCAGTGAAATGAACATAATTCCCCACTCCTTAAGCGTGGGCTGCACACAATGAATTCCTTCCAAAGAGTGCAGATTAGAAAGAGAATCCCAGCTAGGGGTTTCACCATGTTGGCCACGCTGGTATCAAACTCCTGAGCTCAGACCACTCCCCCCCTCAGCCTCCCAAAGCGCGCCTTTACCTGCTCAGCCTGGTCCCGTCACAGAAAGTTTCTGTTATCCACTTCTTCCGCCTGGATGCTTTCCCTTGGGTTTTCAGATAATTTACTCATTCTTGTTATTCAAGTCTCTGCTCAAATTGTGCCTTTTTAAGGAATGCATCCTTAATCACCTTATTTAAATGGCTTCCAACCTCAGTACCCCATTTTTTACTTGGTTTATTCCCGGATACGTTATTACACAGGAATTTTGTGTGTTTACCTATTTATTTCCCGTAACCCTAGAATGTAGGCTCAGGCAGGTAAAGGACCGCATCGGTGTGGTTCCTGCCTGGACCCGCCACCCTGAGCAGTGCCATTTGAAGGTCAACACAGGTTTGCTAGCTGAATGTCTATCGGAAATTGAATGGCAGAAGAAGGAATGGTTAGCTGTTGTCTAAACTGGAAATGCATTATAGAGAAGGGGCTGTTGAACTTGATCTTGAAGACCATATCGGAGTTTATTGGACACAACGATGAGAAGTACCACGGACTGCCGCCAGCAGCATGCATGGGGCATAGCGGGGAAAAGGACACCAAAATCCGAGACAGGCTCAGACCGCGGTGAGGGAGCGCAGGGAAGCAGCACTGGGGACAGTGGCTCGCCTCACCGGCTAGAACATGAGAGAGTATGATGCCGTATTCAGGATCCCAGTTTATAATTCTGAGATTGCACAATACTGAGGCGGTGCAGAGAAGCAGCGCTGGAGACCTGAGTTTGGGGCCAGAATATGAGAGAATGTTGATGCCACATTCAGGATTTCCCCTTCATAATTCAGGGATTGCAGAGTAACAGAAGCGTTTTCATCAAGGGGTTAATATTTGTGCTTTTTCTTGTTGTTGTTTACAAATAAGTCTCTGGGATTACATGTGAGAACTATTTCCCTAAGCTGAACTTAAAAAAGAAAAATGAACAACTGCTAAAATTACTAAGAAAAATAGCTGTTATATGCAAATATAAGAAAACCCCATCATTGCAAGGGCAATTTCTTGTGTCTGAATGTTTGCTTCATATCGAAATCATTTTGTTAGCACATAAATGTAAATATATCTTATGAAAATGTGGCTTTTGATAGCTGTAAAAGATGCCGAATAGCCATTTTGGGAAAGTGAACAAAATAAACGAGAAGAGGCAGCAGGTCTCTGCCTCCGCCAGCCAGGCTCCCACTGCAACCACCAGGGATGAAAGGGGCTCAGGGGCCACATTCCGACGGGCGGTGAGGAAGCCTTCCTGGCTGAATGTGCTGATTCTGATCGGGGCCAAGCCTCAGGCTGGGCTTCTGGGCAGGGACTTCTCAAGGCACAGAGGAGCAGGTAGAGCACCTTCCATGACTGCAGTGGCCACACGGTGGACTGAACCCAAGGATGCCCAAGCTCACGGCCAGTCCCCCACTCCACGGCATGTCGTGAGACCTGAGCCTTGCAGGGTGCTGGGGGCTACTTAGAAATGTCCCAAAGACAGGTGGGAAATCTCGCTGTTGGACAGTGCATAGGAGACCAAGACCCACTAGAGGGAAGGGGCCTTCCTCAGGCCCATAGCCAATCCCCCCTAGGCATTTTCATATTTAGGGGTTTCATGGACTACAAGGCTGAAGAGCTGAGCTCAAACTCACAGAGGGCAGAAGTGAATTCCTCAGTCTTTAAATGCGAGGATACTGAAGGTACAATCTGTCCCCAGCCCTGATCACTCTCCCACTGGACTTCAGGAAAGAGTCCTTCACTCCAGCTGCCTAACAGAGAGGAGAGGAGGCTGTCCCTGGGAGAGAGTAGGACTGTATTCCACTTCTGCAAATACTCCACGTGCAACATTCAACACGCAATAAAAACAACGACTGTGTGAAGACGAGGAAAGTATAAATGACAAGGAGCAAACAAAAGCAAACAACAGAAGCAGCGGAAAATAACTTCTCTTACTGACCCTGCCAGCAAAATTGACAAAATGATGGGCAAAATGGATGAAAAGATAGCGAATTTTAACAGAAAGCCAGAAAAATGGACGCTGAAGAAAATAATTAAATACTGTACCCATTAAAAAAGATATATGACATCAGAAAATAAGAATTCTTTGAATGAATTCCTCAGAAGACAAAATAGCAGGAAACGGGGTTAGCCTTCTTGAAGAAAGTTCAACAGAAAATTTACAAGCTAAAGCACAGATTTTTTTTTTTAAAGAAAGCAAAAGGATAGAAGGAAGAGGAAAGAGAGGAAGCCACATGCGGGAGATGGTGAACCAGTGTGGCATACAGGTAATGGGAGTCCCGGAAGGAGACAGTAATATTAGAAGACTGGAGGAAGGCAGCAAATCACACTGCCAAGTGTGTACCTATGCAACAATCTTGCATGTTCTTCACATGTACCCCAAAACCTAAAATGCAATAAAATAAATGGAAAAAAAATATTAGAAGAGCCCATTTTTAAGCATTTCAGAAACTGGTTAAAGGCATTAACCCAAAGCAGGATTAATCAAATAAAACCGTGTTTGATTTTGAACATGGAACATCACAAACAGATTGCTGAAAATTGAAGACCAAAAGGAAATTTTAGAAGGAAACAAAGCAGAAGACCCCATTATTTTCAAGCACCAATGATATTGATGGCTGACTTCCCAACAGAAAATTGGCGCTGGAGTGCAGAGCAGTGGGATGACACAGGAATGCATGGTCTCAGCCATCTGGGAGTTTTTTGTTTTTTGTTTTTTAACTATTTTTTTTTCTTGAATAAGGGTTACATTTCGTTGGCCCTTTTTATGTCTACCGTGTTTTGATTTTATCATGGGCATTAAATGTTATCCATTGTGGAGACTCTGGGTCCTGCTGTGTTTCTCTGAAGAGTGTTGGTTCTGCTTTAGTGTCTGGATTGATCTCTGACCACACTGCAAGCTTGTGCAGGCTTGGTTTTACCATTTGTTATGGCCGACATGCAGAAAGCCCCGGGTCCCCCAGCCCCTGCAATTCGTCATGTCTCAACCTCCAAACTCAGTGTATTTTGTAGTCCTTGTCAGAATATTCTTTTATTCTAGTGAGGCATCAGACTGTGCAAGGTAGACTAAAACGGGCCTTTCTTGAGGTCATGATACTTGCTTTTAAGTCTTGGACTCTCCCAGTGGATTCTTGGTGTTGCCAGGTGTGGATGAGGTTCCCCCACGGACTAGACCAGGGTGTCAGCACCTTCACACCTGCTCAGCCTGCACAACCTGCCCCTTTCCCCACAAGAGGAGCCATTCTGTGTAGCCTCAGAGAGTCGCTTGTGTGTATGCAACCAAACCCCTCTGTTAAGGACTTGTGGGGATCCCACGTAGGCCTCTGGTGCCTCTCCATGCTGACCCCAGCCCATCTAGTCCAGACTCTTCACCTACCTGAAACTGCTCTCCTCTTCCACTAAGGAATCCGCCATGCTGTGCTTCCCTTCAACTTGCAGGCTGTGGCTAGGAAATCCTCTCATCAGAGCCACGGTATCCAGGGGCTCACTCTGGGATTTCTCTGTTCCCTCGGCTGCCTGTTGTCTAACATTCGGAGGAGAAAACATATCTGGTTTTATTGTTGTTTACAGGAAGGGTTAACCCGGGACCAGCAATCCCATAAACACCGCAAAGAATAGTAGTGCTGAAACCTGCCCACCAATGAACTAACTAACAAGGCAGTCTGGGGAAACTATCCTTTGAATATACAAGTGAGGGAAAGACACTTCTAGATAAACAAAAGCTAAGGTAACTCGTTTCTGACATCATTGCACGATAATAACTGCAAAAGGGGCCAGGCGCAGTGGCTCACGCCTGTAATCGCAGCAGTTTGGGAGGCCGAGGCGGGTGGATCACTTGAGGTCAGGAGTTTGAGACCAGCCTGGCCAACATGGTGAAATCCTGTCTCTACTAAAGATACAAAAAAAATATTAGCCAGGTGTGGCGGTGGACATCTGTAGTCCCAGCTGCTCAGGAGGCTGAAGCAGGGGAATCACTGGAACCTAGGAGGCAGAGGTTTCAGTGAGCCGAGATTGCTCCATTGCACTCCGGCCTGGCCTGGGCGATAGAGTGAGACTCAGTCTCAAAAAAAAAAAAAAAAAAAAAAAAAAAAAAAAAGCAGAAGAACGTAAAATAATCCCAGGCAGAAAATTAAGAACTGCAAGATGGAATAAAGAGTATAGAAAAGGAGGCAAAACCTTCAGGACTGTGTGCGCACTAATTACTCCACGTGACACGGCGATGTGCATAGGCTTTCTGCTTCAAGGGCTCTTCTTAGTCTGCATGTGTAATTCTATGAGGGGCATATTATTCACAACACTAAGAGAACAAAAACTCTCAAGTTCATGTACACGCATTTGCCATAGCAAAGGTAATAGATGGAGCCCCATCACGTTCACTACGGCCGTTTGGTGCTGGGTCATTCACATAAGACATGAAGCTGTTATGAAGCTGCTGACGGCATCACTCTGCCAGAGAGGAGACTGAAGGAGAGATTAACTTTACAAAAATAAATACATCTGAGTTGGGAAGCGCACCGCCCTCACTGGCGCACACGTGGCTGGCTGGCAGTGAGTAATTAAGGCTCTTTGTTTCTTGTGGAACGTCCTAATAACCACGGCTTGCTGAATTGTGGAGACCTTTCTCCTGTGCGAATAGAGAGGAGGAAGCATTGTAGCTGTGATTTACATAATAAATTAATCTGAAGATGCTCCTTTGAAAAATAAAGGTCTTAGACTTACATCAAAAACTGGGGGCTGGGAGCTGGGAAACAGACGATGCCCATGTAAGGGCACAGCTTCGAGGGGAATATGAGTGGTTCTGGAGGCCTCCGCGGCAGCCTGCCGGTGCAGCCAACCCAACACTGGCACAGAGCACATTTTAAGCATCCTCATTAAAAAAAAAGTGCCTGTGAGGTGAAAGATGAGCTAATTAGCAACTGTGGTATTTATATATATATATATACAAATTGTATATATTTAAGGTACACAGCGATGTGATATAAATTTCACAATTGTACATTTATATCACAACATCACTGTATACCTTAAATATATACAATTTTTATTCACCCACTTGTACCTCAGCAAAGCTAAAATGAGGAAGACAGGGACTTGGTGCTAAATGTATTGCAGGATTATTTAACAACAGAGTTAATACCACCAAGCTCACAAAAATCTACATCTGCTTCAGATTTGGCCTTTCTTTTCAAATATGACTTAATATGACTTAATATAAAGTTGACTTTTACAAATTCAATTTTTGAAAATAATAAAATAATACACCACAAGTTAGCCAGGTAGTATTTTCACTGATTCAGAGAATACTTTTTATTCCTATCTTTATGTTGAGTAATGAGTTGATCACAGACAGAGGAGCTAATGTGTTTTTGATACACTGTGATGCTTTTAAAGAATCAAACCTCTTGAGCTGAGCTCTTACATTTCCAGATAACTGGCATGTGATCCTAATCAAGGCTATCGGTACCTATGTCTTCTGCACACCTACACATCCTAAGGTCACCAGGTCCTTTGAAATTAGACCTTAAGAAGTGTTCATTAGAGACCTGCTGGAGTCACAACATGGATGTAATCCATCTGCCTCCCAGCTCTGCTCCAAGCTCGCTGGGTAGTCACAGAATCTGACCCATCTGGTATTTTTCCCCTGCAAGCCACCGGAGAAGGTACAGTGCAGGTGTTTGGTTTATACAGAAATTACTTGAAAATGATGGTTTGGAATTCACCCAAAACCAAATCATCAACATGCAGCACCAAGACCACACGTGGCTGGAGAACTGGAGGGAGGACAGTCCCCTCTCACCCAAGTGACTGATGGGGAGGAAATAAATGGATCAACGGTGCCATCTCCTCTCAAAGTCATGCTCTTTGCAAGTGTGGGAACCGGGTCTAATTGAAACAGCGCCACAGAACGGAGTGAAGCGGGAGCACAGGGCAGGGACCCCGAGCCCACGGCTGAGCTTGTTTTTATTTCCCGCATCTCAGTGTACTAACACGTGGCCCCAGCGCCCGCCACGCTGGGAAGCGCGGGCATGAGGACCTCTGGAGCTGTGAATTTTCTCAGTAAACTGCAATTATGGAACCGCACTGCGTAATCGGAGGCAGATTCATAGCTGAAGAATTCTTGAAGGAATGCCTACAATTACACCTGTGCCTCATTAGCTAAATTGATATTTGCCATGTTGGAAGGAGAACAAACAGACTTGAGAGATTCTTCTGTGAGATTCCAGGAATTGAACAGAAAACACTCGTCAGACTGGGAAGAAAAAAATCCAAAATCCTCCCACGTAGTATAAAACACAAGAACAAAGACACAAGGCGATTTCAGCCCCAGGGCCTCCAAATCACAAACAATTGGTTTTGTTAAGAAGTCAGGAGCGTGCACTTAGAGGCAGGGGAGAGCTGTGGTTGTGGGAAGAGTAGCGATCCACGTGCGTTCCCTCCTGTGTGTGCGTTCGCTCGTGGGACACCTTCTCCTGTGTGTGTGTGCAGCTCTGTGCCTTCCTTGGTTGCCAGTGGCAAGGAGACTCTTCTGTCTGTGAACATGAAAGTTTAGGCTGGACGCGGTAAAGCTTAGGCTCACGCCTATAATCCAAACACTTTGGGAGACCAAAGTGGGTGGATCGCTTGAGGTCAGCAGTTTGAGACTAGCCTGACCAACACGGTGAAACCCTGTCTTTACTAAAAATATAAAAATTAGCCAGGTGGGGTGGCATGTACCTGTAATCCCAGGTTCTCAGGA
Source organism: Cebus imitator (assembly GCF_001604975.1). Taxonomy (NCBI): domain Eukaryota; kingdom Metazoa; phylum Chordata; class Mammalia; order Primates; family Cebidae; genus Cebus; species Cebus imitator. The sequence goes on along the minus strand of NW_016107639.1, from coordinate 770,811 downwards.
GGCTGAGCCGAGATTGCGCCACTGCACTCCAGCCTGGGTGACAGAGAGTGAGATTCTGTCCAAAAAAAGAAAAAAATAGAAAGAAAGAGAGAGAGAAAGGAAGGAAGGAGGGAGGGAAGAAAGAAAGAAAAGAAAGAAAGAAAGAAGGAGAAAAAAGAAAGAAAGAAGAAAGAAAGAAAGAAAGAAGGAAAGAAAGAAAGAAAGAAAGAAAGAAAGAAAGAAAGAAAGAAAGAAAGAAGGAAAGAAAGAAGGAAAGAAAATTTAATAGCAGAGTGGCTTGGGCATGGCCAGTGCTGGTGGAGTTAGCACAGTTCACCAGGGATTAAAAGTCTCCACTAGAGACTCCTGTCTCTATCCGTTGCGGCTCCTTCTTGCTACTAACTTTAGCCATCCCTCTTTCCAGTAACATTCACGCAAAGCGGATGAAAACTTGGCAGTCCTGTTTTCTGACACACTGGGATATTTCAAAACCTTATAGAATTATCCACCTCAGAAACTAATATCTGGACCATTTTAATTTTTGTTCAAATATGTTATTGTATCACTGCTTAGACATATTACTTGTTCTCATTACCACATATTAGACTTATTCATTTTCTTTATGGACTGAACACAAATGTTAAGAAGTCACTTAAGTTGGAATGATAGATTAATGGTCATTAAAATAAATTTGTTATTTAGAAAAAATAAAAGCTGCTCTATATAGAACAAGTAACTATGAACTAAATGATGCTTCCTGCTTGCGCAGCAGATTGAATCTAGGCCTGCTAACATAAGAATGTAAAATACGTAATTTCATGGATTAGAAGCTGGACCCCTGGCTAGTTTCCCTGGGGAGTCCCCACTCCGCCAAGGTGGTGAGAAGGTCGTTGCAGGCAGCTGGGGGTTTGAAGAGATGCTCCATGCGCTGGGCAGTGAGGAGAGTGGGGTGGGTGGTGTGGGAGGAGGGGGAGGCCGGGGAGGCTGAGAGGCTGTGGGTGGTGTGGGAAGAGGGAGAGGCCGGGGAGGCTGAGAGGCTGTAGGTGGTGTGGGAGGAGGGGGAGGCCGGGGAGGCTGAGAGGCTGTGGGTGGTGTGGGAGGAGGGAGAGGCCGGGGAGGCTGAGAGGCTGTGGGTGGTGTGGGAGGAGGGGGAGGCCGGGGAGGCTGAGAGGCTGTGGGTGGTGTGGGAGGCCTGGGAGGCGACTCTGAGTTCTGTCTCCATCCTCCGGGCTCAGCCTCTATTACCCATTGAGAAGCACTGGCTGCTGCCCTTCGAAAGGTCAAAGCAATGAAGTCAGGAACTGCAGAGCCTCTCCTGAGGCATTGCCCCTACCCAGGGTGTGGACATCTGTCCTGCAGCGCCTTAGCTGTGGTGGATCTGAAGCCCCTTGCTATGTCCATGGGTCTGGCCCTTCTGACCCCCGGGTCTGAATCAGGGCCTCGTGCAATCTGAGATGGATTCAGTACCTTTTTTGTCCAACAAAAGGGGCACAATACTTATTTTACACAAAGAATTCATTTGAAACCAGTATAAATAGAAAAAAGTCCTCTATGGAAATTCTATGTGGCAACTAAAGTTCACTGACATACATCAGAAAGTACCTCAATTAGGCCATCCTCGGCAGACTGACATATATGTGTGTGAAATTTAGAATCATATATGATTACATACAGGTATTGAAATTTACATGGCTTTTATACATATCTATGCAATTAATGTTTAATTTCCACCAAAATAAACTTGGCAATTTTGTGTGAGACAGAGCAGTTTAATGATCAAGTTTCTGTGGGCTTTAGAATATTGTCAGAACAATATTCTAAATAAGCTAAAGATTAATTTATTTATTATCAGGAAAGAGAGGAAGCAGTTCTTGTTTCTGTGTCCAGTTCGGCTTGAGAGGTGTGAACTGTTTGCTGACTTCCCTCCACGTCAGGAGCTGCCCAGAAGGTTCCTCATGTGACTCCCGCATATTTGAGTTCTTCACTGTGGCCCTTCTTAATCTTCTGGTTTTGTGTCAAACATTTCTAGGCTCCCTGTGGGATAGTCATTTACATGGAATTATCAAATGACACAAATGACAAATGTTATTGTGAGTGCAGACTTAAGGTCATGTAGTGGTTCCTTATTCAGAGCAGCATTTTCGTCCTTTGGAAAAGACCAAACCACATCCATGGATGTTGCGTTTCCTCAGCCCAGGGACCACCACGCGCTGCTCAGCCGAACGGCACCACCCTCGCAATTTCACCCCTTCCTCATCCACTGCCAGGATCCAAGATGGCCCCACACATGGAGAAACGCCGTCTCACATTTTCATGCCTCCCATCCGTGTGCTCACATTCAGAACACAGGACAAGGGAGGGGTGCAGGAAAGCTGGAAAAAGATAATGCGGTAACCGTGCAATGTTCATAAACTGTTTAACTCCTAAGACAATTTGTCATAAATAGACACCCACAAGTCAGCTGAAGTAGTGACACGGCTTGGCTGTGTGCCCCTGCCCCCCCAATCTCACCCTGAGTTGTAATAATTCCCATGTGTCAAGGATGCTGCCAGACGGAGGTAGTTGACTCATGGGGGCCGGGTCCCCCAACCTGTTCTCATGGTAGCAAGTCTCATGAGATCTGACGGTTTTATAAAGGACAGTTCCCTGGCACATGCTCTCTTGCTGCTGCCATGTAAGACACGATTTCGCTCCTCCTTTGTCTTCTGCCATCACTGTGAGGCCTCCCCAGCCATGTGGAACTGTGAGCCCGTTAACCCTCTTCCCTGAATAAATTACCCAGTCTTGGGTATGTCCTTATTAGCCGTGTGAGAACAGACTCATACAAGGGACTATAGCCACTTATCCCGTGACCTCTGGCGAAAGGGCACACTTCACCTTTGTAGCCATCAGATCTTGGGGCTCTGGGGCATTAGCTACCCCCACAAGGACCCTTGGCCTGAGGCCCTCTGCAAGTCCCCAGGCAGAGTGTGTGTGTGTCTGTGTGTGTGTGTGTGTGTGTGTGTGTGTGTCCGTGTGTGTCTGTGGAGGGTGGTGAGAGGGTGGCAAAGGAGAAGGTCAGACTGAGGCCACCCAACCAGGAAGCTATGAAATGATCTTCCACCAACTTTGGCAATAATTCCAATTAATCATTTTGTAAATCTCTCTTGATACAAGTCCACGGAGAAGCAAGATAAGAGAAACCCAAGTCCAAGGGTAAAGTGGAAGCCAAAACTAAGATCTGCTGATCTTCTGAAAGAAAACTGTGTTGAAAACTGGGAGATCAATCTAGAAAATTGTACAGAGCTTGAAATGGTCTTGGCATGGGCACTGCCAGGATGTGCCAGGCATGGAGCTGTGTGTTCTCTCTGCATCATCTCATTTAATCTGTATAACAACCCCATGTTGGTGACGCCAGGTATAAGCAACTGCTGGTCACCTGGTGATTTTCCCTCATTTCCTTGTTTTGAGGACAGATATTCACTCCTCACTGTCATCCTACGAGGCGGGTCACAACTGGCCACAACCAAAGGGCAGCCACACTCTAGTAACTTCCCAGGCAGAGGACACCTTTTGATGGAGTCAGCACCTGAAGACATAAGGTCTAGGAAGGGCGAGGTCTCCCTGAAGGACAGAGCATGGCTTCTATTTTATTGGGGTGCTTGGGATTTAGCATTTATATATGTGCAACAAACCCCCGGCTCTGCTGAGTTCCTGGAATGAAGAGTAGAAAAGCAAAAGAAAATGAGGCCAGCAATGATTGACCCAGAGAAGAGAGGAGAGGTTTGAATTTATGGGTGAGTGGCCACTCAGGCTTGTTTCTGGTGAGGCTACGTAGGAGCTGAAAATCTCCAGGAAGCCGTGGCTGAGAGCAAGGCTGCAGTTCCAGGCTGGCCTCAATTTGCTCTGAAGCTTCGGAGTAAGTTCTCCACCTCTGCATCTGACACCAAGCGCAATCCTCTTTTTACCTTTCACTCTCAGCTGGAAATGAAAAGGAAAGAAGGGCCTCCTGGCTGGAAAGGAATAGAGAGCACACGAACAGATTCATCTGGCAAGGGCAACCTTTTCTTTCCTTCTTTCTTTCTCTTTTTTTGAGATGGAGTCTCCATCGCCAGACTGGAGTACAGGGGCACGATCTTGGCTCCTCCCGGGTTCAAGTGATTCTCCTGCCTCAGCCTCCCGAGTAGCTGGGATTATAGGCATCCACCTCCACGCCAGGTTAATTTTTGTATTTTTAGTACAGATGGGGTTTTTCCATGTTGGCCAGGCTGGCTTTGAACTCCTAAGCTCAACTGATCCGCCCGCCTTGGCCTCTCTAAGTCCTGGGATTATAGGCGTGAGCCACCATGCTGGCCATTGACGTGCGGCATTAATGGTTTCCTTTTGAGCATTTCCAATATGTGGACAAATTCGCTCTCAAAAATTGCCCTGTCTTCCAACATTTGCAGAAGCCAGACTAACTGGCGGGTGTCCAAAGCTGAACTTCCCTGCTACAGACAGTCTTCCCAGGAGGTAAGGCCTGACCCACAGCAGAGAGCAAAGGAACACCCATTTTTTCCCAAGTCTGGTGCTGCTTTGGGAAGTTGGAGAACGTGCCCACAAGCATCTCCCTCCCCAGCATCCCCCCATGGCATGCACATGTGTTGGGGAGTGTTTTCAGGGGTTCAGGAGACTCCAATGTGCAGAACCCACACAGATGGGAGCAGGGCCCTGTTCTCCTTTCTGGCTGCTGCACAGACAGCCCCCATCATGCAGATTAATGGGTTACACTAGACATCTTTTTTGTATTTTAGGTTTATTTTCTTCATCAGCATGACTTTCATGCCCAGAGAGCCCTGGCAACAATATACTGTTAAAAGTACACTTGTCAGGGTCCATTTGCGACCAGCCACCTTGATGGTGACATCAGCCGTGCCTGTGGTTTACCTTTTGACCTTATAGAGGCAGCAGATGGGTCCGGTAATAAATCCCGATTATTAGTGAAGGAGCCAATAGCTTGGAAAGGCAGAAATAAAAGTCAGGCAGTTTTACATTGTCACCCTTGTTATCCTCTCTGACATGGAGCTGTGAGCCCGTCAGGGAGGGGACGACCGATCAGGACCCTGCTTGCTCCTTTTCCCCCTTCCCCCTGCCCGACCCCTTCATTTCTTCTTCCCATTGCCGTTTCCCTCCCCTGACCCCCTTTCTTGCTTCACTCCTTCCTTCAGTAGCTGACAGGTGGCTTACATCTTCTCCTTCACAGATTCATAGAGAATTAAAGTCTTTCCCGATTGCTGCTGCGGTGCTGTGTGTCCTGATACACCCCACAACCTCTCTGTGCTCTATAACTATTAGCAATTCCCAATGTTTTAGAAAAAGCATATTATTAAGAAAATACATTCACAGCAGGATTCAGCCTCTTTTAATAAACGTAGAAAGTGAATCTGCTTTTAGCAAGACATAAGAGGGCTCTGTAGTAGTTTAAACCTGACGGAGGTGGCCAAGTCTGCAGACCCCAGATCACCAGACAGTGGGTCGGGGGAAGGAGGTTTGGATGTCAGCTTTCAAGACAAGATCGCTATTTTCAAAATTCCTATATTTAAATATTCTATACCACCAGTGAACAATATATATGAGGTATAAAATTCATATCTATTTATAAATTTTAAAATATCTTGACACTTATTTAAAAGCATCTTTGAACTTCTTTTGACAAATGACCAGTGACAAAAACATTAAGAAATATTATTGATATTAGTGTATTGCATTATTTTTCCAGGGATTCCAGAGTGACCAGACCTCATGGAAATTCAGTCTGTGTCCTATGTCTTTTAAAATTTGCATTTAAAGGATTTCTGAATGTATTTTTTTACTGATTTTAAGAAGTCAAGAGATAGGCATTGCTTTTGTGAAAGTTGTCTTCACTGTTGAATTAGCTAAAAGTTTTGATATCATAATGAGAAAACCTGTTTTTGTATTTAGCCCCATAGCTCCAATAAGAAGGAGTAACAGCTTCTGACAGAAATTAGCAATCCAGGCCTTGAAAGGCAGGCAGCACACAGAAGTGGGCGCACACAGGAAGGGAGCCGTGAAGTGGGCGCACAAGGAAGTGGGCGCACACAGGAAGGGAGCCGTGAAGTGGGCGCACAAGGAAGTGGGCACACAGGAAGGGAGCCGTGAAGTGGGTGGACACAGGAAGTGAGCCATGAAGTGGGCACACACAGGAAGTGGGCTGTGGTGTTCAAGTGGCAATTAATGGGTTTGCTACAGTTCTCCATGAAATCCATCTCTGGGGAGAAATATGTATTTTTTGGCAACAACAAACTAGAATCACATGTTTAAAAAAGTTCTTATCACAAAATTAAAATTGGTTTTCTTCCTTAATGGAAGTTTTTCCAGACAAAATGTTAACACACAGAACATTATTTTTAGTGTCACACATTGTCATTTGTTTACAATTTTTTTCCAATGCATTTTCATAACTTTTCTTTCTGAATGCAGAAACTTAGCAAAAGGATTACATTGTTTTGTTAATTCTCTCACCAGCTAGGCTTGTTATAAGACCCTATGTGGATATTAATTTATTAAATCAATAGATGAGGAATAACCTAGAAATGATGCTTCATAACTTAGACCAATGAAAGAAACTATCATTTTGAAATGGAAAGAAGGGTCTAATGGCGTAAAACTGGCAAACAAAATCTTGGTTATTTGTTAACATGTGTATGAGAGATGTTTTACTTGGAAATTGGTGCAACGTGAAATCATGGGTTTTACTTTGTCAGCGTAGACTTGCATAGTGATTTCAATTCTTGTATAAAAATCAGAAGCTCACTGGTTTGTAGAGAGGCATGTGCCTGTGAGTATGTAAGCATGTGCATGTGTGCAAGTGTGTACATGTTCTTGTGTGTGTATGAGTGTGTGTGAGTGCATTGCAGTAGCGTGTGTGTCTTTGTGTATGTATGTGTGTGCAGGGCATGTGAGTGTGTGCCAGTGTGTATTTTTTGTGTGTTTAAATGTATTTTTTTTTGTGTGTAAATGTCTAAGTTTTTTTTTCAAAAAACATATCAAGGTGTTTTGGTGTTTTTTCTCCTTTTTGCAGAAACGGAAAGAGCAAACAACCCAGGGGCGAATGTACCAGTTATCAGTGGCTGTGCAAGCCTCCCAGAAGCATCTCTTCTATAACCCCTGGAAAAATTGTGACATATTATAAACTGTTTGAATTAGCGTAAATCAGTAAACAACAAATTGGTGCCAGCCCAATAACAGAGGAGTGCCCTGCATGCTAAGTGACTTTAGCTGAGCAAGGCCAAAATTAGCCACACAGCAGAATCAATTTTTAATTCAACTCGAAACAGAAATATTTATGAGTTCCTAGAGCATGAAAGCACCTCGGTAGACATTTCATGGATCACAGAGAAAATCAGGTCTGTGTACACTACTATTGTCTGGTGCATGTGTGTGTGTGCACGTGTGTGTGTGCANCTGTGTACACTACTATTGTCTGGTGCATGTGTGTGTGTGCACGTGTGTGTGTGCATGTGTGTTCATGGATCACAGAGAACATCAGGTCTGTGTACACTACTATTGTCTGGTGTATGTGTGTGTGTGCACGCGTGTGTGCCTGTATGTGGATGTGTGTGAATGTGCGTCCACATGTGTGTGTGCACCGTGTGTGTGCATGTGTATGAAGTAACAGACATACATGAACAAGCATAGAGAGAGATGACCAGAGCAGAACAAGCAAAGATGTTATGTTTTGTTCATTTTTAAATACAGCAACTCTTATTTAGGAGCAGTCTTTATAGCTAAAGTGCACATATGGTCAAGCCATAATTGCTTATAATAAACATCCTCTCTAGACTACACAATCAGGACAATTAGTGAATAAGTACCTTTCAATGTTCCTAAAATGTTCACATTTCTTTTTTAAAAATTCTTTTAATATTTAAACCACTACAATGTCAAAACATTCTTGTACTGGTATCAAAGCATTCTAACTAAATATTAATTAGTTTTAATGCCACCACAGATTCATATACATTTCAAATTTATTTAACATTTTTTTGATAAAAGTAATTTGATTTAAATATATTCTGAAGGATTCAACTATGTAATAAATAATAATTTTTAAGAAATTAGCATTCATCAAGTTGATTCATAATTAGGTTGCTGCAACGTAAGCCATAATGGACACTCAATCCACTACAAAATATGTTTAATTTCCTGGGAGAAAACATGTAACAGGGAAAAAGTATTCTTTAACTTTCAGGTAAGTGTAGAAGTGAAATAATTAAATGTTCTTAATCATTTTTAACCTTCTTTTTTAACCATCAAAACTCTTCGACATCAACAGAAACCACTCCTATTTCTTTGTCCGGAAGATTGGTACAGTGCTGCACATTTTGGAAGAATGCAGAGAAATTTTAGCTGAATAAATGAATTAATAAACGAATGGATGAAGATCTCAGGTGATAAGAGTATAATCAGTTTTATAAAGGTGGAGAAAGGTTCTTAAGAGTAATTTTAGTTACTTTGCTAAAGAAACTTTCACATTCATGAAAAAAGAAAACCCTTTTCCATTTTGAAAGGTTCAGGAAAGGAGGAGTGTCGCAGTAGAGGAAGGATTCATGGGCACTCTGGAACCCACAAATCTGCACATCTGTAAAGATTTATAGTACTTAAGAGATGATGGTGCGAGGCATATGGTTTAATCATGATGTATTTAAGCCTTTTCTTATCTGCTTAAGAATTCATTTTTCCTCTAATTTGATTCATTGTTACTCTAATTTGAGTCAGTATGTCTTTCCCAAAAGAGAAAAGATAGAAAAATAGATAGATATTAATATAGCAAATGCAATTTTTCAAAATGCCCAAAACTAAAATGTAGAATGCCTGACGGGCTTTAAGCAAAGATTGCCCACTGTTGACACCGCATCTCAGTGGTATATACGAGCAGAGTTCCCGTAGCGTCGCATTTACAGCAAGCAACATAATCCTCAGAGGCAGATAATGAAAATGGCAGAAGGACTCTGTGATTTATATCTTGACATTATTATGTCTGTGTCAGTTCAGCTCTCTTTATTTCCCTAAAACTCTCCCTTATCATTAGGCCTGACAAGCCCTTTTTTTTTTTAGAATAGATTGAAGTGAGTGATAGGAACTCAAATGAAACGAGATTGCCCGGAGTTTCATCATATTTCTGCTGTGTTTCAGTATTCTCTGGTCTCCACTGTAAGTATAAACGCTATCTGGGAATAAATGCAGAGGCAATCAGGACACAGAGTAGAGACACAAACAGAAGAGCTGGCTCACCAGGCGCCGAGTAAGCCGTCTCAGAAAACAGAGAAGCTCCACGCAGAGAGCGAGTCCCACCTGCTAGCCACGTCTTCCACGTTTCAGTGAGGGTGCCAGGGTTGTTTTATTCCAAAGGATAGGGGCTGGCTATAAATCAGACAGCTCAGGGGCAATCGCACATCAAAAACAACTCCACAGGTGTGTTTCTGTGTGGAAAGGGGAGGTGACGATGGGGAATTTTCAAGCTGAGGAGGAGTGAAGTGTTGTGCCTAGGAGCATGAACCCATGGAACGGCCGACGCGCTCACAATTCGCTGTCTATCCTTGACCTGCAGAAGGAGCCGGTTCATAGGTTCAGCCTCACACGTTTAAAAATTTACATCTTAATCCTGCAGGTTTTTATAACTCAAAAGTATACCATCAAGCATTGCATTCATATCTGTGGAGGACATGATTGTGTGTTCAGCTATGAAATGAGCCGGAATGCATGTCAGTGCACTGAGTATGCGGGCGTGGAAAGCTGAGAGCTACTGTATTTCTGTGGTACCCGTGGGACATTCAGCAGCAGCTGGGCGGGGCAAGGGCTCATGAAGACAGGTGGCCAAGAACCCTCAGCAAGACAGGGGTTGTGAAGCCAGGGTGCTGGTTGGCTGGAGTAGCCCCTGGAGACCACCGGGAAGAAAGCGATGGAGCGAGAATGGAACGTAAGGAAGCCCGGCATTGCAGAAGCGGAAGACAGGCTCCCAGGCGGAGACTTCCAGGGAACCCCCGGTCCTGTGTCTGTCTCCAGCAATGAACCTGCACTTCTCATTTATCCATGTCTGCATCAGTTTCATCAAGGGCTTGGATTCCAAGGCCCAAAATACCAACTTTTAAAATGATCAAATCTCTGCTGTTAAATACAAACTGTTTACAGTGCCTGCTCTGCCCCTTCCCCCTGTCCAGTCTCTCTCCATGTTGACCCTTGATCTCTGGCCCAGATGCCTGGTGTGTGATCCGGCCCAGGCCCACGTCATCCCTGCTACCTGCCTGAGATATTTGTGCCTCTGTGGACAGCTCAGCTTAGATGCTGCATCTCAGTGAAGTCTTACCTGATGTTCTAGACAGAGTAGAAATCCCTCCTAAATTCCTTCATCCTCAAAATGACTCTTGTGCTTTGTAAGGGTTTCTTGTGCCACTACCCCCAGGCTACAACAGCCTCAGGCTCTCAGCATCCACATCTTGCACTATTGTCCCCGTCAACATGAAAACAATGGTAACCGCAGGGGGTGACTCTTCTCTTTTCTCACTTGTGATCCCAGGACTGATCAAAGTGCTTCCCTTACATTAATGCATTTAGTCAATACCTGATTAATTTCACCACTTGATAAATGCAATATTTGAAGGCCAGCAGACATTTAGGAAATTCTTGTTGGATAAGTGATGACACACAGTAACTAGATCCAATAAGAGTTTGTATAATTTTCAAGTGCTAGCTCTCAGGTTCACATAAGAAAACCCTCTGTAGTATAGGTATCTTCTCATTTAACACAATTTATCTATATAAAAAAGGAAAACCCAACCCATCGCAGGCCAACAGGTTGCAGGCAGCATAAGTAAACACTGCAATTATCTGCTAGCATGAGACATTTAGAATATATGTGCAGACATACATGTGTAATGCATGCATGTATATATACATGTGTGTGTATACACAGACATTAACAAAAGCATGAAGGAAGAGAAGGATATCTCTCCAGAGAGAATCAGGAGGCAAACAGGAGATGGTTGTTGAATTCTGGGAGCTCAGGCTGGGACCAGGACAGGATGGAAACTCACATTTGGGGCTATATGGTAACCCTCCTGCCAAGACAAGTCTTGGCATCTTAACCCCACACTGAGTAGGTATAATAAACACACAGAGGGAACAGAACTTCAGCCTAGAGAAGCAGGCATTGAGGAAGAGGATGCTTTGAATAAGATGATCAGATCACATGACAGCATAGATGATTACAAGAGGATGATTAGAATAAGAACTAAATAGTTGTCGTATAAATTAAAATTATAGCTATTTCAAGAATGTACCCTTCATTTATACATTAATCCTGGCAGAAACTTTTTCACTAAGATTGTATAAATGTATCAACATTTAAGGTTTTTTATAAACCAAGTTTTGCATATAAAATTAATTTACATATATACATTAGGTGAGGCTAGCTAAACAGACATTGACAACCAAATATCAATTAAATATTAGGATTGAATGTAATCATTTAATTACTATTCTCTCTCTCCCCAGGCAGAGCATTTCACCATGCAGATAGATTGCAAGTTGTTATTTATATCTTGCACTATAAAAGATTTTAATAAATTTCTTCCCGCTTATAAAGAGTTCTTGATTGTAGGAGACCAAGTAAACGTAATGGAAGTGTCTAAGACATTTATCTTTGCTTGTGGACAAAGTAGCTTATCAGAAAATATGTATAGGGCTTACAAACAGTTAAGTATAGCTAGGAATGCCAGTAATCGGTTCTCTCATTCACCAGACAGTCTCCGAGGCTCAGCAGCTCCGAAGCTGAGTGTTTGTCCTGCTGACGCCGCCCAAAAAACCAGCTCCTTGCGTGGGAGCCAAGCTGGGGTGAACGTTGCTTCCATGGGACACATCTGACATGCCTTTAGGGCTCAGAGGATGGCCATGATTCTGCCTAAGATATTTGTCTGAATCCTCTGAATTCTGAGCGAAAAAAGACGTAACTTTTTTTTTTATTATTGCATTTTAGGTTTGGGGTACATGTGAAGAACATGCAAGATTGTTGCATAGGTACACACATGGCAGTGTGATTTGCTGTCTTCCTCCCCTTCACCTATATCTGGCATTTCTCCCCATGCTATCTCTCCCCACCTCCCCACCTCCCCGTCCCTCCCCCATTTCCCCCCAACTGACCCCAGTGTGTAGTGCTCCACTCCCTGTGTTCATGTGTTCTCATTGTTCAACACCCGCCTATGAGTGAGAACATGAGGTATTTGATTTTCTGCTCTTGTGTCAGTTTGCTGAGAATGATGGTTTCCAGGTTCATCCATGTCCCTACAAAGGACCCAAACTCATCGTTTTTGATGGCTGCATAATATTCCATGGTGCATATGTACCACATTTTCCCTATCCAGTCTATCATCGATGGGCACTTGGGTTGGTTTCAGTCTTTGCTATTGTAAACTGCTGCAATGAACATTTGTGTGCACGTGTCCTTATAGTAGAACGATTTATAATCCTTTGGATATATACCCAGTAATGGGATTCTGGGTCAAATGGAATTTCTATTCCTAGGGTCTTGAGGAATCGCCACACTGTCTTCCACAATGGTTGAACTAATTTACACTCCCACCAACAGTGCAAAAGTGTTCCTATTTCTCCACATCCTCTCCAGCAACAGAGATATAGACCAATGGAACAAAACAGAGGCCTCGGAGGCAACACAACATATCTGCAACTATCCGATCTCTGACAAACCTGAAAAAAACAAGCAATGGGGAAAGGATTCCCTGTTTAATAAATGGTGTTGGGAAAACTGGCTAGCCATGTGCAGAAAGCAGAAACTGGTCCCCTCCCTGACGCCTTACACTAAAATTAACTCCAGATGGATTAAAGACTTAAACATAAGACCTAACACCATAAAAACCCTAGAAGAAAATCTAGGCAAAACAATTCAGGACATAGGTGTAGGCAAGGACTTCATGACCAAAACACCAAAAGCATTGACAACAAAAGCCAAAATAGACAAATGGGACCTAATCAAACTCCACAGCTTCTGCACAGCAAAAGAAACAATCATTAGAGTGAATTGGCAACCAACAGAATGGGAAAAAATTTTTGCAGTCTACCCATCTGACAAAGGGCTGATATCTAAAATTTACAAAGAACTAAAACAGGTCTACAAGAAAAAAAACAAGCCCATTCAAAAGTGGGCAAAGGATATGCACAGATACTTTATGAAAGAAGACATACATGAGGCCCACAAACATATGAAAAAATGCTCATCATCACTGGTCATCAGAGAAATGCAAATCAAAACTACATTGAGATACCATCTCACACCAGTTAGAATGGCGATCATTAAAAGACGTAACTTTTAAAAACAATGGTTAGGGGAACTCAAGATGCAGGCCGACTTCTGAGCTGATGAGAAGACACACCCACCCTCGTCTTCAGCTACATCGCGGTTTATCACACCCATTTTCTTAAGTGGCTTCCGTATTGACCAATTGATTTCAAACTCATTTTATGAAAATCTTGCTGTTTAATTAGATTGCTTCCAGTAGCTGATAGTCATGCTTTTCATTAATAACAAGTGCTGCCGCGGCCAGAGAAGAGGCCATTCTAAGTTCTAAAAGCCGACTTCACCCACAGTCGATCAAAAGCCAGGGACAGTCCATCCTGCAGTCCTGGCGTGTGCACACGTGGCCACCTCATCAATTAGGATAAAATGTCCGAGAAGAGCTGTATTCTTAGCATGAGTCAATGATGGAGACAGATAAATGACATTTACTAAATCAAGATGAAATACATTTCTGAGTCTGCATTAGCCTTGCTCTCAATTGGAGGATGGGAATCAAATTTATCAGCTCATTATAATTCGGGAGCAAAGGTCTATGTTGGAGGCCACTTACACTTTAGTTAACGGCATGTTTTAAAATGACAGAACAAGACAAACATTATCTCTGGTAAATCACTAAGTTGTTATTGGTTGTTGATTGATTGATTTCTCGTGCTCTCAGCCCTCTTCTGACAATGTGATAAAAGTCAGTGTGGCTAAGACTCAAACTTTTCTCTTTTGGAACTTCTGTTTTAGGTTTAGGGGTACATGTGAAGGTTTGTTACACAGGTAAACTCATGTTGGGGGTTTGTGGTACAGATTATTTCATCACCCAAGTATTTAACCCCTTCCCTAATGGTTACCTTTTCTGCTCCTCCTCCTGCCCTCAACCCCCAACCCCCCAGCCTTAAGCGGACCCCAGTGTCTGTTTTTTTCCTTCTTTATGTTCATGAGTTCATATCACTTAGCTCCCCCTTATAAATGAGAACATGCAGCATTTGGTTTTCTCCTCCTGGGTAAGTTTGCTGAGGATAATGGCTTCCAGCTCCATCCATGTTTCTGCTAAAGACACGTTCTTGCCCCTTTTTGTGGCTGCATAATATTCCATGATATATTTGTACCATATTTTCCTTATGCAATCTGTCACTGATGGGCATTTAGATTAATTTCATGTCTTTGCTATAGTGAATAGTGATGCAATGAACATTTGTGTGTATCTCTTTATGGTGGAATGATTTCTATTCCTCTGATTATATATCCAGTAATGGGATTGCTGGGTGGAATGGTTGTTCTGCTTTTAGCTCTTTGAGAAATCACCATATTGCTTTCTATAAAGGTAGAGCTAATTTACACTCCCACTCACAGTGTAAACAGTGTGTAAACATTCCGTTTTCTCTTCAACCTTGCCAGTATCACTTATTTTTTGACTTTTTTTCTTTTTTTATCTTTCATCTTTTTTTTAATAGCCATTCTAACAAGCATAAGGTGATAGCTCAGTGTAATTTAATTTGAATTTCCCTGGTGATTAGAAATGTTGAGCATTTTTCATATATTTGCAGGTTATCTGTTAATTATTCTTTTACAAAATAATATTTCTTTCTTTTTTTTTGAGACAGGGTCTCACTCAGACACCCAGGCTGGAGTGCAGTGTGCAGTCTTGGCTCACTGCCACCTCCACCTCCTGAGCTCAAGCTGTCCTCCTCCCTCAGCCTCCTGACTAGCTGGGACTTCAGGGAGGCTGCACCATACCTGTCTATATTTTTAAAATTTTTATAGAGATGGGGTTTCACAATGCCCAGGCTGGTTTCAAGCTCATGGGCTCAAGTGATCTGCCCACCTCAGCCTCCCAAAGTGCTGAGATTACAGGCGTGAGCCACTGTGTCCAGCCAACTTTTTAATAATAACCATTCTGACTGGTATTCGGTCATTATGACTCTCGAAGATAATAGATGCTTGGCTTACAGTATAAATTATTATCCTCGTGCAATGGTGAGGTTTTGCACACATATTTTTAAATGTGGATACTTGTGTGGCTGTCCCCTGAGGAGAGGTAAGAAAAGCTCTCAAGCCTCCTCTGACGTCCAAGGCTTGGTGTTTGCAGAGACAATTCCCAGCACTCTGGGGGTTCTTAGGCTTCATGTACATTTTCAGTTTTAGTGATGATAAAACGCCTTCTCTGTATTTATACTTTAGATCTCTCTCAACTGAAATCGTTTGATGGTAAGAAATAGAGAAAACAAGAGCAGCACCATAAACTGTCACCCAGCAGGTGTGGCCTTGAGTGTGAGTTTCTGAAACCGGGTGGAGCGATGGCCAAGCTTCATGAAGGCTGGGTCTCACCCAAGCGCTTTGCAGACATTCTCTGTTCTTCACGGTCACCCCCGGCAGGCGCTAAACTGACTCCACTTTGCAAATGTGGAAACTGGGGCAATGGGCTGCTTGCTCCACAGCGAGTGTGTGGCCAGACCAGACAAGCTGTCACCTGTTGCCCAGCGGACAGTCTTATTCAAACACAATTTTGTTAAATCAAATATTACAAATATGCCCTTGCCTATAAAAGTTTGCACTTACCATTTTGAAAACGTAAAACTGTATAATCTGTTCTACATCCTGAAGATCCATATTCTCATCACAAACTAAAAGGAGAGGACCCGTTCAACGTGGCCGCATCTCACCACGACACCTGGCAGGGCTGGCGGCTCCTGGCTCATGTGCGTGCCCAGCTTCTGGGTTCACAGTGCACAGGTGGCCTCAAGGGGCACTGGTCCCCACAGCGCAAGGCCATCTGCATCCCATCACTCGGTCTGCGAGGCCCCCACTTTTGGAGAATTCCTGAAGCTCATCCTGGAGGAGAAGTGGCCTCACTGACAAGTAATTGATGGCCCCGATGGAGTGTTCAGCCTGAAGGAGGGATCAGTGTGGGAGAGAAGGTGCTCAGTTCATGACGGAGAGGGGTGGTTGCCCACGATGGAGCCGGCACAGAGCTGGTCCCCCCACCCCCAGTCTCAGGCCCTCGTGATTCCCCAGGGACGGATTCATGTCTCCCCAGGACTACCCTGTGCCTGCTGAGGATGAAACGTCAGTTGAGTTGTGAGAAACTATTCTGCATCCTCACTTGTGCCAGGTACTGGCCAGGCATCTGACAAGTCACCCTGGTGCTAAATGTCACCCGGAAGATACGCTTCATCTGCATTCCACAGAGCAGCTGGCTAGGGCTCAGGTCTCCATCCCTAGCCAGGCTGAGAAAGGGCTGCACGAAGTCCTGGGCTAGAGGACGCTCTGTGGAGGGGGTGGCGGGGAAGCTGAGCTCATCAAACCCCATTTGCAGCTGATGGAAGTCTGGTCTGGAGCAGGCAGAGCAGATCAGGGAGACTCCAGAGGAGGCAGCATCGTTAGGCCTCTGGCTTTCTCATGCCTCTGGCCATGGCTGCTTTGTCATGTCAGTCTCCTTGCATGGCCCAAGAGGCACACACGGAGCTCAGGGAGGTTCACACATGCTTCCCTGGCCTCCCCGTGTCCCTGGCCTCACCATGTCCCTGACCTCCCTGTGTCCCTGGCCTCACTGTGTCCTTGGCCTCACCATGTCCCTGGCCCACCTCCCCCATGTCCCTGGCCTCACCATGCCCCTGACTTCACCATGTCCCTGACCTCCCTGTGTCCCTGGCCTCACTGTGTCCCTGGCCTCACTGTGTCCCTGGCCTCACCATGTCCCTGGCCTTCCCACATCCCTGGCCTCCCTGTGTCCATGATCTCCCTGGGGTGGTGGTCCTGCCATGTTGGCTGTTCCACTGTCTCACAGTGTCCACTGTCATGTTGTGTCCATGATCCCACTGCATCCATGGTCTTCTGTGTCAGTGATCTCGCCATGTCTGTGGTGTTTCCATGAAGGTGGTCTTGCCATTTTGTGGTATGTTCATGCCTCACTGCCTCTGTGGTCTCGCCATGTCTGTGCTCTCACCATGCATGCAGTCTTGTAATGTCCATGGTTTTGCAATGTGTGTGGTCTCACCACCAGCAGAGGATGGAACCAGGACACACACCATCCCCAGGGAGGCCAGGCCTGAGGACCTTCACCTGCTCTGGTGGTTCCCTCAGGTGCACACGTGCTCCTGGGAATCTGAGATACCATTCTGCCATCTGTGGTAGTTCTGCCATCTGTGGTCATTCTGCCATCCGTGGTTATTCTGCCGTCCGTGTTTGTTCTGACATCTGTGGTTGTTCTGTGTCCGTGGTTGTTCTACCATCTGTGGTTGTTCTGCCATCCGTGGTTGTTCTGCCATCCATGGTCCGTGGTCATTCTACCATCTGTGGTTGTTCTGAGTCCGTGGTGGTTCTGCGTCCGTGGTTGTTCTGCGTCCGTGGTTGTTCTGCATCCATGGTTGTTCTGCGTCCGTGGTTGTTCTGCGTCC